>NC_134951.1:131607454-131943459 GCF_965638725.1 Aptenodytes patagonicus | reverse complement strand
CTCTGATTTATCAGGAAATGCATCTCAGAGCATGCATGTTGCTCCCGGAGACATCTAGTGAGTAGGCAGCGTAATGCAAACTAACATAGCCACCTAAAAGCACTCCTACAGAGAAACTTGCCTCCCGTGCAATATACGAAATAGGACATTGAATTTCTAGTCTCTAATATATACCTCTACCAGCTTTGTTAAAATAAGATCTTTCATTCGCTGTGGTGAATATCAGATTTATTAACCTTATGCTGAACAACACGGGCTTAAACACATGGGCACCTTGACTCCTTCAGCAATGACGTGGTCTGATACATCAGTTAGAACCTCCGCAAAGGCATCTCACTAAGACTCAGTGGTTTTCACTGCACTGAAAATTTGGGTGCATCGGGCATTGCTGTCCAGTTCATAGCACATGTGGCCTCCGAAAGCAAGTACAAGTTTATTTTGCATGGAAAAAGAGAGGAATCCCCTCAATGGAAATAAACAAGAGAGCAGAACTTATTGGCCAGGGAGTCTTTGGATCACCATCACCTGTAGCCTGTCCGAGGGCTGTCAGAGCTGCTCCTGTTCACATCCCAGAAGGGAACGAGGTGGAGGAAATCCCTGCAAATTTTCTCCCTTTGGAAGCAGGGCGAAAGGGAACGCTGGCATTCTTGTACTGTCCTTTTGGACAAGGGGACAACTCAGATCAGAGAGAGCGTGGAGATTCTGCAGCAGGAAGCTGAGGAGCAATCTGCAATTCAAGCTGTCAAGAGCAAGGGATACAAGTGCAGGAGCAGAGCACCCTTGGGCAGAACCACCTGTCGGTCTGTTAATCAATCAGTTCCACAGCGCTGGCTTTTATGTCTAAAACAAAAGGGGCTGTCTGGACGTCTGCTGATAGAGCAAGTCCCAGCACTATCATCATCCTCTATACAAAGTGCTCCCCTGTGCCCCAGAGTAGGCTGATTTCAATTTAAGTGACTTTGATAATTTAAAGCAGCAAGCAGCAATTCTTCATACAAATCGTCAATTTTTGATCTTGTTTTGTGGTGGTGGGTTGCTTTTTATAACTACAGAAAGGGCAAGTATAGTTCATTGATTGGTGTAATTAGACATTTCCTTTTTGTGCAGAACAGAAAACAGTGAGTCTATGCACACATATTTAAACCACTCCATTACTTAATGGGCAATTTTACCTGTTAATTGTGCCAAGGTTAAATATGTACAAAACAGCTTTTAAAACTTTAGAAGAAATCAGTTTAAAACTTCCTTAAATGGATACATAGCAGCAATGCATTCACTAAAACACGTTTTGCCTTCCAAACAGATTGATTATAATAACTATACTACAGCTTTAGTGTATGTTGCTAGTGAAATAGGTTCTATTGCTTATGGTCAGCAAGTCCTTCAGCATTTTAGACCTAGTAAATACCATCTTCTTGCAGCCAATTTTTATACATGTAATGAAAGAAAGAAACAGGCTCCTTGCTGTCTCATCTCCTCAATACCACCTCAACCTAATTCAGCTGAAATATTTGACCAAGTTATGGACAGAAAATATTCTTTAGATGTCAATGGGTGAGGATGATGCTGCTAAGTTTCGAGAAACAGTTTGTCACTTCCACAAACTGCATGGCTTGACTTTTATAAAATACTGATAGCAAATCTGTACTCTTACATATTATTTAGTATTTTGTTTAACTACATTAAGATACGTTTATGCCTGAAAATTCGTATCCATAATTTATTCAAATTTACTTTAAAATGTTTTATCTTAAAATTACATTTTAAAAACCTATCAGAAATTAATATCCAACTAAGTATAAAAGTTCTATTTTATTTTAAAAGTGTCTTTATTACTCCGTACGCTTTTAAAATGCAGTTGTCGTGGTTTAATCTCAGTCAGCAATTAAGCACCACACAGCCGCTCGCTCACTCCCCCCCACCCGGTGGGATGGGGGAGAGAATTGGAAGAGCACAAGTTAGAAAGACTCGTGGGTTGAGATAAAAACAGTTTAATAATTGAAATAAAATGATAATAATAATATGATAATAATAATAATAATACACAAAACAAGTGATGCACAGCACAATTGCTCACCACCCGCTGACCGATGCCCAGCCAGTCCCCGAGCAGCGGCCCCCCCGGCCAGCTTTTCCCAGTTTATGTACTGAGCATGACGTCACATGGTATGGAATGTCCCTTTGGCCAGTTTGGCTGTGCCCCCTCCCAGCTTCTTGTGCACCTCCAGCCTCCTCAGTCAGTAGAGCATGGGAAGCTGAAAAGTCCTTGGCTAGTGTAAGCATTACCTAGCAACAACTAAAACACCGGTGTGTTATCAACTTTGTTCTCATCCTAAATCCAAAACACTGTACCAGCTACTAGAAAGGAAATGAACTCTATCCCTGCCGAAACCAGGACAATATCCACCCCTTATTCTATACCATTTGCATCATGCTCAAGTCTCACATTTTCCAGTACATTTTCATTAATCACCACCCCCTTTTATATATATATATACACACATACACAGATATCATTCCCTTCATCTGTGGGCCATCCCTCTAAAATGTTCGGTGAGTTCATTTAGTCCATGACTTCGGGCTCCATCTGTCATAATAATCTTTCAGGGCAGGAAAAATGGAGATGGTATGTGGTGTTGGATTGTTTCAGGTTGAAGTCAGTTCTGGTACCATCATCACTGTGCTTTGCTTGGTTTCACTGAAGTTATTCTTCATTAATCTGGGTGATTCTTATTATAATAACATTAGTATGGCATATAATATTATTAGTATTATTAGTATATCTGTGTATTATTAGTATAACTATTATAACTATAATTAGTACTTAACATCACATAATTCAGATCATTGGCTATTCTCACCCAAAATCAAATCCCCTTGAGGCACACATCGGACTTCCCCATCCTTCCGCATTATCCACCAAGTGCACCCAGGTCCTTGAGCAAAAGCAATCCCACGGATGGGTCTGCCTCTGCCTGAGGCAGGAATAACCCAGACTGTCTTCCCCAGCATATTTTTTATGTGCACTACAGGGACTTTATTCCCATCTACAGTACGTAAAAGTTCTGACTGGGCAGGGCCTGCTCGATTGGCAGATCCCCGAGTGTTGACTAACCAGGTGGCCTTTGCTAAATGCGTATCCCAATGTTTGAATGTCCCACCACCCATTGCTCTCAGCGTAGTCTTTAACAGTCCATTGTATCGTTCAATTTTCCCAGAAGCTGGTGCATGATAGGGGATGTGATACACCCACTCAATGCCGTGCTCTTTGGCCCAGGTGTCTATGAGGTTGTTTCGGAAATGAGTCCCATTGTCTGACTCAATTCTTTCTGGGGTGCCATGTCGCCATAGGACTTGCTTTTCAAGGCCCAGGATAGTGTTCCGGGCAGTGGCATGGGGCACGGGATATGTTTCCAGCCATCCGGTGGTTGCCTCCACCATTGTAAGCACGTGGCGCTTGCCTTGGCGGGTTTGTGGGAGTGTGATATAATCGATCTGCCAGGCCTCCCCATATTTATATTTCAACCATCGTCCTCCATACCAAAAAGGCTTTAACCGTTTGGCTTGCTTGATTGCAGCACATGTTTCGCATTCATGGATAACCTGGGCTATAGTGTCCATGGTCAAGTCCACCCCTCGATCACGAGCCCATCTGTATGTTGCATCTCTTCCTTGGTGACCTGAGGTGTCATGGGCCCACCGAGCTAGAAATAATTCACCCTTATGTTGCCAGTCCAGATCCACCTGAGCCACTTCAATCTTAGCAGCCTGATCCACCTGCTGGTTGTTTTGATGTTCTTCAGTGGCCCGACTCTTGGGTACGTGAGCATCTACGTGACGGACTTTTACAACCAGGTTCTCCACCCGGGCAGCAATATCTTGCAATATCTAAAGGAAATTAACTCTATCCCTGCCGAAACCAGGACAGCAGTATAAGCCTCTGGCACTTCTAACAACAGGGAACAGGACAGCATGGGCACCCCTCCTGCAGCACTCCAGCAGCATCCCTGCGAGGAGCCAATAATCCCCATCCGGTTCGCAGCTGGCAAATGCTACCGTCCCCGACACGATATCGCAACCGGCAGGAAACAGCCGGCACGTCCAGCCCAGATGGCAAGGTCCCACTGTGCAGAAAGACCAAGCCTCTCCCAACAGGCGCTCGCTCCGTTTCTCTCCCATTCTTGGTTTGGAGCCTGGGGCATGAATATTAACAGGGGGGCTGCAATGTGGACGCCCGAAGTCAGATGCCGTGTTGTGCTGAGCCTCAGGCAGATGAGCCGCCCAATGCCATCAAGGTTTTGGGAAGCTCTTGGCCAGACCCTCATTGCTGTACCCCAGCAGCATTAAACGGCCAGGAGACAGGAGCAAGTGTAATTAAAAGGTACTCAAGCACATTCCGCTTCCAGACTCTTCACTCTGCCAGACGTCCCCAAATTGAGACCATGAGTGCAGTGCGAGTCATTACGGTGCTGTGACACCAGCTATGAGCCGGTCAGGATGGAGCTGCCTGTGTGCCCCCGAGCCGGGCTGGGGACTCAGCAGCTGGGCTCTGTCCTGGGCTGTGGGCAGCAGCTGCCCTCAAAGCCTTACAGTTATTCCTCAAATCCTATTTCATGTAATGCCTCCCACAAGCAGGTACCTGCCCTCTGAAGAGCCATGGGGCTGAACCAGCCAGGAACAGCCATTGCTAAGAAAAAACCCAACAGTCCTGCAAGCATAAAGGAGCTGTGCTGGAAAAGCAAAGTCAGTCCTTACTTCAATTAGGGAGAAATCAGTAACTTGTGGTGAATCAAACTCCTAATTAATCAACCAGAACTCCACTCATTTGCACTAATAAATGAAACTCCTTACATGAAAGACAACACTTTACCATTTACTGTGTGAGCAATCACTATTAAAAAGGCAGGCAGCTACATCACAAAACGTACCTGTGCTCTCATTTGTTTCAGTGGCAAATTAGCCCTAATTATTTTTGGTAATACTTAACAGCCTGCCATGCAAATGCCATGTACATTAAGTTAACACACATCAGGACACTGTATTTTGTAAAAACAAATAAAAAAGTAACGGATTTTGAAGTCAGGCAGAACCATGAAATCATCCTGAGAACCTTATCTAGCTGCCCTTGTGCAAAGCCCAGTGAGTGGGGGCTCTCTGGGGTTTGCTCCTGGGACTCCTCACGCCCCAAGCCAGAGGTGTACTCCCAGGCCAGAAAGCCAAGCAGTGCGGTCATCCCAACAGCCCCAGCAATGTGATGAAGTCCTCAAATAATGTGTATTAATGCTTAAGGGATAGCAAAGCAAGTTTCCACTGGGTATGCTTCAAATTCTTGTCCAATATACTGTATTTTTTTCTGAATAGATATGTACTGTATTTCTACTGGCTATTTAGAAAGTAAAGAAATAAAACCTCATCCAGACTATGACTTCATTCCTCCAAATTTTTTTTTTTTTTTTTTTTTTTTTAAATGTCACACTTCAGGACCCAGCACTTCGCTGGTGTAAATGGGTTTAATTCTGCTGGCTGCCACACCACTATATCCCTAGTAAAGCAGGGCAGGTTGGAAAGCAGTGCATGGTCTTACCTAGACAGACATGCTCAGGAAAAATAATCTAAATTAAGTCACTGCTTGACTTTAAGTGGATTAGTTAAACTGCATTCAATCCCTTAGTGCAAGTTCTTATTCAGAAGCAAAATGACCTAAATTTGATTTACCTCTAGTAATTTCCAAACTTAAATAATATTAATGTTGCTTTAAATCAGAGTAGGACTGACCCCATGGAAGTTAAATGCAGTTCAAGCAATCCACTTATGTAGACAAAAAAAGAAAGTATTCAAAAGCTACTGGCATTAAACTGCTAATTGATAAGACTGCTTTTCCATTAGTTCGTTAGTTAACGCTGGCTGTTAACCACAAACATTTTTGTGCTTCTAGTTGCCTTAAAACAAAACTTGAGCCTAGGCAAAGAAAATCAGGAAAGACGACTAAACTTCTGGTCTGCATCAAATTTTTTTCTAATTCAAATAAAAAGAAATGGTAGGCTCATCTCTGTTTCCCATTCCTAGGAACTTAATTAGGAGAGCAATTCTCCATTAGCTGATGCGGACATGCCAGGTACCACCAGCTAAGCATCTGCTTCAAAAGAATGTAAAGAGAGGGAGACAGCACTGGCCATAAAAGAGCTGAACCATCAGTAAAAATGGAATATTCTTGGTTGAGAGATACCCTAGTCTACAGATCACTACAAGGTTCACACCATGCAAGCCTGTTAGATCTATATCCACCACAAAATAAGAATTTCTCAAAATAAAAAGAAAACCTGGCCTCTGTCCCATGGGCAGCCCCGTCTCTACCTCTTTGCTGGAAGCACAGGAGGACACGTCCCCTTGCTTGCACCAGGTCTGAAACACTGCACTGTGGCCTTCTCGGCAAGGTTTTGCCGACAGAGCTCACTTCTGCTGCTGGCAGGCCAAGTAGGGTGGATGTCAGCAAACTCACACCCAGATGAGCTGCTGTCAGACTAATATCACAGGCACCTCCGAGAGCCTAATGAACCTACACAGCCTTCAGATAAGGACTGGCTCACGTCCAGCTGGCACGAAGGCAGCTGCAGCAAGCACAGACCTCCCCTTGCAAAAGCTCATGGCAGCACTGCAAGCTGCAATACAGGCAGGTCACCCCCATTTCATAAAGGCCACTGGCAATAGCTGAATCCCTCACGTACCCAGTCTCCTATGAAAGAGGAATAGGATCCTTCCTCAGGCAAACACCATAGCTCTTCCCTAAATTTTGGCACGTGCAGGAACCATCTTCCCGGTCCATCACAAGTGTTACTGTCTGCCTGCTTGGTGTTATTATAACGATGCAACTAATATTTTGCATTTCCATAGGACTCTACAGTATGACAATGTCACAGTACAGAACTGGGCCACCCAGGCCGTGTTCCTATAGAAATGGCTTTAGTGTGACAAATCCACCTTGTCTGTTCAAAGCTATCAGATGAGCAGTCACATATCCAGTCAGCTGCTTGTAATGCATTTTGTGGTGATCTTCTGTAACATTTTGGATAATTACAGGTTATGTCATTAATTAGGGAAGTAAATGAGCCCTTGGTTTCTGCTCCTAGCAAAGCCATAGAGTTACAAAGGCAACAATATTTTAAGTAAATAGCCAACCTTTGGAAGAAGACTCCCTGGTGCTCAAGATATCATTTTAGTGAGTTAATTATCCAGCATGCCACCCTTTCATTATCTGGTAATGCACCAGTTTCATTAAATCCTTAGGCAAGGGCTCTCCCCCCCTCCCTTGTACTCAGCCACCTCTGCAGGGATAGTTGCCGCTCACGAGCGGAGCCCCAGAGCCACATGGTCTGATACCCCAGCTGCTGGGGCAGGGACAGTTGCTCTTTTCACCTAAACATCATGGAGATTCTTCTTGGGTGTTGTGGTTTAACCTGGCAGGCAGCTAAACACCACACAGCTGTTTGCTCACTCTCCCCCCTCAGTGGGATGGGGGAGAGAACTGGGGGGAAAAAGTAAAATTTGTGGGTTGAGATAAAGACAGTTTAATAGGACGGAAAAGGAAGGGAAAATAATAACAACAACGATAAAAGAATATACAAAGCAAGTGATGCACGATGTAATTGCTCACCACCCACCGACTGATGCCCAGCCAGTTCCCGAGCAGCGGTTGCCGCCCCCCGTCCAACTCCCCCCAGTTTACATACTGAGCATGACGTCCCATGGTATGGAATATCCCCTTGGCCAGTTTGGGTCAGCTGTCCTGGCTGTGCCCCCCTCCCAGCTTCTCGCTGGCGGGGCATGAGGGGCTGAAAAGTCCTTGACTAGTGTAAGCACTGCTCAGCAACAACTAAAACATCGGTGTGTTATCAACGTTATTCTCATACTAAATCCAAAACACAGCACTATACTGGCTACTAGGAAGGAAATTAATTCTATCCCTGCTGAAACCAGGACACTGGGGGAGGAAAAAAAAAAAAAAAGACAAAC
The DNA here is from genome assembly GCF_965638725.1 of Aptenodytes patagonicus. NCBI lineage: Eukaryota > Metazoa > Chordata > Aves > Sphenisciformes > Spheniscidae > Aptenodytes > Aptenodytes patagonicus. The sequence continues at coordinate 131,935,449 of NC_134951.1, read as the reverse complement.
CACGCTCCAAGACCCAACAGCAGGGTGGAGCAATACAGCCAGCCTTCCCTGGTCGCTTCCCTACAGCCTTCCATGGCTGAGTACATATGTTTCTAACGGCTGAAGAACAGAGCATCCGTCCTCCGAAACCCGCATAAAGCACAGGCTGGACGGCAAGTGGACATGAAGCCAGACTCTCTGTTTTGGTAGGGGTTAACTTGATTCACCAGAGTGCCTTATTGCACATTGAACATTCAGACTAGCTGTGTTTAAACCCAGCCCTGCTCATTGAAACAGTCAGGCCTTTTCTGTCTGAGGATGCGGATGCTCACGTTTAGGCACTTGCTCCCAAGATCTGCTGACCTGGCAGCAGCAGCACAGGGACAGCCTACGTTGCACACCCCAGACACCCTCTTTCCCATTGCTGGGAAAATAGTCAACTTCTCTGTCTGCAGCCTTCAGTGCGGGGGAGCATGGCACAGCAGATGTACACACAGGAGAGCAGCAAGAAAGCACAAGACTAAGAGTACCTGGGCAAAGACAGAGCCGCACAGCAAAGGCACCTTGGTCTCAGGCCTTTCTAACGACTCGGACACAGAGGAATTGATTATTTGTTAGTCGAAGAACACCAAAGAGAGGAAAAGATGTCTCCTACACTCCTCATCATCTGCCTTTCCTGAGATACGATTTTAAAAGTAAAGATGAAGCTATACAAAGAATTTCATTTTGCTAATCAGCTAATATACTGTTCCCAGCATTACAGTCGTGTTATATAAATAGAAATTCTCATTGTTTGCTTTGAATAAAAAGCCCACATACATTCTTCTAGCATCCCTATTTATTTTCTTTGACAAAGTCTTAATAATGCAAAATCAACATCACTCCACCACTCTCTAGAAATAACTGCCCTGTAATTTAGTCTTATGCTCTTTTTTTTCCAGCGAACTTTTCGTCAGACATTTAGAAAACTCAGATGCAAATATTTTTGACTCACAATTTTTTTTCAGCTGACCAATGGCATAAGCCGTACTGTGTTACTCATCAGCTCACCAGGATATCTAAAGGATCTTGGCCACAATAATATCAACTGAATCAGAAAAATAGACAAATCACTGCACCTCAGACAAAAACATCCTTCAGCACTTAAATTGTGTATACCAAGCTGAGATCCTTTCTTAAAAAGAGAAGAAAAAAGGGAGAAGATTTGAGTAATTTACTTTGGAGTTGCTCACTTCCACCCAGCAAATGCTTTTCAGAATTCAGAAATGCCTACACAGTATTTTAGAAAGTGCACGAAATAATGGGCTTCTGCGGATGCAGATGTCTCAGGATACAGGCAAACGCCAGCCAGAACCGCCGTGAGAGCCCAGCACTTGAATACCCTCACACGCCGGCCATTGGAAGAGGTGGCTGTGGCCCTACGATTGCCAAACGCATCTAACCTGGATTATGTTTGAGCACACAATTACATTTCAGTCAAATTAGCAGGTACTTAATACAGGGACTGAGCTAGCTTTACTCCGTCCACGTGCCAGCTGAAGAGTGACGGGCGATCCGGTTTCAGCCCTGGCCACACAAAGCAAGCTGCGCACAGTTTTTCAAGTGTGTTTGAAAGAGCAGTGTGAATCACATACAACAGCGTGAATCTGAACCGAGCATAGCTCTGCACCGCCATCCTGCTCCCCCAGCACGAGACACCCTCCCACCGGGGAACAAGCGCAGCAAGGCACTGCTTCGGAGAGCCTGGGGAGAGCCTCAGACCAGCTGGGGATCTGGAAATGCCTTCGCTTTGCGTATGCTCCCGAGGCCAACTGCTCGAAGCCTTGCTGTGCACTATGTGCAAGTCTCTCTGCTCATCTTCAAGGGTCAGCATTTGGGATTGCAGTAGGACTGCCTCTTCCCCAGAGCTTTCACCACCACCCCACCTCTCTGTCAATAGAAAGGGCACTGTCCATCACAGGCAGCAACTCTCATGGATAAACCTTTTCTCTCTAAGAAGCCGTGTAAAACCACCAATTCAATGCAAATTCCAAAATAAAATAAAAATGAGCAAGACTCCGATCACGAATGTATCTAGTTCTCAGTCTGGCATCGCTCTGGGAGACGCTTCCCATGACTACAGAAAGATGCTCCCCCGGGCTCAGGAGCAGCCATGTGCTCGGCTGTGGCGGTGGGGCAGGCAGGAGAACCTCACCCTCTCTGCAGCAACACTGACTGACAGTGGGGCAGGATAAATACAGTAAAGTGAATCAACGTGTAATGTGTGCATCAGGGCAGTGCATTACCCAGGGCAAGGAGTGGGCTGAATAAGCTTTAGGTGACGTTTCACAGCATGGTTTTGCATGCGGTTCTGTGTATTCCTGGGTCCAAATGTGCAATAAGCTGGTATCAGAAACCTGGTAGAATAATCTCTTGCAGATAATTCTGCCACCCCTCCGCGCTATCCCTCCACATTTCTCTACGTGATAGTATCGCGCCAGCTCCTTATGTATACACAGTCATACAAACATCTCTCTCTAAGTACGGCTGTTTAGGAGAGGAATAAAATAACATTTGTTTATAAACAGCATTAACACCCCTGCGCTTTGACCTGCAGGCAGTTTTTGTAAGCAAGCAGAGCAAGATAAAAATCACTGCTTAGATGGGAGAGCTTGTGGAAAGATAAGTGTTTCTAGGTGAAGAAATCCCTTTTTGGAAACAGGAAGTGTCCTAGTTAAATGAAAATTCAGATAATTCTATGCTTTCAACCTAAATTTTGCCTTCTATATATTCATTTGTGTATTCTTCATTTCTATCCTACAACTATTTTTCCAATATTTCTGATTTTTGGCAAATAGTTCCCAAAAATGATCCTGTGGAATGAGCAGGACATATGAAAGAACTCCATCCAGTGTTGATGCCATGACTCTCTCAAAAGCCACTAATTTTGCAACCACTGAATAGCAGCAGCACCAAGTGGTGATCCTGGCTGCGGTGCCTGTAAATGCCTCTCAAAAAAGCCATTGAAATCTGGCTGGGCAGCTTAAGCGTGACGAAACTCCTCTGCATCTCACCCAGGTAAGACCATGAAAAAAACCCCAAAACACCCCAAAACTGATTAGCCAACATGGGGAAGAGGGGAAAAAAAAAACCAAACCACAAAACAAAAAACCAAACAAACCCTGCACCAGATCCTGCACTGGAGACAATTAACACAACCAGTGTCAAAAGACCCATTCAGGATCAGAATGGTTGAGATTCTGTCCCCATGGGTTTAGGCTGAAATCTCAAGTTTCCAGTGAACCAGAGGTTTCTTGGACCCGCTCAGTGACACTGATGTTCCTATGCATTTCACTGCCAGGAGATGCAGCCCTGGAATTGAGGACTACACTGTTCCCAGAGTCCAGATCCCGGGGAATACACATATGGTCATCTTGGAAATTTTCTGTTTGTTTGGCTTAAGTTTGTTGAAACTGATGTGCATCAAATGGGGTGTCAGGCTCAATAAACAAACTGTTCTTCCCTGCCCCCCCCCAAGCAAAACTTCTCACTTTCTGAAAGCTTCCAGCTAACTGCTCAGCTCTCACAGCACCCAGCAGTTTTAAGAAGAAATGAGTTTCTAGATTTATATCCACATGGGAAAATCTGTTTGCAACTGTGGTTAGCGAGCGCTTGAAAGCTTAGCTTTGCCTGGAGTGCATAAGCACACCAATAACTGGACATTATACTTTCCCAAACCACGTGGAGTGGGTAAGACTAGAAATGCATGTAGCTGTTCTTGAGAAACCGGCAAAGGGAACAACATCTTAGTCAATTACAGAGAAGGAGTAATTAATTTTTTTTTTCAATTAAATGTGAAATGATTTTCCTCTGTCACATTTCCCTTCGTTCTCATTTTTTTAATTAGGTTAATTCACTCTGTGCTTGCTGCACATTAGTGGGATGGAACTGTGGGAGTCAGCCCAGACCAGCATGGGACTGGGCAGTCCCAGGAACAGGGCCATATTCCGTCTCCCTCACAGACCAGCTCTGAACACAAGTTCACATTAGACCAGTAACGCTGCCAGCACAGCACAGCGACATTTCACAACCCATTTGTCAGTGATGCAAAGCCATTCCACAGTGCACAAGGCAGAGTAGAAATCTTGCATTACAGTTTCCTACAGAAAGCTTGGGACAGGTCTGTGGCTATCACAAGACACAATAGTAGAGGAGTTGCAGCAGCCAGACTGATAACAGCCCAGAAATAAACTGCCCCTTCCTCTCAACTGTTGTCTGTATTAGCAGCACTTTTCCTGAGAGCAAAAGTCCACAAAAAAATATCATGTATGACAGCGTGAAACAACAGCAGAAGGGGTATGTGTGCTTGCATGGGAGAGAGACAGAGAAAAAGCTGGTTTGTTTTTTTTTTTTAACCTAAGCCAGTATCTAATCTCAAGAATTTGACTCTCAATGCCTGTTTTTGGCAATATTAAAACCACCCTCTGCATTGCACCTTCCGTGACTTCTCAGTTGTCTTTACGTCTTACCCCAGAGATGCTGCACATCACATTCCTCCAGTCTGACCCCTGCTCATGGAGCATCTCCTGGTCCTCACTACACCACCCACCCCCCCACCCCCCGGCCTTCCTCATCTCCCTCTTTTTCTGCACAGAGCTGTTTAACTCTTCCCATGAAGCCAGCTTGTATTGTATTCAGCACTCAGCGCTTCATCTTGGTCATTGGAGGGACCACCAGAGCACAGTTTGGGCAGGTCCCTTGCTGTCAGCACAGAAGGAGATCAGAGTCTCTCCTGCTGCCACCACAGGGCTGCTGCAGGAGTCACATCGCTCCTCCAGTGTCCTCTCTGCGGCCAGCATGCTGCTTCTTACTCCCCACAGGGATGAGGTCTCCAGTCCTGCAGTCCATCGTATTTGGCTACTGTCCCTGTAGAGCTAAGCCTTGGTCGCTATGACATGAGCCAGCGGCAGTAGGAACAGGCAGCCGTGTTGATCCCTGCCTTTGCCGGTAACCTGCAGAGGCCATCCAGCTGCTGCTCCAGCACCAGCGGGGAGTGAACAGCCCAGGAGAGAACATGGTGGCTACTGCTCATGCTGCCGTGCCTGAGGAGAGCAGCAGCGTCCATCATTTAGACAAAAGTAGCCTGCTTAAGTGCGATGCAAAAACAGAAATTGCCAGACATTATCAGGCCCGTCTAGAACAACGTCCTTGGTTTGATCAGGTGTTTTAGGAAAAGATGAAAAAGCCTCACAAAGATGCAGGCGAGGGATAACTTCCCCATCCCCAAGATGTTACACAGAGTAGGGAGGTTTATATCCCTTCCTCTGTCTGTCATTGTGTAGGATGTTTTGTCTCTCTCTGAAGAGGATTCAGTGGACACTGTTGAACAACACACGCATCTGGGTAAAATCAAAACCCACCCGGGGACTATTCTTTTGCACAGTAAAAGAGGCAAATTCTATTGAATGGGATCTGCCCCCAGGCAGCGCATTAATACACAGACAAATGATAATAAGAGTCCGTTTGGTTTGGATAGTGCACTCAGCCCTCCTTAAAATCAGCACTTGGGAGATTCCGGGGATAGCCATTGCCTTGCACACAGATGAACAAAAGGATGTGTATTTGTGTGCACATAGAGCAGAGCACGCATACATACCTGCGTGCGTGTGTTTAAGCTTCAGATTTTTGAACTGCGATTCCCTATAATTAACTTCTATTTATTGTTAACCTAGGATCAAATTTCATTTTAAAGAAGCGTAAATTGCTGCAGGAGACAGATTAAATGCTGCTTCTAGTATTTAGGGAAAACCAATTACTAAAACCAGGCACTCAGGTCTCAGCCATTAAGGTGGAGCTCTAAGTCAACTAAAGATGCTGGGAGATAAGGTGAGATCAGAAGGATGCCTACTGCATCCTCCAGGAGGTCAGCCTCTTTTTTTATTTTTTTTTTGGAGGCTAGGGAGAACAGAAACTTACTGTTTTATTCTTTCCCAGATGGAAAGGTGCAGTACAGCAGCATGAACAAAAATTTTGGGGTGTTTTTGTTTAGTTTTTGTTGTTGTTTTGTTTTTTTTTAAATTAAACAGAGCCCTGATCTGGGCCAGCATGGCATATGGCAAAAAGAATAAGAGCCTCTTGAAAGCAGATGTCAGATAGTGTCCCCCAGGTTAAATTTTATCCTAGTATTTCAAAGTTAGAGACTGTTTTAAACCCTGCTTCATGAGTCTTAGTGTCGAGCCAAAAGTGTTTTTGTCATTAATTACAGTCACTTCGTCCTTGCTATTCATAGGATTCCCACTCCCTTTTTTGGATCTTGCCAAGACCTTTGTCTGGAGAAGCATCTCCGTTCAGTACAACGCTGTCATCCAAACAGGCCAAGAGAATATTTATGAACCATCGCAATGGCAGCCACATCCTTTCCTTGGGCTGATACAGTTATCTGGGACCACGGGATGGGATGAGAGTTTTAACACGTGTATGGCCACAGGTGTTTCCCTGCACCCACCCATGCTGAACACAGCACGCTCTCCCGTCCCCGAGGATGGCTCGGACCTCTCCGAAGGGCTTTCCCGAGTAGTGGCTCACCCCTTCACATCCCTGGCAGCTCAGCCCCTGCCCTCCTCCTATATCAGCTGCCCCTGTGCAAAGCCTTGTGACCAAGTCTACGCAAGCACACCACACCAACCAGCTCCTCCCCAGCAGAGTCAACAGCTCCGAGCAGCCTGCGAGGCACCGTTTCCTGTGCAGAACCCGCTCCTAGATGCTATCATACCGTGACTCACGTAGAATTTGGGGCTAAAATACTGTAATATTTTGGTAATATTCTGGCTTTCACAGAGACACTGCGCTATATTATTGATTCTTTCTGCTAACAAAATTCCCCCCCCTCCCCCGTCCATTAATTCCAGATAAAGTGTTTGATACTCAGGTTTAAGTTCAGAGCAAGTTTCTAAAGGCTTAAGGTGAACTCAGCCAGAGGCAGTGCATGCAAACTGCATCTGGTCTACTTATATTCACCTGCCTTACAGAGAGCTAGAACAGAGCTGTGCATTGTGTTTCTTGAGCCCTGTAGCAGAGCTGCAAATGCTTCCTTTTCAGATAAACAAAAAGCTGTTGCTTATCTTTGGTGGCCCACAGGTTACCACATGCTGTAACACTAGCCAGGGGTACCATCTCTGTAGTGGAGGAGAAATTATGTGGCTGCGCACCTTTGAAATGAAGCTGCATACTGCATCTACCCTTCACTGGTTCATCATAGCCTTGATTGCAGGTTGTTAACAAACAAACCCCAAACAACCAAAAAAAAAAACCCCAAACCCACACAGCTTTTCCACATGATGTTTAACAGCACATCCACAGCAGAGTGCACTTAACATTTAGAGCAGCATCACATGGATCTACATACCTCATCTACATCTTGAATCAAATTGCTAGATCTATATTGGGATACCAGCTCTTAAAATGACACAGGTCTAAAGATGTCTGAATTTTACAGTGAAATTGCTAGGTCAATACAGTGCAGTAATCGCATGACAGGCTCAGAGCAGACATAGCCAACAGGAGCCACAGCAGGTCACCTCGAGCAAGACATACCTAGGTTACTCTGAAAACCCTTTTGACAGCCAGGAATTACCACACCTAATGATGAATTAATGACCTGACCCCTTCAGCAAACAGAGGTTTTGCTATGGTCATTCAAAGGCAGCTTAGCACAGCATTCGAGGTGGAAACGTTGCATCTCCACTGGGCAAGAATCCCTCTTTCAAACTGACATTTCAAATCACTTCCAGAGGTTCTCAGCAGGAGAGGCTCTGTTGACCTCAAGTAATGTCAAGGAAAGCTTATGGAAATTTGCATGTAGGGCAATTAAGTGGCTGAATGGAAAAAGCAAGTTGTCATTGTGTGGTACTTTGCCCACCTTGTGTTTAAAGTGAGTGACTGAACGGGCAAGGGCTGCTTGGCATTGTAGAGCCAACAGTCCACCTAATAGCTCACCAGGTTTTGCTTTTTAATGAACAGGACATTTTATTTTTGGCCTCGTGAATGTTACTGCTCCGCGCCCTCAAAAGGCAAAGGTTAAGAAAGGAAGACTATGTGGAAGTGGTTTCAGGCCAGTTTGTTATGGGGGTAGGAGAGGCAAACGGTAATCATTAAGCAATTAAAGCACTTACTCATTCCCAGTGAATGCTGCCTATGCTAATTATGCAGAACTTCTGCCTCAGAGTACAGCCATTAATTTAATCTCCTACTATCTGCTGCAAGCCAATTAAAGGAAAAAACAGCAACAACCAACCGTGAAACAAATGATGAAAATATTAATAAAATGGAATAAGCATTAATAAAAACCTAAAACCAAATGTTTGTTCTGCAGAACACCGCTGCTGTGCAAGGACTCCCATGGAGCACGACGCTGGCCCAAGCCCTGCTCCGGCACCAGGCACGCCAAGCTGCATTTCTGAGCCGCCCAGTGTGAATGCATTGTTCCAGCAGCGGTGACAGCCACCTCCAATGTTTTGTCACCTCCGCCCTGCCAGAAGTTGCTATCTCATCAGACCTGCCAGGAGAACTGCTTGCGTGACCAGCCCCTAACCGATCCCACTTGCAGTGAGAAGGGCAAAACCTCTCCCCATTTAAACCCCAGAGGTCCACCAGCCTGCTCCAGGGACAACACCCCCCCACAGGGACAGGGTAGGATAGGAGGGCTTCAGGTTAGGAGCCTGGAGAATGGGTTTCCATTCCCAGCTCTGCTGCATCCTCGCTCTGACCTGCACCACAACTCCCTCCACACTCATTGCACTTTCCTCTCCTGCAACTGCTCGAGGCCAGGGCTGGCCTTTCTTGATGTGTTCGAGCTTGACAGTAGCTCAGCAGCACCGCTGTCACGCAACAATTAATGATCCCTATTGCAACATACCTGCTCAGGTTAAAACGACACTTGTTTCATCGCTGCCTGAGTATCATAGGCAGAGGAGAAATAGCAAGAGTTGTAAAATGAGCAAATAATTTATTAATTGGAGGACAGAGCAGTCACCCAGCCTAACACATTGCTTAGTATATCCCAGCAGTACAAACAGAAAATACTTACTTACCATTAATAAGAAAACTACAGGCTGAGTTTCTTAGGGTGACATAGCTATATCCTAACAAGCCCAGCACCAACACCATGTAGCATGAGAGCACTTTCCTACCCCCGCTCCTTCTCTTTTTGTAAGGGAGGATGGGGGGAGTGGGGTGTGGAAATCAACCCCAAAGTGTCCTCCTCTCTTTCCCGGAGCTCCCTTGTTATCTGCTCGGAGTGGTTCGGCTCTTAGTTGCTTTGAGTAGGACGCAGGAACACCTTGGCAGTTAGAAGCCAGCTAAATACTTTACTGAAAACACCTGCTCCCACCTGGTGAGCTGCTTCTGCAGAGCAGCCACCATGTGCAGGCAGGTCCTTTGCAGGGGGGCAGGACCGGGCAGAGCAGCCGGGGCTCCACTCCCTCTAGCAAAACATGAGTATGAGCTGAGCAGCCTCAAGCCCGGGGGAGCACAAAGCAACTGCTCAGGCTTGCTGAGCACCTTGCACTGGGAGGGATCAGCGCAGCCAGTTTGCCACACACCGATCCCCCTTGCTCCTCAGCCAGGGCACAAGAGCGGCTTTAGCAGCTGCGAACCGAGGTGCAGGGGACAAATTTCCCTGTTCGAAAACGGCGAGGAGACAAATGGGAGAAACCTGTGTTTACTCATGACCTTATTTATTCTTCCTCCTCTTCAATCCATTGCTATTTTCTCCCACCATATGCCAGTTATCCATTCTTTCTGGCCTGACCTCAGTATCTTTTTTCTGGTCTCTTGCAACTTATTTTACCTATTCAGAGATCCTTACACATGGTGAGCGGACACCTAAGGAGTCTAGGCACTGTGTGCCAGCTCTTGTCAGCCTCTCTGTTTCCCAAGTAATGCAATGTCTACACCGCCATCGCGGAATGTGACAGCAGTACTGGTAGCAAACCCTTCCCAGCCCTGAGTTGCTCCTAGTCTGGTCACGATGACACCTCCAGCTCGCAGAGCGAAGGACGTTAGCAGCTGGGGGTGCGGATAGAGCCCACGCAGACGTGCTTTGTGCAGCATCCGACAGAGGCACAGCAGTTTCCAGCCCTGTGTACTGGGAACAGCAGGAGTGGGGTGCTGCAAGCCCTGCTCCAAGGAGCAGCCAGGTACGGGCTGGTGACCAAAACTCCCCTGTGGTGTCATGGTCGTGAGGCTGCCAGGCCTCAAGAATGAGGCTGCATGAATTGCTTTGGAGAGCTAGGCATTACCAGACCATTTTGCTTTGATGAAACCTTAAACCAGTTAATGTGTCAGAAGTTAAAGTAATTATAAGGCCTGACAGCCACCAGGCTGGGTAGCGGTGGTAGCTGGAGTATTCTGTGGCAATGAATCAAGCTACAGTAAAATCATGACTTTGACTTAGAATAAATAAGTGGGTTGGTTTTGGTTTTTTTTAAGAGGAGAAGTGGATTCTTTTCTTTCCCTCCTGCTACTTGAACATGTAGTCAGTCACATTTTCAAGTGTTATTCTCTTCAGTCAGAAGGGGTAGAAATGACTGGAAAACAGCAAAAAAATCTGACAAAAAAGAATTTAAATCCCCTTGACTACAAGAACTTGGACTTTAAAGCTCCCTGTATCTCATGAGATAGAAATGCAAGATTTAGCAAGTCTATGAATATTTTAATAGGGAAAAGAAAAAGCACAAGTTCTAATTTATATGCATACACACACATATATATATACACACAAACTAAAAATGCACATCCACTTCCCTTGCCTCATGCCAACCGTCCATGGCTGGTTTCTTCTCCCTAAGGGTGGAGACCTGGTTGTAGATGCCACCACGTTGTTTAGCCTTGGCTAAAGGAGATTTTCAGAAGAGCCTATCATGCAAAGTGAGTCTGCCATCCCTTCATCTCTCATCCTAAAAACGCTAGCACTGATGCCAGCAGAGAAATGCAGCTAAGGCTGGAAGCGCTGCACCAAGCCTCATGCTCATGCCATTGAGGTTTTGTGAGCAGAGGCCCAGAAGACATGACCTACCAGGGGAGGCTGAAGGAGCTGGGACAGCTTAGTCCAGCAAAAAGAAGGCTGGGGTACAGGAGAAGTAGGGTGGGCAGAGAGGGGTGGTTGCAATAGCAAGCTTTAAATACGTAAAAGGCTGCCACGAAGACAAGTGAATAATTTGTTTTCCATGGCCGCAGTGAACAGGGCAAGTGGTAACGGACATTAATCATAGTGAAGGAGGTGCAGCCTAGACATTAGGAAAAGCTTTGCAACAGGAAAGCTAACAGAACACTAAAATGAGATTGCCTTGGGAGGACATGGAGCCCCAGAGCAGGGGACCTGTAGGAAGCTATTGGGACGGAGGCAAGTAGAGCTGGTGAGACTTTTCTGGTCCTGCCCAGACCCATTCCTCTGCGATATGCTGTTTAACGAAGACATTGCTGGCGGAGATTTCCCTGGCTGCAGTCAGAGAGGTCTCTTTTTAAGAGAAAGGAACATACGTGTCTCTTATGCCAAACAGCAGAACTGGCAGCTGAGCGCCATATCACCTCTTTATCTGAGCGTAGGTGGCTGCTGCCATCTCCCACAGGATCAATCCTTCTTCAGTCTCAGCTGCTGAGCACAGACTGTTGTACCCAAGAGACAGCAGAGCCTTGGGCCGGGGGCCCTGAGCAGTGGCCGCTTACATCAGGCGCCGCTTACATCAGTGGCATTTAGCAGAGAGGGGAAAAAGAGAAGGAAAAAGAGAGAATGAAGTTTCAGGCAACCTGTCAAAAGGGGTTAAGAGAGCCCCCATATCTCATGACCACAGCTCAAAAAGTTGGGCAGATGAAGTGGAGGAGACTCTGGCTTGCAGTGCTGTGGTGGGGCGCATGGACAGACCGCGTAGGAGGATGGAGGAGCTCGTTTCTGGGCCACGGGATAGGGTCTTTCAGGCAAAGGTCAGGAAAAGCCCTGGCAACACCGCTGGCCTGCTTTTGGCAGAAGACAGGGAGAGCAGGGAAACATCCCTCTGCCGGGGGATGGAAGGGCTGGTAGGGTGATGGGGACAGCTGATGCGGGGGGGAAATGTCACATCACCCGTGGTGCTGTGACAGTCGTCCGTGGCTGTGGGAGGAACTGAAGGGTCTTGCCAGCTCCTTGGACAACTGAAGGTCCTGACGGGGCTGACGTGGCACGGGAGCAGGGTCAGGGAGAAGAGCGGAATAAACACGAAGGGATGAAAGCAAGCGCTGCTGTGAAAAGCCCCCTGGCTGGGACACAGAGCACGAAACCTGGCAGAAAGCAGCAGATCCAAGGGCAGGGGAGGTGCAGAGCCCCTGCCACACCGGGGCGGGCACAGCCGGGGGTCTGGAGCTGCCCCATTGCCACCACGCTGTGCCCAAGGGCACACAGCTTACATCCACTTTCTCCCAGGGCTGCCCACCAGAGCTAGGAGGGAAGGGCTGTTACAGTACACAAGAGATGAGCAATGGGTCGTCACGCCAGCTGACACAGGGGCTTTTCAGGTCCTTGTCTTCACAGGAGAAACAGCTTATTCCAACCAGGACTCCTTATGGGAGAACATCAGTTACCAAAGGGTCAGGCTGCATGAGGAAGGAGGCTGTTTGATCTCTTCCCAGATATGTCTTTCTTCCCCCTATAATCACATACTTTGATGTGAACAGAATAAAGCTGCATACAAAATGTCCCACAACGAGCCCATCAGTGTGGCCTGGGAAAGGATGGGTAACTGCTCCACCTCCAGCAGCCCCAAGGCAGAGGGTCACCCCTCACCCGGGGTGCAGCTGCTTCGTGCTCAGAAGCGGTGTCTCACCAGCTTGTGTGCTCTCAGGAGGGAGAGCCTGATGCTGCCTGTGCTCTTCGTGAGCCACTTGGGTCATACCTTGTAGTAGCACGCTTGAAAACAAATAAACGTCTTGGGTTTTAACTATTTATTTGTCTCATCACTACATTGGTTAGGTTTTTCTTTTCTCCAAATTTTTCTTCCAAGAAAAAGTGGTAGAATTTATTTTTTTTTAACATACAAAAGCAGAGACTTCTTCCTAATCCCAGGAGAGATGGGACTGTCAGAAAGGCATTAAAATATCATAAGCAGCACAGTAATAGTTAGAAAGGTTTCAACAGCCTCAATAGATGTATCCCTGGTATCAGGTGTGGGTTGGGGTAAGAAAAAGTGTTGGAATCTGAGTCGTTCTTTTTTCTTGAACGGAGATGATAGAGAAGAGGCATTGCAATTACCATATTTGGGTCTGCCTAAAAACATGCTGCTGTATTTTCTGAAATAAATGATGAACGCCGCAGAAATCCAAACATGTCTTTTTATAGTTAGTCATGCGGGCAGGAAGCCAATGAATGCAGAGCTGCCAGCCCCAGCTATTCAGAAATCATGAGTCAAGCCCCCAAAATCCTGAGGTTGACTTAAGAGCTGTGAGACTTCACAAAACAGGGCTCTTTCTTCCTGTTTCGCAAGCTTTAAAGGAGGGCGGGGATAGAGATAGGCACTACCATTTCAAAATTTCTCTGCGGCCCCAAATAGGAAATGACCTTGTTTAAAAGGCAGGTGAACATCACACTCAATCTTACGGCTCAGGGAGCCAGGGATTTTGTAGCAGCACTGGCTGGTCAGGGGATGTAAATGATAGGGTATGGCCATGCGCTGGTCCACCCCCTTGGCATTGTGTGTGGCTGGGCAGACGCAGTGCCGACCAGCTCTCCGGGCAGAACGCTCTCCTTCTGTCTACAAAATGAAGCATAGAAAGTCTTCTGTTGTGCTTTGAACTGGTCTGTGCTCCCAGACAGCAAAGCAAAAAGGTCAATGAACTAGCATCATGGGTTGCAGGCAAATAACAATAATCTCCTTGCACCTCTGTACGAGGAGAGGTGGTGGGCACAGGGCAGCAGAGGGATGAATTAAATTGCTTACAGACTGCAGGTTGTCATGTTTTGAGCCTGTCGGCTCTGCCCTCTCCTACCCATCAACTGGTGTTGCCGCTGGGCAGGCATGGAGCTGTTTGCAGCGGAGGGTCAGTGCAGCTTGTTTCACCTGGGAGATGCTCTGGTGCAGCAGCAGAGCAGGGTCCGGCAGGGCTCGGGGGCACCAACTGCACAGAGAGCAGCCTGGCTGGAGTTTCCCTGGACTCTAATGCTAACGCCATCCCAGCCTTCTCTTTTCACTCTTTAAAGCAGATTGTACAAGAGTGGCTTTTTTTTTTGCAGGCAAACCAGAATCGTTCCTCTCCAAGTGAATAAAATTCAGAGAGATGTTGTTGCAGAGAGCAGGCAGTGCAGGGATGGGAAAGCAAACACCAGAAAAGAGCAGAACTGCAGCAACAGGCGTCATGTTTCCATAAGAGCTGGGTGTACCTGGGGGCCCAGCACTTGGAAGACCTAGTGCTACTTTTAGGCACCAAGACCAGTCTCTGCCACCACGTCCCACAGACCTCACTCAGGGTATTGCAGCCAGCAGAGACTCAGCCATTGGGAAGCTCTGGAGAGGGGTAGTCGGCAAGGAAATCAATGAGCCGCATCCACAGCATGATCTCTTCTACCTGGCCAGGGCAGGTGGGAGAGCAGGACTGCATCTCAAAGCCCACTCTCCTCTCAGCGACACTCAGTATTTGGAGTTCAGCTGAATTGCAAAATGCCAGAGTTACTTCATTCTGCACATCTGCAAGCTGTTATTTACAGAGAGGCAGCTGAGTTGCCTGTAGTGGTTTTAATAATACTTTTGGCTCTTTTAATAGTTTTGGTTTTGCTAATTCCTTGGTTTGGTTTTCCAAAACAATGCTAGCTGCATTAGAAAAGAAGGCAGAGGCTTTTAATAAGGCTTCACATTCTCTTACTGTACAAAGCTGGGACCTGAGCGTGCATCTTCTGCTGAGAGAGAATCAGGTCTGAGAAGAAGGAAAAATAGCACCAAGCCATAGAGCAGCAGGTATGGTCAGGATGTTAGCACGCTGTAACCTGCGACCAGCATGGACTAAGCTTTGCTGGCCTGGTTTTTATGTGGGCAGCTGGCTTAGGGGATTTTCTGTCTTAATAGGACAAATGGATCCCGGTTACAAGTCAAATGGTAGGATGCTATGGCTAAATACAATCCTCAACTCAGTCTGCTATAACAAGGATGAATTCAGACTATTGCTTGACCTCAGAGGGATCGGGGCAAAAACATCCCATTGTGATTAAGCCTTTCACTTTAGATAAAAAGTGTCCATTTATGATTTATCCTTTTACCCTCAGTACAGCTGCTTCAGCTGAGAGCCTGGCAGTGACAAAGATGTGATGGCAGGAACAACAAGATTTAGAGAAGAAAGTGAGTATTTACAGTTACCTATAAATAACAGCACACACTTAACACCTCTAAATACTACTGTGTTTTATAGCCATCATGAATGAAGCTGGACAAGCAGAAGGAAGACGCGTCCCAAGACAGAAGCAGAGCTACCTGCTAGCTAAAAGGACAACGTATGGTTTCCCATGCTGCAGCCCAGGATAATCCAAGCTACATCCGCTGTTGCCTGTGGGACACTCATATATCAGCCCAGATTGTGTTGTGGTCACCTTCTAAGCGAGCAGGCACTGCTTGCAACCACTAATGATGCTGCTAATGAGCGGAGACTCCACTAATGGGTTAAGCCTGCACTAGTGTGTGGTCAAGAGCTGGCAGAGGCTGCTGGAGCCACCCAGCTCAGAGCCTGCAGTCATGGAGCTCCTGGTTCACCCACACTGTGAGAAATGCTGCAAGCCGCAACAGCGGCTGTCTCGGAAGAGTGCTGGGAAAACAGCGGGTCTTAATCAAAACCATGCTCCAGGCCTCTGGATCTCCACCAGCATGCTGCCGGTTCCCAAAGGCATGTGCCGTGGCGCTGGCAGGGCTGCCGTCTCCTCCGCACCCGCTCCAGACGCGTGCCCGGCTGCCCCTCATCCCCGGGCTCTGCAGCAAGGGGCGGGCGAGGGGCTCTGCTGAGGCAGCCGTTCTCCGCCACTGGAAAGCGGCACAGGGTCCACGTGCATCTTCACCCAAACAAGCATGATGACTTTGATTTGTGTCTTCACCGCCAAGACAGAGCGCGTCACCACAAAATCAGGAGGATAGTTTTGGCAAGCCTGCGGCAGCTGGCTGGACAAGGGGACAGAGCAAGAGACAGGCTTGCAGTTGGGATTTCAGGCTCTGACCCTGCTCTGTGGGGCTTCCCTGAGCACAGCACCTTCCTCTTCTTCTCTGGGGCTTCCCTGAGCACGGCACCTTCCTCCTCCAGCCCTGTCCCTCTCCTGCTGCCACTGCCCATTGCTGCTATGAAGTGCTTCAGCATCTCCGGCCGCAGAGCGATGCAAGGAAGACAGTAGCCTGGCATCGCACTCTCTATGGACTCAGTGCTTTTAAATTGGAGGCTTCTGCCTGTGTCTTAAATGAACAGACTGCTTGCAACCTGTGAAACCCCGAGCCTCCACTTCTTGCTTGATCGGGCATCATCTGTGGCAGTGATAATAGGAAACAGCTTTGAACTTCTCTTTAAAATCTCAGTTAAAGGTACCTTTAAAATATGTATTTACCTTAGTGATACATTAGTTTTAACTAATTTTAAACACGATAAATTTTTTTTTCAACTTATATGGTGCAAAGAGTAAGAAGGTTTGCAGTAGTCACAATGTCCATGATTAATACTGAAGCCTGCAGCTCCCCCCCTTTTCCCAGGAGTTGTAAAGGTCTCGGGACAGACGACAGGCTTTTGGGTTACACCCAATGCTCCGTTAGAAGTGAAGTTTCAGCCCAAGCTATGTGTGGCTGGGTGAAGCACATCACTACGTTGGAGTAAAGCAAATAGCCTACTACCAAGTTGGAAAATATATTTGTATTTTTCTTCTCATTGCAATTCAGCCCTGAAAAGGTTACAGAGTTCTCAAGTGCAGGGGTAATCCAAAATCCTCCTGCAAGCTACCTCTTGGGCAATTCCACCACAGGGGATTTTTAGTAGCAAAAAGGTCGCAAAGTGCTAGCTGAGCTCAAGAATTTACTGTATTAGATGCTTCATATTCTTTGCCTTAGATTTCATAGTCTGAGGACTTGCAAAACAGAAAAAGGTTATTCCCCTTCTAGATATGGGATGTTGAGAAAAAGAATTTGGGAAGCTCTCCCTAATATCACTGTGATCTTATAGTTGTCAAAACCAGAAACCAGATTACAGTGTTTGAATCCCCCTTTAGTGTTTTGACTGCAATGAGATATGTCCCAAGTGAGCAATCATGAACTTGCAACCTCAAGTTACTTGAAATAAAAACAATGCAAGGAACAAACCCTTTTCTATTACTTTTGTAACAAAATAGAAAAGAAATGGTGGATTGCCCTTCGGATATCTGACCAGCAGGAGGGTGCAGAAGTGATCAAAAGATGTCCTGAAACGTACAGCTGCTGTAGCATTTTCACCGTTAGGATATTCTTGTATTTTCACAGCATTTGGGCGTACCTTTTCCAGAGGTCTCCCTGGAGCTTTGTCCTGCACAGAGGTGCCCAACTGATGCCTTCAGACCTGGCTAGAGAATCTTTGAGCTCCTCTTGGTGCCAGGAGGCTGGATCCCACGCTAAACAGGGCACCACGGATTAGTCATACCTTGTATTCTGGCATTATCCAGGAGAGCAGGGACACTAGTTTCAAATCACATACAGTAATGGAGTCTTACTAGTGCTACCTTTTTCCTAATGGGGGAAAAAAAAAAAGTTACCCACCAAGAAACAAAAGCAAAGCTGTGATATACTGCCAACTTGTTTGTGATATTTTAAATGCATAAATATTCAATTTGAGGGCAACAAAAGCAAAGAAAAAAGAAAGGTTGCCTGAATGCCATGTCATGTAGCATATGTGCAAGAGGAGCCCTGTGAAGTGTTTCAGTGCAATGATAAATTGAGACTTCTTGTTCTGCAAATTATTGCTGCTGTGCATATGAGGGAGTTGCATGCAGAAATAGGTCTTTAATTCATATGCCCGTGCAGGCATTTCAGAAGTAAAATACAGCGTGCAGTGTGTCCAAACCCAGGACTGCCAAGGGCTCCTCTGCTAATCATGTCAACCGCAGACACACCTGGCCTGAGCAAAGCTCCAGCCATCAGATACTGTACATTACATTTTTCCTGTGGATTTAAGGCAGCTGAAGATGGAAGGGTATTTTAATTACCTCTGAAGTTAGCTGGAGGAAATGAATGACTTTTAATGAGTGCAGGACTCAGTCACTCTGTCTTACCTGCCTGTCTGCCAAACTCACACTCGCCTGTCAGGGGGTCAACCTGCGTCCTGCTCTCAGGCAGGAATTTAGACCATGCTCTCTGTGCTAAGGAAAGCGGCTGCCTGATGCAGCCAGTTAGCAACACAATTAGCCATGCTGGTACAGGACTTCTACGCTTTAAAAAATAAAATCCTCCCTGTGCCTTTTTTCCATTCATCAGTCACTAAGAAAACAGCAAGTCTGTGGGCCACAGCCCACAGGTCAGAGCCCATCTGTCAGGACAGCCCTGCCACTGCTCTTGCAACCAGCGCTGCCAAGGCAGGTGCCACCAGGCGGGTGCCACACCATCCTCTCGGTGGGGACCCTGGCTGATGTCCCTCTTGCAGCTCCCCGGAGCACCTTTTGGGCTGGTGACAAGTATGCAGAGCATGTTAAGGAAGCGTAAGCACACCTGCTTGCTCACCTTAATGCAGGTTCCAGCACTACACACATAGGAAAATAAAAAGGAAAAAGAAAAAAAAAAAAGATACTGCGAGACAAAAATTTTACTGCTCAAAAGCGATAGACAGAATGAATCCAGAAAAGGAGCAACTGATTTATGCTCACTCACAGTTTGGCCCCATGAATTACGCTTATAAATTTTCCTAAGTTTCCCTTTTCCTCTTAATCTTCTCTACTCATGTAAAACAGCCCTCAGAAAGGGCAGAGTAGTTAGACAACTTTTTTGTTTCTTTTGCTGGTGGCAAAAACCGTTTAGCACCAAAGAAGAGAAAGCAAATCCTTTTAAGAAGTAAAAGTATCATGACCCAAAATCTCCACCTCCCGTCACAAACGCGCACCGACAACCTCGTTATAGTGTTACGGATGCACCGATTTGCCCTGCAGCTCCACAGTCCCACTTCACTGTCCCATTTCCCAAGACTTAATGCACTTGTATATAAAGGAAAAACAAATTAGCTCGGGCTAATGCATTTTTCCATTGCCAGTAGGCATTGCTGGAAAAGTATATGGAGGAGATCAAAGTGATAGGGTCAGAAAAGAGAGCGTAAATGTTTATACCCTGCTAAAAAGAACAAACTACATTCCTACTGCTTGGGAGCACAGGGAGCAGGCCAAATAAGTAACCAGATCTGTATGCTAACCCTGCTCCAAAGCAAGCCTACCTCATAAGGTTATTTCCAATACCTTTTGCACACTTGCCGTATTTGTATATACTGGCCCCTTATTTCACGTCTAATGATCTCTCCGGGCCGTGCCTGGGCTGCAGCGCTGTCCGAAGGGTCTGACATACCTGGGCTCATCCCTTCGCTCCCAGGCAGAGGGAAGGGAACAGAGCAGGGACCAAAGCTGCCTGGAGGGTGCCTCAGCAGCACGGGGCTGTGCCTGTGCAGGCATCTGCCTTCCCTGTCTGTGCCACCTTCCCCACTGTGTCCCCACAGCGGGACTCTCAGACTGCATCCTTATGCAGTAACTTATCCGTAACTTATGCAGTAACTTACCCTTATATGGTAACCCCAACACTTTGGCTAAGTAACATGGACCAAGGGGAAAGTCATTCTGTTGGGTTGCTTTGGATCCTGACCAGCAGGCTTGGGAAAAACACTGTGCAAAACTGTGGTGCTTACGGGGTTTTAAAAAAAAAAAAAAAGTATATTATTTATGACAAATTTTATATATATAGGCTGAAACATACAGGGACACTCAGGAGGCAACTTCTAGAGCTGTCCCGATAAACTGTTAGAAAAATGCTTGGCCTCAGGCCCCCATATGACACTTTCTCCAAGCGGCAGGCTCATGGTGCAGGTTTCCACCCTGCTGATGGAGAGTGCCTGTAGGAAGGGCTGTTCTGGGTACCGCTGCACACGCAATCAGTAGTTTGGAAGTTTTTGTACTTAAGTCTCTGTGAAGCCAGAGGAGCACCAGGGACAGGCAGGAGGCTGCGTCAAGTGATGTGGCTGCCCTGAATCACCAAAATCCACTCTGCTGACAAAGCTCTCAAACATGCTGCTGGCGGAGTTACGGCATGTTGAACGCTGGCCTTTGAGCAGAAGCCCGTCCTGCTTGCAGGCTCTCATCGTTGGTCATCAGTCACCAGGAGGAGAGGAGCATTTGCTGCCTTTCATCTGGCAGATCAGGCAGGGAGCGCTGGCAGTGTTTGAGGCAGACGATGCAGATGCCGTCTGTGGATGTCGAGCTGACCCCATCCTTCACCCCAGCGTGACAGGCCATTTGGGAGCTGGAGCCTCCCTGTCTGCTCCCCCCTTCCCTCTCGGCAGGCATCGCTGTGCGAGGCTGCTGCCACAGTTTTTAACAAGCTGGAGCTCTGCTCTTCCCCCTTTTGGCGTCTCTCTGCCGGGCTTGGACAGCGTCCTGTCCACTGCAGGCACAGGGAGCCACCAGGTAGGCTTTCAGGGGCGGGCGGTGCCCACCACCACCGCACGTGTATTTGCAGAGCACTTGCAATGCAAGCCCTGCATGCCCAGCTCCAGGGCCACAGCAGACCCACCAAGCAGGAGCTCCTCCTGCTCACATCAACAAGACAGAGTCAGTGGAGGAGGAGGAATGCTGCAGAGCTGGCAATGGCCTTGCCCTTGAAAGCTGTTACCTGCTCTTTCACAGGCAGCCACCAAAGGCTTGGGCTTTGCCCATCAGTAGGAGGGAGCTGGTACGCCCCAGCCACCTGCCACTTCCTCCTCCTTGCACAGGGAGACGATTTCTGCACAAACCAGAAGTGTACAATGGTCAACAGTTTTCCCAGTAGAATGATTTTCCACTGGAAAAATGGAGATTTAACAGACTCAGAGTGTTACCCAGGCTCAGGATATTTGCCAAAAGCAGGCAAGCTCTGCCTGCCCGTTCCCTACCTGCCAGCCACCGGCAGAGCCCAGTCCTGGCTGCCTGCCCGCAGCCCGGCTCTTGGGAGAGGCACGGCCCTCTGAAAAGGGATTTTTAACATCCACAGGAGGGAAATTCCCCTCTTCAGGAAAGCACTTGTGCATGCACAAGTTGTCCTCGTGGAGACTCCTTACCAGGCTTGATGACCCGCCTAAGGATTTTCCTGAACAAGCACCCAGCGGAATGACCAAGCTGTTCTCCCAGGGACAGACACAAACCAGCAGTCCCAACAGAAAGAGCCTGGCCTCATCACCGCTGAAGAGCTGTCACCCCTTAAAGCTGCTCCCAAGCGCCAACCTCCTTTCTCATTCAGGACAAAAACTTTGTTCTTTCTCCGCATTTCCCCCAATGTTCCTACAACAGAATTTCATCTAAAAGTCGTTTCAAACCCACAAATGGCTCATGTCCCTGCATCATTTGGTTGTTTGCTGTCATTTTCCAGGAACGAGAGCAGGCAGGGAGATGTGTTTTCCTCCCCCTGCAGTCACGACATGTCTCAAATCATTCGCCTGTTCTGCCTGCCAGGATAAAGAAGCAGGAGTGCAAGGGGTGTCACGATGTACTCCAGAGCCCCGAAGCAGTGGTAGAGCACTATGACCCCAGCCCCTCCCAGTGCCTACACTCACAGGTTTGCTCCCCAGGCATTCAGAGAAGCCCAAATACTTCAAGCCCAGGTCTCTGCTCAGCAAACAGCACTTTCAAGGGGATAAAGGATTTCCCTTGCAAGATCCTCGAGGGTACAGAGAGACCTCTCTGTACTTTGGACAACGCAACAAGTTCTCCTTCCCATTTGCTCAGTGGAAGTGACAGTGGAGACAGATACTAGAAACAGTCGGCATGCTCAGGATGCTGGTACCCATGCTGGGATGCTGGCGCTCTGTCTAGAATAGCTGACAGAGTCAGCACGGACAAAAAATGCACGTGCAAAAGCAGGGCCTACCGTTTCCCTTCTCTTTTGGCAGATAAACCAGGAAAAGATTTATTAGCTCTTGTGTTTTCATTTAAGGGCAGGTACCTCTGTGTGCCCTGTACCATCTCATCAGTTGATGCACAATTTTCCAGAACTCTGCATGTAAATTAAAAGGTTTGCTGCTATGGCTTCTTGCTAGCACGGTTACAAATGCAACCAGGGATTTTCTACACCTAGCTGGAGTCACAGAAGAGAGGATGAGGTGGGACCCATCCATCCTCTTGCCTGAAGGCAAGTGTAACTATATCCTATGTTTGCAAAGAATTACTTAATTTGCTCTTGAAATCTGCCACAAGCTTTATTCCAGCACCTCACTGTCCTTTTATTTATAAGCCCTCTCCTCGTGCCTAACAAACTGCCTCACGCAAGATCCCAACCCATCCCATTCTTTTCCTACCCACAATAAAAATTCATAGAAAACAGCAGTGTTTCATTTTGGAACTATTTTGAAAAGGAATGTAACCCCTATTAAACTCCGAGGAACTGAAGTAATGTCAGAAAGTGACCTGAATAGCACAACAAATTATACTCTTAATTTCAAAGCTGTCTAGGGTGTTTCGCACCGCAGGCACACAGAAAGAATACACACATAAATTTGAAGAATTACAGCCCTATTTACTTGTGTTATACAGCTCAACATCTCCAGTTGGGGAACCTGCTGCCAAGAACAACCCATGCAGCTCAAGCCAAAGGAAAGGTGACAGGAGACAATGGCCGAGTCCTGCCAAAGCCCCCAGGAGGATGTCTTCCACTTTCCTTTGTGGCTGGGAGCAAGCACAGCTCTGCAGACGCAGATAACAACTCAGATACCCTTTTCAGCATCTGCATCCCTTAGATCGCATTTCTCTCACTGCCTGCTGATGCTGGACCAAAACCGAACCACAGGAACATGCCGCTTTCTAAGCCAGCACTGCTTCTGCTGGGCAGAGGTTGGGCATGGTATCGAGGTATCAGGCTTAAAAACAACCTTGTGAGAAGCTGGAAGTGATACTGAAAAATTACTGTTCCCAAAGCTATTATTAACACTCAAACAGCAGATTTTTCAGGCCGTGGGCTCCTGGGTGGGAGGCACACCAACGAAACAGGAGGAAATGGGGTTACCTGAATTTGGCAGGCATTACCCTGCCTGTCCCCAAAGCTGTTCCTTACAGTCCATGGGAGAGCTTTAGGAAAACGAGCAACTTATCTCTGGCACCAGTCAGAAGCCTCCCTTGGGATCACTGGACATTCCTTATTTGGCACAGGAAAGCAGCGTTATTTTTTTTTAGCAGCATAAACAGGGTTTAAGCCTCCACTTTAAATCCCCATTTGCCCGTGGAAGAGGCCTATCTGCTGGGCAGCAAGAGGAGCCTTGCTCTGGATCCGGGACATGCTGTCCCAGGAGCTTCCCTGCCTGGAGGACAGCCTGATCTCCAGGCTGCTTGCGCTCAGGGAGGCATCATCTGGACTGAAAGCCCTCCACCAAAAAAAACTGCAGGAGAGGCTGTGACTGTAGTGAGCATTGTTTCTGCTGGATTGGGCTTGTTTGTTTGTTTCCCTGCTCCTAGAACAAATATTAATAGCTGTATATACTCATCTTTACAAGCGCAATCCCCCAAAGCAGCGTCGGGACCTCACATGAACCCGAGCAGTGACTCACGTCTTGACGTTGGAGGAGACAGTCAATGTTTAACCTACCGCGGCTCCAGATTAGGGTTTTCGCAATGTGCCTCACAACGATGTGCCACTTAGCACTTTCCCTCATTCTGCCTACATACTACTTTTTTCCCCCCTGAGATTTGGGAATGGCTTTAGAAGTTACCAGAGGTCCTCTTTCCCAGTGAACCCGAAGCCTCGGTACAGCACCTGATGAGAAAGCCTGGTTATTTATGGCACAGACTGCAGTGGGGACAGAGGTCCGCGGGTAACAGCTGGTCTCGGGCAGCAGGGACAGACGCAATGGGATGACCAAGTCCTACCTGCTCCCTGCTGCTTTCTAAAAACAGCTGTCCTGCACATGTGAAAAAAGCTCACTTTCTTTTTCAAATCACTGCTGCGCTTGAGGAGACGAGAGTCGTTTCCATCAATGCACAAAGTTTTCCTTAAGCCCTTTTCTTGGGAAGGGTGACTCACTGAAATATCTGTCTGAAGTGTTTTCTCAAGGTATTTTTAGACAACAGTGGTGGTGGTCCAGTGAGTCACAGCTCCAGTGCTGCCCATCAAACTGAATGCAAAAAGCAATGGGATCCAATTTAATGGATTGCTTTCCAGGGCTGCTTCCACAGAACTCTGCTTCCCCAGCAGCATGAGCTCTCACGCTCTGTTCCCTCCTCACACACAAAAGAATCAAAGCAAGCATCCAAAAGCCATTCACCTCCAAATTACTGCAATCCATACCCGATTTGACTGCGTGTACCAGGGATTATTCCAAGTGCAGGAAAATACAAGACAAAAGCAATGCCAAGAAATGTTAAGAATAAGGTATTGAGAAGAGGGGAAGTGCAGAACAGCACAGGTTGGCAGCCTCGTGCCGTCTCTGCGGCATACACTTGCTCTGGGGTGCCCTGGGGGGCCTGCCCCCCTCCTCCCCGCAAGAACCCCTTTTCCCCTGGCTGGCACTTATCAGGGTCCCTAAGCACCAGCACTGCTCTGCCTGCGGCTGAGTGCTCAGAGCCTTGCTCCAGCCTAGAGGGAGGGCTACCCGTGGCAGGTAGTCTTGAGTTTGGTGAGGGGACAAGCTGGGAGTCTCCCGACTCTGGCAAGGTTAAATTCTTCAGGTGTCAGAAGTGTCGATTTCTTTTGCTAACAAGGGAAAAAAGGCAGGGTACGCTTTGGAGAGCTTTTGCTATTTACCTACAATAAACCTCACACTTCAAAGGGCTGGAGGAACTTGTGGGGAGAACAAGCGAGGAGAAAGACTGCCTTGCTATCTCCTGGCACAGTATAAATATACTCTCTAATACAGCAAGTGATCCAACCAGAGATTTTTGTTTGTTCACTTCAAAAGTGCCTACTGAGAGATTTGTTCAGGTCTGGAAACCAAACAAAGGAATACCAATGGGAGCACTGCATCTGAAAACTGCAGTAGCTGCTCCTTGGAGATCCCCGTTGTAATTACTGCACGATTTTGTCACCGGGCAAACTCTTCTCTCTCTGCTCCCTTGCCCTAAGGTTAGGCTAGGGCAAGCCATCAAGTTCAACAAGGTTGCTTTTTTTTTTTTTTTAATTTTTATACAGTGCATGATGTACAGCCCATCCAGCAGTGAAGTGCAAGAGCCTCGTCAAAGGCACAGGTCTATTTCATAACACAAATGTGCTAGTGAGCTCTGTCTCATGCAAGAACCAGCCTAAAAAGTGAAGAGAAAGAGAAGACTTTGCTGCTTTTCCTACCTGAGAATCTGCCCGAAAGGCTGGGCAGGATTGGGTTCCTTCCTCCTCAGATGGGAAGCTGCCAGTTCCTAGACTCAGAAATGCTCTACAAACCCAGCAGTTTCTTTCGTCTCTGCATATGTGTTTGCAGCCCAGGGCCACCAAAGGCAATGCCAGGACTAGGGCAGCCATGGTGGCCAGAGCACAGGCTGTGGATGATCTCCACACTGCGATGGAGCTCTGTGCCCCAGACCTGCTCCGGAGCCTCGCACCTACCTGAGGCCCCAGCCACACCATTTATTTACACACACAGTCGGGAGAACAGCGACCAAGAGCAAACTGCTCAGGATTATCAAGTTGTTTCCAGCTCAAACTCTTATTCCCTGGGGATCATTCATCATTCCCTGCCTTCAACCCTTAATTTGAGTCAATCACACAACGCACAGGAGAGACCCAAACAACTCTGGCCCTTGAGCCAAAAACCCCAACCATAACCAAAAAAAGCCCTGAGCTATATTTGAAAAGTTAAGCCATATTGTCACAACATCTTCAAACAATTTTAATTGTTTGTTTTACTGAAAGAACATGTGAGGTAGGTATTTTCATTTCACACATTTTTAAACATGGAGGTTCAAAATACTCTGCTTTGTGGCAGGTGGCACTTTTCATTTGGTGAAAAACAAATAAGGTGGGTTTTTTGCACAGTGTTTATCCCAGTTCAGCCTGTACCAGTTTGGGGCTTCCCTATGCTCCTGGCTGAACTTCACCATCTATCGCATGCAACCCAGGAACAACAGAGCCCAGCCTCCCACAAAGCAGCATTAATATTAATTCATTGCTAGTCAAGGACACTCTTATCTTTAGTGGTGAAGTTTTTCAGTTAAAGTATACAAAAACCCACAACACCCACACAGACAGCAGAGATAAAAACCTGTTTCACCAGCTCAGAACAAGAGAGCAAAAATACAAGGATAGTAGAATAGCTCTTTGGAAGAAAAAAAAGAAAAAAAAAAGGGGAGGGGGGAAGCAGCAACAATTAAAAAAAAACCCACATCAAGACATTTTGTTCATACATTTCAAAGACTAAATATTTTGGCCTCCCTGTCCCACCTTGCTGCTGACACGAGAGGCCAGGTCCCCCCAGCAGCTTAGGTGAATGCCCCAACATGAGGGGAATGTTCCCAGCCACAGTATGGGAAATGAGGAAAGGACTGAGAACATACCCAGCTCATCCTCAGTTAAGCAAATGATGACAACTGACTCATTTCATTTGCAGACAAGAGGAAAATACGGCATTTACGGGATGTCCCCAGCACTTCCCGCAGACTGTGAGGGCAGTGCTGGGCAGTCCCCAAGAGGTGGCCAGGGATGGCACACTAAATTCTCCTGTGCAGCCCCCACATAGGTAAAAAACTTGTGGCTTGTCATTAAATTGATCTCAACTGCCCCTGTTTTGAGCAGATGTTGGGCCAGAGTCCTCCAAAAGTCCCTTTACACCTGTTATTCTGTGACTTTGTTATCAACTGTTACAGAAATTTGGATTCCTGCCTCTGCAAACACTTTGTGCTTTGACGTGAACTGACTTTATTTCAGCCAGAAGCATTAGAAATGACTACGGGAAAAGGGACAGGAAGAGATGTGAAGGAGGCAGATGGAAGGATTCGGGAGCAGTCTCCTCTACCCTGTCGGACCAGACCACGTCCATCCGCCCACCGCTGCACTTCAAAGGAAAGAACATTTTATTCTCGAGCAGAGAACTCCAAAACATGCAGCGGCACCACCTGTCCAGGGTTTCTAAGTTAGGTCCAACACCTGAAGTAAATATTGCACCACTTAGCCCCACTGGCCGTGGGACCGACACACTGCACAGGCTGTGTCTCGCAAGCATCTCGAGACCAAAGGAGCAGAGATTATGGGAATGAACATTAAGAGCTTCCCCCGGTCCTAAGCTGGGACATGGCAAGAGCCAGCAGTGGGGAAAAAAGATTTTTCTAACAAGTGACTCCAAAGGGCTCTGGAGAGGAGCAGGCTCCGCGCTGCTGCATGCCCATGGCTGCCTGCTCCCAGCCAGGTCAGCCTCTCACCGCAGGGCTGGAGCAAATCACCTTTGCTGCCACGAGTTTAAATGCTGCCTTCAGTTGTAAAGGTTTACCTGGTGCTACTGATTCTGTGCTTTGCAATGAGAACCCACTTCACAGTGGCAGCAGCACAGCCCCCACCTCCTTTGGTGGCTGGTTTTGGGCAACCCAGCTCCCACGGGCCAGAGAAAGCAAACCAGGGAGACACCAGCCTGCTGGTACCTGGCTGAGAAGGTGTTTGCAGCCAATCCTGCTAAGTCCCGATGGAGTGCCACAGCCTCCACACAGCACCCTGAGCCTGCTGCTCGTTTTGCAGTGCCACCCCCTTTGATCCGCTGTGCCCCTTCACAAGCTCAGTGAAAGGGGTAGGGACGACCCTGCGCACTCTGCCTGGCCCGTGCAGCCTCCGGGCGCCTTGAGGGGAGTCCAAAAGAAGTGATGCACAGAGGTAATAAAATCCTCATTAGTGACATTTATCTCCAATAGTGATATGGGCAAAAATATGTAAAAGCAAGCAAAGTGGCATAGCCAAGAGATGCGCAGTGACAGCTGCCGACACAAGCATGCTGCTAAGAGCACGGCCATGGCTTCACTGCATAAGCCTGATCCTGACAATTCCCTCTTTGCACCATGCTCTCGCTGGCTCCTGAATCTCTGGCTGCGGCCCAAGGCAGAGCACAAAACTGGGAGCGAAGGCAAACGGACCTGCAATGGAGCCAGGCAGCTCCGCAGGATGGCTGCTGCAGCCCAGCTCCAGAACTGATCTCTCCAAAAACCAAGGATGTCCCCAATGTATACTTTCAGCTTCCCGTTTCAACCTTCACATTGTTTAATGTCTTCTACAATATTAAAGAGGGCATCATCTGGATCGATCAATGAATCAATCAAGCAGAAGCCACGGCAGGCAATGCAGACGTGTTTCTGTTTGACCCAAGTGCTGCGGTCCCAGCATGCTTCCCCAGACACCTCGGCCTCCCGTCCCAGCTCTGAAATCACACAGGACACCACTTGGCTGGAGTGATATGCCCCGTCAGACGATCCATGAGCCGATGTCACCCTGCATTGTGAGCTTGTTGACATTAATGTAACTTGTTCATTCACCCCAGTGACAAGCCAGAGTGCCTCCCTCGCTCCCGAGGAGCAGAAGGGCTCTCACCAGCCAGCAGCCCCCTGTCCTGCCGTGCTGCCTCCTCATATAAGAGGACAGAGATGCGCTGCCATGTGAGCAGGCATCTTGCCACGCTTCCACCTCGGGGGCCGCCCCAGAGCCTAAAAACTTTAAAAACTTCTTCTGATTTCCAGCATAAACAATTTGTGGTCCGATTGTATTAATTTGCTCCGGTGTTGTCCATCACCTGAAATAGGTCCATCATTCCATGAAGTTCTCCCTCGCTGCTGTATTTATGTATTTTTATTCTGGAAGCATCCTGTACGACTGTCATTCGCAGGCAAGGAGGCACAGCAGAGATTTGTGAAGGCGACACTGGAGGATCCACCTTTCTCCATCCTAAATCATTCCTCTGAAGTTGTGTCTATTCATTTCCCAAAGCCACATTCAAATAGTGTCCAACTCAATAAACCCAGCCAGGAACGATGGGGCGGCATAGCGAATTTCTCTGGTGGTGGGCAACACCGACAGCTCCCCGCCGGAGCCCTGCATCCCCCACTCCAGCTGTGCAGCCTGGTGGGTGCCGCACTGCTGCCTCTGCAAGGACCGGGCAGCCCTCGAGAGCGAGCCGGGCTGGGGGCACAGCGGGCAAAGGCTGGGCATGTCTCTCCTCCTGCCGGTGCCGGGGAAGCAGCCGGCTACGCTGTCAGCTGTTAAGTGAAAATTAGGCAAAGTGCTTCATCAGCTTACCTTGAGCAAGCTCAGGTCCAGAGTCTCTCCTTCCCTACATAACTCTCCTTGCACAGAAGTTTGCTAGGACTTTCTGTAAATCCCTTTAAAAGACTTCAGCTTTGAGCTGCTTACACCAGCATCCCTCTCTACGTCACTGTCAAAGCAGAGTTGCTTTCACTCTGCAAACTTTCCTAATTACCATAGGGAAAGACCTTCACAGGCTCCCCAGTTGCATCAGTCAGGAGGAAAGTTGTCTGCTGCTCTGAGCCACAAGCACTCCAGACACTATTACGTGCGATTCTAAAGCCTCCGTATTTCACAGTCCTTTGGGAAAGCGCAGGATGCCAGGCAGGTGGAGGGAACGCTGCCGGCTCCTGCCCAGGCAGCGGAGCGAGGGCACCGTGTTCATGGACTGGCGCTGGCAGACAGGGAAGCACAGCGCGGGCACCGACGGAAGGAGCTGTGCTGCTGCGTACCTGGGGTTTGTCTTCAGAAGGCAAACTGCAGGAAACCAGAATGCCTGTCTGTTGTAAAGAATTGGACAGTTTCCCCTACAAGATATTTTGGAACAAGCAGTTGTCACAGAACCTGTGTGTTTGACATTCTTTTTTTACTGAAATACAGCAGTCTGGAAGTGGAAAGTCATCTGTCATCAGAACGGGAAGTGCATTTTGCAAGTGCAAAAAGCATTTTTGTTTAACTCTCAGCTGAGGCAGGATTTCCACGAGCCAAATGTTCCCAAGTAACAACTCCCACGTGGCTGAGAGCCATCGCCGATAGGAGAAGCTTTGACAGAAATGTTGCCACCAGATCTATATTCCCAGCAGAGAAGATGCAAAAAACCCCCCAACAACCTCTAGATAAACAAGGGAACAGGAGGCCAGTTTTAAAGGAAGGATTAGAAGAAATCAGCTCTTGAGCCTAGCAGACCAAAGACTGGAGAGGAGGTAGTGCTGGTGAGGGGATGGGTCTGCGCCGGGGGCTCTGGCTCCTCTTTGCCATTTCAACTGCATGCCCTAAAGCACACCAGAGTTTTTCTCTGCACTGCTATCCAGCCTTGAAAAACTTCATTGTAGCATGATATTAAAGTGTGCTTTAAAACGAACTAAAAGCCACACTGGTTTATGGGAAAACTACATGGAGGTGAATTTTAGTGAAGCGTAGTAAATGATTTTGAGACCGAAACCTGTTGTGCAGCCATTAATGTGAAATAGCTACAGCCAATGTTTCAAACAGTGATCCGCCAAGAACTGCAATCTCTAGAAATCAGATCATTTTTAATTCATTACTCACACTACCCTCCAAGATTGGAAACTGCGAGCTCATCCGTTCAGCCTTAATTTTGGCACTCAGAGATTTTTCTTTTTGAGTGCTTATATCAACAGTCATAAGTTATTTCACTTTTATTCCATTAGTGCTTACACATCAAATTAAAACCCTCCCATAATTTTTCCAAATACCTTTAGTCTATTGTAGTAGCATCATTTCTTCATGCTATTCCACTCCTAAAATCCTGCTTTTTAGAGCAACGCAGCCCTTCAATTCAGCATCTGAACTGAGACATTTGCAAGATACCTACTGATTAGGATTTTTTACTATTAAAATTATTGTCTTTTCTAGAAGTCAATGGAAACTAGCAGTACATTGTCATAGGACCCCTAACGATTTCTGGTTACCAAGGAGATTTCCTTGAGGAATTTTCTATTGAGAAAATAAAAATAATTTTTAAAGAAAAATAAGACCAGCAGTAAATTGCTCAAGTACAAGTGTGAATTTCAATACATAATTTGCAGCCACTCCATAGTTTGCCAGTACTTTAAACAGAAGTTATGGAAAATATTTGTATTCAGATTTATATTGCATTGATACCTGCTGGGCATTTCAAGCAGGAAAATTCAATGTGCCTTTCCGGCAGGCCCGTCTGTTACACGTGAACATGACGGGGTGCTCACAGACACCCCACCAAGAAGCATTTGCTGTAATTTTATGAGCGCGTTCGCTGTAAATGCACAACCGCTTGTTAGAGTGCAGCTATGCTGGAGGTGTGGAGAGACTGCCAAAAAATATGTTGAACTGTAAATAACCAAAGCCATAACCAAACCCACAGCCTAATGAGGTTTCTTTGCTTGAGGGCTGTAATGCTCATCCTTACTTGGCATATTTATTATTTCCATCGCACCCAAAGGCTTCCTCAGCACTTTACCGAAGGCGATGACTTTTGTGGGATGGGAGGCGAGAAGACCACAGCAGCGCAAGGAGCACATGGGGGCTGGCTCTGGACTGGGGCACCGACTCAAGGAGGTGTTGGAAAGTTGGAGCAGCACCCCCCAAGGCGTTACTGCAGGTCAGTCAATGCCGAGGCAGACCCCAAACCATCCATCCCATAGGTTCTGCCTACAGCTCTTTAGCCCGAGGGTAGCCAGCACGTGCCTGGAGATGAGACACTGCAGGGTCTCTGAAAAAGGGGCTGTTTTATATACAGCTAGTAAAAACTGCCTACAACCCTCTTTGCCAGTCGCCTTCTGGCCATAGCCATAAATCACAAAGTCGGCGCTGGCAAAGCTCCCTGGTCTATGAATCAGGGCAGGAAAACAGCAGCAGTGGCAAGGAAGTCTGAATCTGTAGGAAAGGGGCTAAGTTGAGCAGCAACCTAATGCTCATGAATTTCATCTCTCAACATTTGTAAGTGCATGAGAAAACCCACAACCATGCCTTGTCACTAAACAAGCTCATTTGCAGCATTAGGAAAGAGTGAGAAATATTCCTCTGACTTAAACCTTGGTCTGTTCCATGAAGAGACTACAAGACCTCATCAGGGCATAGGAAACAAGTCAAGCTTAAAACACATCAGGCAGGGAAGCAGAGGGGGGTGTTAAAGGGTTCCCATTTTTGCTTGCAGCTCACTATAAGCGAGAAGAACCACAGGACAGAAACCGCCTTTCCGAGCCTCCCCTGAAAAGCATCAGTATTTACTTTTCTTCTTTTTTTTTTTTTTACTTTTAAAATTATTATTCTGGTTTTGTTTGGCTTCTGCCAGCCTACCTTCCAGGACGCAAAGAGGCTGCTGGACCTTCTTCAGGCCACTGCGGTCTCAGGAACAAGCTACAGAGCAGACGGTGAGATTTCAAATGAGCTGGAGCAAGCAGGAGAGTGCAGTTAAACGAGTG
This sequence comes from Aptenodytes patagonicus, assembly GCF_965638725.1. Classification (NCBI taxonomy): domain Eukaryota; kingdom Metazoa; phylum Chordata; class Aves; order Sphenisciformes; family Spheniscidae; genus Aptenodytes; species Aptenodytes patagonicus. The sequence goes on along the minus strand of NC_134951.1, from coordinate 131,902,934 downwards.
GAGCCTGAGACTCGTTTCCTCACCACCAGGCCAGCACCTGGCTGATGGGCAAGCTGCTGCCTTCCTGGTTGCATTTGCTTTCTGCAACCTATTAAGCACAAATTTGACAGTAGGCTGCGGGGGCTATGTTCCCAGGTAGGGATGCTCCTACAGGGACCATGCACGAGAAGAGGTGCAATTCCCTGTTCCCTTCTTTCCCAAAAGACACCACTTGTACCTGGAGGTGAAAAACCACCTGCTGCAACAAGGATGTGACTTCATGCAAGCTAAATTGCATGCAGTGGCCAGATTTAAAATTATGTAAACTCTAAAAGGCAAGATTAAATGAAACCCTTTACCCTGAGCTGTCTACTCACAACTCACTTTTATGTGCCAGCTGTGGTCTGCCAAATCTTTACTTGCATTTCAGTATTTTAGAAAGCCAAGTCAGTGTGATTGTGAACCCCTCCTGTCTCTGTATGAATGATCTTTTACTAAGGAAGTAGTTAAAAGCAAAAAGCTACAAGGTGAAAGCTAAAAAATCCCCCACCCTATCCACAGCTGTCCCATACTCTGCAGCAATGTAAATCTGATGAGCATTTGGATTAAGGACAGTAAACATCAAGGAGTTAGCCTTATTACTAGGTAATGACAGCTGTGCCATCAGCATCTTCTTGAGGGTGGCCAACAACAGATGGCAAGGGAAAGGAACAAGACCAAAGCATGCCTGGCAAACAGCTTGTCCCACCACAGCCTTTCCCAGCCGTAAGTGTTTAGTGATTTCCCAAGCTGGAAGTTGTCTCTGAACCCAGTGCAAAGCAGCCACCAATGGTTTTAGGCCATGAATTTGTTTAATCATTTTTTAAAAGCAGTTTTTGTTTCTGGCTTCCCTAAAATGCCAAAACCTGGAATTTAGGATTTGCCTGAGTGGGGGCTGGTTGTTTATTAAATTCCTCTCTGTTTTTTAAGAAAGTTTACAAAATGGATGTTTTTCACATGAGAATGACTGGCAGCTGACCTTTTCCGTTAATAACTTAATTCGTGCGGAAAGAGCAGACTGCCCAATGTGGTATGACATAGAGGTTGAACAATAAACCACACTATACACAGACAGCCATGGAAACAGGCAGCATATGACACCGTTGAGTGAGACTCTGAACACGAGCGTGCTTGGGTAATTTTCAGAATTGAAGCATAAGTTTAAGGAAAAACCCCAATGTATTTTTGAAGCTGAGCATATGTACCAACAGTGACTGCTCTGCCTCAGCCTGCCCGCAGGAATCCTTCGCCCAGCAGCTGCCTGCAAACTTCTTACTGCTGATACAAGACATGAGCAACCAAGCCCAGCAGCCTTGCTTGGGTCATTTCAACATCCAGCTGCATGGGTCTCTCATGTCTTGCTTCTCTTTCCCCATTTTCTGTCCTTTTCTGAAGTACTAGGAGAGTAGCATTGAGGGGAACGGTTTCCAGATCTCCTGTGAACCCTTCAAGGGTCCACTGGGGCTTTTGCATGGGAAACCACTGTAGGCAAACAAACAGAAATGTTACTCTAAACAGAGGAAGAAAACCAGGATTCTTTCAGCTGACAGAAAAAGTATCTTATTGTCACAGCATGAAAATTAGTGCTGAATTATTATTTAACATTCCTAAAATGTTTAGCTTCCATACTTTTTAATGCTGTTGAAAAGATAGGATTGATCAAAATTTTCTTTTTCCAGCACACATCGCAGAAACAGCGGGTAAAAACCCCACGTGTTGTGTTTCAACAGCGCGGCAGCAAGGCCAGCAGTTGCTGAGTGGCAGTGCATTTTTGCTTTATTTTCTGAAGTTATCTTCTCCTTCCCAATGTATCTGTGTGCATCCAATACTAAACCAGAAAGGTGCACCGATGAGCTTACTTGCTGTGGAGCATGAAGCCTGAGGGAGCAGGAACCCATCTGATCCCAGCTGCTGTATTACACAACAACCTAATTTTGACCGCAGTCCAGTTGATGAACAGCACTGTTTCACACACATCTGAGGCTGCTCTCCATGAGCCCAGGAAAACCAAAATGTGGGCTTGAAAGTTTGTGTTTCCTTTTGAAGGTCAATCCTGAACAAATTATCTTCTTCCCAGAAATCTACTCAACACCTTATGCAAATTCATTCACATCAGTGTCGTATATATGGTATGACCCTCTGTAAAACAGAAATCATCCCCCATCTCTGACCACCAGGGAGAATTTAAAAAGAAATAAAGAAAAAAGTCCCAGCAGATTTCTGAGCAGTATCTGATATTGGGTTGTATAAATCACAAACAGACTGAACTGCATGTATAGGAATATGAAAGAAGAGTTTGATTAACAGCTCAGTGAAGTTAAGATCTAACTGCATAGCCAAATGAGGGATTAATTATCCAGATGAGAGAAATACTACTCTCTCAGTACCACGGCACTATTTCCGTATGAGCACGTGGGTATGTTTGGCAGTTCAAAATCAGGACTATTTTAAAAAAGGGTGAGGGGGTTGAAGGGACTGGGGAGCATCCGCACATGGCGCGGCATGGCTCGGGCTGAGCTCTGCAGCACAGCCAGGAGGCGCAGGGACCACCGTAGGAAGCTGCGCTTCTGGTCCCTTTCCAACTTTCACAATGTTTTCCACTTCAGTTCCTGGGGATTATGTGTTATTTGGGTACTGCAATGTCTGGGGCTGCTCCTGCATGACCTGCCTGTTCGGGAACAGCAGGAAGAGACACAGCCGTCTCCCCAAGTTGCAGAGAGCACAAGGCAGGACTCTGAGTTAAGTCTCCACTGCATCATAAGACCAAACTTTTACATCTCCTGGGTCGAGCCGAAGACAGCGGTGGCAGGGCCAGGCTCACAGACACACACCTCCAGGCAGGGGGAATAGGTTTTCACCCACTCCCAGGTTCTGGTTGTTGGCAGCACAGTGTAAGGTGATGCAGCTGCACGCAAGACTCCCGTTCAGTTTTATTTTCTTTCTGCAGAGGAGGTGTTGGTGCCTGATAATAAAGTGCCAGATACCAGCATGGACCTCTAATTACAGCAGGGCAGGGGGCATGAAAAGCCATTGCTGGTGGGGGCTGGTTTATACAGGTCAGTGCCAGCCAAGCTGCAGACCCTGGGTCACGAGGGACCAGCCAAGTCCAGCCCATACAGCCACATTTCACAGAGCCTGATTGGACTTTTAGGAGAGGCACACTGGAGGTGACAGGGATGTCAGACAGTTGACAGTTGTCTGTACATGCAGAGATGTTTGGGAACCTTTCTCTGAGATGATGGAGAAGAGCTAGAGGAAAACCTTCAGAGGAAACACCTCCCCTGCCATCACTCTTTATGTACGACTGACTGAGCAGGAGATGCCATGAGCCAGCATCAGCATATAGCCATTTTGCAATCAAGAAAAAGCTAGGAGGTCTTACAGGAGAGGAAGAAGAAAGAGCTGGACATGTTATCTGCCCAAACATAAATGTTACAAAGTGCTTAAATGAACTAAAGCAAGCACAAAGTAATTTTTGCCAGCAAGAAAAGCACAAGCCCTTCTGCACAGTACACAGATATCATTCTCTTCACCCACAGATGACATGGGGACGAGAAAACAGCTGCTTGAAAGTGCCTCACTGTTTCAAACAGACAGAGCAGCAATACACCTCTTCATGCTAACTAACAGAGCCCACAAACACACGGACCTCCATTAAATTAGTCTTGGGTGATGGTGACAGTTGAATTTTAATGAGACCACATAGGCTCTGGCCAGCCCAGGGCTTCCCAGCTCTTGTTGGTTGTGGTGGCTGCACCTGAGCCTCGTTAGGTGCCATAACTTTCCAATGGTCACCAAGTTGGTGAGGTTGGGTGAAGCAAGCTTAAGTTAAAACCCCCAAACTCACACGATGGGGAACTCGCCTGTTTATTTTTGTACACACCAGTATGAACACCTACAGTAATGGGCATGAACAGTTTGAGTCAGAACAATACCAGATACAGGAGGCAAGATTTTCTTTAAAAAGGAAAGGGGTGTCATTGTTCATTTCCAACCATCATATTTAGACACTTGAAGAACAAAAATATAGAGCACCCAAGGATTTCCAATATTTTTGAAAGAAGCAGCAGCACTGGAACATCCCTGGGGCTGGAATATAAACAGTCTGAAATTTATTCCCAGAAGTTACTGAATTGCTCTGATGAACAGTAGTTTGTTTACTGCCAGTTTTCATGAGTTTGACATGAATCATCTGGCAGAATTGAAGCAAAATAAGGGAACCAATGAGTAAAAATACACAAGCATTGTTAGCAAAAATTAAAGAAAAAAGCTAGTCTACTTTCATCAACTTCAGGGAGCTAACAAATTTTTTAAAAAGCTTGAAATACATCTCTGTCCTTTTCTGCCTAGGTTCATGCCACCTGCTTTCAGGGGGGTGTGTTAGGAGCAGAGTACCCTGAGGCTTGCTCTCTAGTCAATAGAGGCAAGTACACCCAGTGATCTCCACTGATTATGAAAAGCAGGTAGAAGCTAGTTTAATATCTAAAATTAGGTAGGATTATGGATGCTCTTCAAATTTCAAGTTTAAATTACATTTTGAGTGCCTGGATTTAGATGTTCTGTTTTGAGAGAAAGGCTCAGATCTATACAATTCATTATTTATGAGCCTGAGAAGATACCTTGAAATATGATGTATGTACAGATACATTTCTGCCCCCTTCCCCTGGGAGTACACAGTCCTGGCTCTAGGTGCTGCTTCAGCAAGAGAGGGAGAGCCACACCTGGGGCCCAATTTGGATGTGTCCTTCCCAAGTCACATCTGCTTCAGCTCAGCTGAGGTCCTCCTTGTCACAGGGGGCATTTCTTCCTCCCTTTGATCCAGATGCCACCTTCATTCTGATCTTCTCTTCTCTGTAACTGTTTCTCAGGTTTCATCAGCTATTCACAAAGCAAAGAGAGGGAGAAAACATTCAATGAATAAAAATATTGCAGAAGATATTTTTAAAAAATTATAAATTTTAGCATTTGTAAATGGCAAACATTTGGCATTGGCAACTCGGACTCACAATGCATACATCAATAAAATAGAAAAGGTACCTGACATTTTCAGATATTTGGAGAAGATGGTGAATTATCCTAAACATGATCATCCCCTAAGTATGAAAAGTGCATGTATTCAGAGGACTACCCTCCACTTTTCAGATCTGCTTCTCCATCCAACACAATCTGCCAGTATGGCAAAGCAGAAATGCAAGGACCAAAATGGGGGAGCTGAATTCTGCCAAACTCTCATTCTGTTTTGCTTTTTTAGAGGCAGCTTTGTCATTTCAAAGTTTTCAGGCAACCCTCATATCCCAAGATCAGCAATTCAGCACACGAGACCTTCAAATTTGATTTCTCCAGAGAGATGCATGTTCCATAGCATCACCCAGAGTTTAAAACAACCATTTCAGGTCAGATGGGAGAAAACCCTTCTGCTAGCGCTGCCTGGCCGCCCCACAGCAGAGATGCTTTCCATGTTAATGAGAGGCAAGGCACACTGCACCTAGCTGTCACTTTTGCCTCTCTCCCCCATTTCTCAGAGAAGCAGGCTGCAGCAAGCTTGGGGACGCCACAGATCAATAGCTTCTTAAGTGACCACAGACACTTCACTTGGGCAGTTTATCAGCTCAGCCAGTTTCTGTGATCTACTGCATTTCTCAGCTGCTTCCACCACAATTCCCCTAAATGAAGCACACTAGTCATAAATCATTTCAGGCCCCACGGATGTCTTCAGGGGTGAAGTCTTCAGACTTCACAGAATCATATAAACTGCTGCAGAGTTAAGGAAGGTTGTGGAAGATGCACACAGAAGGGACCTGTGAGTGGGTAGGAGCTTTGGGTGCAGACATAGAGCCTTGGGAGGACACCCAGCAGCGCCAAGCCCCATCCCGCTCCTGTGCGCACGCCCAGGCACCTGCCACTGGCTGCTGTGGGGACAAGGTCCTGCGCAGATGACTTCTCGTCACACGTAGATTGCTCTTAGCTGGCTATTGCACAGGCTAAACCCCATTCATTTCAACTGTGTGAAACAAGGCACACATACAACGAGCACAGCCCAGCCTGGTACAGGCAGTATTGTAACCCATGCATCCAACACACACCTTCCTCTCCTGCCAGCAAGCCTATAGACACAGCTCACGGGTGACAGAGGTAATTGAGGAAGCCAGTGCACTTGCAGGAAGGGAAACAAGAGTTACAGAGCATTAATTCTACCTTAGTTAACAGAACTCCCAGGGTCTCTGTGCATTTGGTTCTTATTTATATAAATGCTGTCGGGATCATGCAGGTGCTGAAATCAGAATCGGGATTTCATTGACCTTCACAGTACAAAAACATTTCAGAGAAGAAAAGGCACATTACCTTAGCTGCATGCTTCTGGGTTTCAAAAAGGAGATTTATATGCATTTAAATGACTATACTAGCAGGCACTGCATATTCAAGATGAAAATTTGTTACTGATTTCTCAACATAGCAGTCAGCAATTACAAAGTACCTCCCAACACAAGGGTGCCACCCAGCCAAACCTGCTGCAAAACAGCTGTAAATAGGTATGTATATTTAAATTTATTTCCCTTTGCATCTGTACCTTTTCCTGGAGCAGCCAGAATCCTAGCAGGGACCCCTTCCCACTGTTAGGGTGCAGAAATTAGTTTCTGCTCTGTGTACCTCTTCTCTCTGTGACTCTTAACATAGTTGTTTCCATAAAATTATGTGATTACAGAATGGCATAAAACCTACTCTTTTCTAAACAAGATTTTCCTCTTTCTTATTACTCAGTGAAAAGAAAAGCCTATAACATATGGCAGGAGTAATCCAAACTGAGCTACGTTTTTTCTTTGAGAAGGTTGTGAGCTAACCTAAGACGACAAGCCCTGGATTTCCCAAATTTGGGAAGTAGTTGTGTATTCAGACTGAACTTTGCACTACGGGATACAGAATCCACCTTCATAACACATATTTGTTCATATGTAATATGACAACAGGTGGAAATGGCTCAATATATGATGGCATGCTACATTACCATTTCAAATATGCCTATACTGACCATTTTCCAATAGCCATACTTTCGCACCCCAAAGAAAAATAGCACAAGTAGTTTTGATGAGGGAAGGGGTTAGCTGGAAAAGCTGTATTAACTCCTGTTTCATCAGGAACAGGATTTAGGTTTTACTTTATTTTTAAGATTACACCCAATTAAAGATAAGCCTAGTAAAGGAACAGTTTCATCTATCTAAAACTTGAATACTGAAATAAGAGGTTTTGTGCGTACATACGTACACGCGTGCTCTCCAGTCTGTGCATATACCAGTCTATAATTAATAGTTCATATGTAAAGGATATGATTAAATTTGCATTTCTTTGTACTTGAAGAGAGACTCATCTGTATTACGCTTAATTTTTTTTCCTTTCTTTGCTTTCAAAGTGCTTTAGTAATCTAAAAGGATATTTAAAAAAATACTCACTTACAGAAGGCAGAGTTGCATGTGAGCTGAAAAAAGTTAAGACTGGTTAAGATTTGGTATAATGAATAAAACTTCAGACAATTCTGGTCCAATGAAACACGTCTTGAATACTGCCTATATAATGACAGTGCTGCACACTCATTGTCTCATCTGCAGAAATATTGTGAACCTGTTGTAGCCACTGCCCCACGATTGTTGCTGGCACACCTGTACAGATACTGGCTGAGCTTCTTACCTGTGATCTGAAATTTGTTCTTTCTGAGGCATTTTAGAGGGATGCTAACACTTCAGAGTGTGGTCCTTGGACCAGCGCTGTCCCATGGCACAGGTACCCCACCTGCATGGGTATGATGCAGGACTGGTCAGCAGCACGCTGCTGAGCTACATCTGCACAGGGGATCAAATGTTCATGTTTGTAACACAAGACCAGACATCCCATGCGTTGAGCTATGACATGCTGCCTGTAGGCAAAGTTACACATGCACTGTTTAGAGTCAGCACCCCTCAAACATTTAAAGCTGTCTTAACTACAGGCATAGCAGGAGTGATTAAGCCTGAAAACTCGCTAGGAAAATAATTTCAGACGTAAAGCAGCAAACGCTGATCCTTGTCACCTCAAGCCACAGTAGCCTGGAAGAACACCATGTCATGAACCAAAAGCCTCAAATGAGTCAGCTGTTCAGAGAAGCCATTTGCTCCTTCGCCAGCAGCCAAAACCTGTGCTCCGCCGCTTTTGGGGTCGGCAGCTGATCTGGTGCAACCACTGAATTGCTAGAGCATGACAAGAGACGGGGACATCCAGAGACATCTCAAGTGTCGAAAGACAGTTCTCATCGCACCGCACAAAAAGGCTGGTCTCAGTCCACAGAAGGCAACTTTCCACTTCTCCCACCGTAATACAGATATTTCACCTTGCTGAGAGGCTGCTGATGAGCAAAACTATCTGTACTGATGAGGACATGTACCACTCCCTCCCCAGCAGGTTGGCAGAGATACAGAGCAACAGCCATTTTGAAAAAGGTCAGGATTTACACTGGTCTGATAACTCCTTTGCCAAATTTTGGCCTGACAATTTAATAGTGCACAACAGACAAAGCCCTGGAAATTGAATGCTGACAGTGGGAAGCCTGACATCACTTAGAGAGGGAGTTTGGCAGAGGCAGAGATGTCACATCACTTCCATAATCAATTTGTCTTTTGTAAAAATACTCAGACTGGCACACACAGTCCCAACTTAAAAAAACCCCAACCAAATAATGCTAATAATTCTCTGGGACTTCGATGCAGTCAGTTTTCTGCCAGTCAAACTCTCTTGTGCTACCCCACCTTTACAGTTGCTTGGTTTCCTGAATACAGAAGCATGCCCAATGTTTTCTCTGGGATCAGTGTGGACACGGATGGGGATTTCTGCTGTAGAGATGATCTGTGTGTTTGTTGTAAAGATGAGACCACCAGGACATGAGCTGAGCCCCCAGTTTTTAAGGTTTCCCTTTTCAAAGAGAGATCACGAAGACTAAATACATTTGAAACTCTTCTGACCTGCCTTTTGAGTCGTGCTGCCAAACTCACCACCACAGCTTTGAGGGCAAGAAAAGGAACATGCCGGTTTCGGCTTTGTTCCTTGTTTCTCTGAAGTGCTCTCGTCTCACCTGAGAGCCATGCAGCAGCAGCAGCACAATGGAAGCATCCCGACTAGCGACACAGCACCCAGGAGAAGCCTCAGCACCAAGGCGAGGGCTGCAGCGTCCTGCTTGCAGGGTGCAAAGTGCCGTGGGACGGAGGGCTTTCCCCGCAGCGACACTTTCCTAAAGTCTTGAGATAGAAAATGTATTAGACAGAGATGCACCGAAACCTGACTGTGTTTTAGCAATACATTATCATCTTAAATTGGTTAATAAATGTGGAAAGGTAATGCCTGACCATGTCTGCACAGAAATGCTCTCATTTCACACTTAAACAAGTCAAAAACATGTTGGAGAGAAAAGGGGAGATTAAGTATTCTCCTGTAATGCTCCTATATTGTGTTTGCTTAGATTGCTGGATTAACAATGGAACAGGATTTTATTACATGCATGAGAAATTTAATACAAAATTAAATTAATAGTTATTTGTATTACTGAAACAGGAGAAAAGGCAGAAAGAGCATCATGTTTTAAGTGGTAAAAGGGTAATGTATTTCTTTGACTATAGAAGTTTGTTAGTAATGAAGGTAAAAAGAAAGTTTTAGTTCCCCTTTAAATGGAATTCAGTTTTCTGCATTCAGAACAGCTATGAAAAAGGAACAAACAAGCAAAAAATAAATCAATTTCCTGCCCACAGCCTATGGCAACTTAAATGTCCAAGGCTTGCAAAGATTATATTGTGACTCTGAAAACATTATGCAAACCAGAGAATAAGCTAGTTTCTTTCTGCACAGCTATAAACTAACCTCCCCCCAGCTTTACATGAAGGCATTTAGATAAGGCACATTCCTAATGAAAAGAGAGGGAAAAAAGTATAATTGGATGATGTGGTATTATGGTATTATTCTGAACAGTGATGCAAAGATAAAACAGCTGTCAGATAATCTTCATGATTAATACCAAAAAGCCTTTGCATTCAGCTCTATTGCTCTTAGTTTGTTGTTTAGTATCTTGTAAAAGTCACAAATTAAAACACCAGAACACTTTTGGAGGACAAGCCATGCAGTTTTGTCTTCCTACCATCCTTTCAGAGAGAAAAAGAAATAAGGGTTTTGCTGCAGTTTAACCTTTGACTTCAACAGTTACTTTGAAAACAGAAATGTGTAAAACTACAGACATTTATTTCTAAAATCCACTTAGTATGCGTTTGCTTTGACTCAAGAAGGATTAAGCAGACGATGTGTTGGACTTTCAGCTCCAAAAGCGATGCAAATCCAACTACAAGTATTAAATTAGATCAGTTCAGTGGCTGAAGTTCAGCTCCTGGTGGAAGTGGCTCCCCGCTATCTACCTCATCCAAAATAATGCCTCAGAACCAAGCCCAAGCACCAAGCCCTGCAGGAGAGCTCAGGGCCCCTCACCAGCACAAGGAGCAGCTCAGCCAGCCATCAACCTCACATGCAGACAAACCCCCAGCAGCTCAGCTCAGGAGGAGCGCAGGCAAAAATAAATGCAACTACGATGTGAGTTGAGCTAGAAGCCTTTTTCATTAGCATTTCGAAGTTCATTACAGACAAAATATACCAAAGTGCAAAAAAGTTTGTCACTATACAAACCCTTTGTTTTAAAGGCTGATGCTAACATCTGCCACTTCTTAAATGGGAGCTGTCACCATCTCTCAGCTGCCAAGGCTTTGGGTGGCTGAGAGATGATGCCTCCATTCCGTCCACCCCTGTGAGACACCTCGTGTCCTTCTGAAGGGGCCCAGCAGCAGATGAACCACAGCTCCTGGAAGCTCTGTCGTCTGCTTCCTCTGAAATAACTCCCCAAAGCACCAGATTACGAAGGGGATCAGCAACAGCTATCCAACACTGCTCCAGACTTGCTTCTGTACATCACTGATGCAGTTGCATTTAAAAAAAATCCTTTAAGAAATATTGCTGTGGGAAATATTCATGTAGTAAGAAATTCACCAGGGGTTTTTTGTTGTTTTAAAATTTCCACTATTTTCAACCTCTGATTTTCCACTTAGGCTGAAACTCTGCACACAGTGAGCTGCGAGCCCTCTGGTTGCAGCTGTGCTCCTCACAGCTGAAGGACTCAGTGTTACCAAGTCAATCAGCTGGCAGCCAGGATGCTGGATTAAATTGTGTGGACACTTCTAATTCAGCTCTTATAGGCAGGATGGGCAGCATTTGCACAGCTATACTTGGGTCCAGTTTGTTGCACAGGAGCTGTACATGAGCAGTAAGTGACTCAGGGACACAAGAAGAGAGCACACTGCCTTGTGTCAGAGGACCCCATCTGGGACCAGGAGAACTGGATTTCACCTTTGGCTTTACTGAGACAGCTGTAACACAGAGAAGCCCATTGAGGGTTACATGAACTTTACTATAGCAGCTTCCGCAGTCATAGCATTTGACTTTGCAGTCTCAGTTTTTCCTTCAGTGTTTTCTTTTTAGTACATAATACATTAATTAATTGAAAAATTAATTCTATTTCAATTAAAATCAATTTTTATGTGAAGTAGCTTCATGATTTCCAAGAGGTTTTCAGGACAGAAGTGGCTAACTCCAAGTGCCATTGCTGGAAAGTTGCTCCTGCAGAGAGCACCTAGGGAACGCTGCGATTTACCCATCACTGGAGCAATTTCAGCACATTCCCATAACTGCTCTCATGATGTGCTGATCATCACTTTAAGAAGCACCAGCGCAAAGATCTGATGGAACGCATTTCCAGCAATGCTTTCCATTGCTATCCTGCTAAACAACATCTGCTATAAATAAGCATGTTTCATCTATAATACATAAAGAATGTATTCAGCACGGGTTGTAAGACAGATGTATATATTGAACCATTCAATAATTTCCATAAAGAACAAATGTAGTCAAGTAGTGCTGAAGCAGTAATCACGCATTCAGTGAAAGCCACTGTAAATAGTTTTGTAACTTGGGAACATTTTAATTTTTTTTTCCCCTTTTTAAATTTGTAGTTGTCCTTGTTTTCTGTCATTTTTATTATTGTTTTTCACTTTATCATTCTCCATGCTTTCCACAGAAAGAATGCTTGATCACTTCTTCTAAAAGCCACCGATAAGAAAATTAAATCCCTTTGGCATCACTGCACAGGGTAGTTGCATAACAAGCTGAGTATATATAGAAATTGCATTCCAAGTGTTTACATAAGAGCTCAGAATAACACAGATGTAAAACAAAAAATCCAACTCAATTTACAAACCAGCCCTGCAGTGCTTTTGTGTCTGATAACCTGGAGCAAGCAAATCAGCTTACTAGTGGTACACAGTTAATACTATTCTGTCATGGTTTAACCCCAGCCAGCAACTAAGCCCCACCCAGCCGCTCGCTCACTCCCCCCCCAGTGGGATGGGGGAGAGAATTGGAAGGGTAAAAGTGAGAAAACTCATGGGTTGAGATAAAGACAGTTTAATAGGTAAAGCAAAAGCCGCGCACGCAAGCAAAGCAACACAAGGAATTCATTCACTGCTTCCCATCGGCAGGCAGGTGTTCAGCCATCTCCAGGAAAGCAGGGCTCCATCACATGTAATGGTGACTTGGGAAGACAAACGCCATCACTCTGAACATCCACCCCCCTTCCGTCTTCCCCCAGCTTTACATGCTGAGCATGACGTCATATGATATGGAATATCATAGATCCATAGACTAGTTTGGGTTGGAAGGGACCTCTAAAGGTCATCTAGTCCAACCCCCCCGCTGTGGGCAGGGACACCTTCAACTAGATCAGGTTGCTCAGAGCCCCGTCCAACCTGACCTGGAATGTTTCCAGGGATGGGGCATCCACCACCTCTCTGGGCAACCTGGGCCAGTGCCTCACCACCCTCAGCATAAAAAAATGTCTTCCTTATCTCTAGTCTAACTCTACCCCCCTTTAGTTTAAAGCCATTCCCCCTTGTCCTGTCACAACAGGCCCTGCTAAAAAGTTTGCCACCATCTTTTTTATAAGCCCCCTTTAAGTACTGATAGGCTGCAAGAAGGTCTCCCCGAAGCCTTCTCTTCTCTAGGCTGAACAACCCCAACTCTCTCAGCCTTTCTTCATAGGAGAGGTGTTCCATCCCCCTGATCATTTTTGGGGCCCTCCTCTGGACCCGCTCCAACAGGTCTATCTCTTTCTTATGCTGAGGGCTCCAGAACTGGAGGCAGTACTGCAGGTGGGGTCTCACCAGAGCAGAGCAGAGGGGCAGAATCCCCTCCCTCGACCTGCTGGCCACGCTGCTTTGGATGCAGCCCAGGATACGAGTGGCCTCCTGGGCTGCGAGCACACATTGCTGGCTCCTGTCCAGCTTTTCCTCCACCAGTACCCCCAAGTCCTTCTTGGCAGGGCTGCTCTCAATCCCTTCATCCCCCAGCCTGTACTGATACCAGGGGTTGCCCCAACCCAGGGGCAGGACCTTGCACTTGGCCTTGTTAACCCTCATGAGGTTCACACGGGCCCACTTCTTGAGCTTGTCCAGGTCCCTCTGGATGTCATCCCGTCCCTCTGGCGTGTCGACCGCACCACTCAGCTTGGTGTCACCTGCAAACTTGCTGAGGGTGCACTCGATCCCACTGCCTATGTCTTTGGTAAAGATATTAAATGGTACCGGTCCTAATACAGACCCCTGTGGGACGCCGCTTGTCACCAATCTCCATCTGGACATTGAGCCATTGACCACTACCCTCTGGATGCGACCATCTAACCAATTCCTCACCCACCGGACTGTCCACCCATCAAATCCATACCTCTCCAGTTTAGAGAGAAGGATGTTGTGGGGGACCCTGTCAGAGGCCTTACAGAGGTCCAGATAGATGACATTTGTAGCCCTTCCCATGTCCACTGATGTAGTCACTCCATCATAGAAGGTCACTAAGTTAATCAGGCAGGACTTGTCCTCGGTGAAGCCACGCTGGCTGTCTCAAATCACCTCCCTGTCCTCCATGTGCCTTAGCATAGCTTCCAGGAGGATCTGTTCCATGGTCTTCCCAGGCACAGAGGTGAGACTGACTGGCCTGTAGTTCCCCAGGTCTTCCTTTTTTCCCCTCTTTAAAAATGGGGGTTATGTTTCCCCTTTGTCCAGTCAGTGGGAACTTCTCCGGACTGCCATGACTTCTCAAATACAATGGATAGTGGTTTAGCAACTTCATCCGCCAGTTCCTTCAGGACCCGTGGATGGATCTCATCGGGTCCCATGGACTTGTGCACCTTCAGGTGCCTTAGATGGTCTCGAACCTGATGTCCTCCCACAGTGGGTGGCTCTTCATTCTCCCAGTCCCTGCCTTTGCCTTCTGCAGCTTGGGTGGCGAGGCTCGAGTACTTGCTGGTGAAGACCGAGGCAAAAAAGTCATTGAGTACCTCCGCCTTCTCCATATCCTGGGTAACCAGGTCTCCCGTTTCCTTCTGGAGAGGGCCCACATTTTCCCTCATCTTCCTTTTATCCCCAATGTACCTACAGAAGGTTTTCTTGTTGCCCTTGATGTCCCTGGCCAGATTTAATTCTATCAGGGCTTTAGCTTTCCTAACCTGATTCCTGGCTGCTCGGACAGTTTCTCTGTATTCCTCAATATCCCTTTGGTCAGCTGGGGTCAGCTGTCCTGGCTGTGTCCCCTCCCAACTTCTTGTGCACCCCCAGCCTGCTCGCTGGTGGGGTGAGAAGCAGAAGAGACCTTGACTGTGTCAGCACTGCTCAGCAATAACTAAAGCATCCCTGCGTTATCAACACTGTTTCCAGCACAAATCCAAAACATAGCCCCACACTAGCTACTATGAAGAAAATTAACTCTATCCTAACCAAAACCAGCACATATTCTTGCACTATTTACATAACTAGAAAAGAAAGATTAAAAATTGAACAGGCAAATGTGTGTAAAAGGATGATTTGCTTATCTTAAAAGATACTCTTTCTAAACAGAAAGACTGGCCCAGAAGCTGGTGCTTTAAAATACTCCAAGCTATCTGAAATACCTTCTAGTTTCTTGTATTCGCGCAAATCAACATACATTCTTAGATCAGACTTCCACAGACATTTTCTGCACGCTCTTCTCAGTCTCAATTTAATGCTTGCAACACAGAACAAGAAAACCCAAGTTTGTTCCACAAACCTTGAAGTAACTATACTCCCAAAAGCAACTGGAAGGGTATGAAAATCCAGGCTTCCAGTAATTTAAAGCTTCTTTACCTTGCTATTTTAAAAATCAGGAGAAGCGCAGAGTATAAAGGCACCCTAGGCGACAGAACAATGGACTGAGGGGATTATTGGGGATAAAGTTATATTGATTCAAATCCATCCTGTATATCTACAATCTGAAGGCAGGTAAATTTGTAAACAGGTACAAACTGGAAAGCTCTGTTGAAAAGGTCAGCAACATTGAAAGCCAAATCATCTAATGTCACTGAATATGTCTATTCAGTTCCCTGCCCAATTCATCTGCAAAGAAATTTTTTTTAATATATAGATACAGCAGCTTTTTTGCCCCAATAATATTATTTCTTTTACTAAAAGAAAGCCACCCAACCTAATGCAGCTGCCAGACAGCTTTCTCCTAACAAAACCATCGCATTCTGTTGCTCCAGACCTAGTGACCAGTCACCAGACTGGTGACCAAGCCTCCTTGAGACAATAGCCCCACTGGCCACGCAGCGGGACAAGGACCGGGGTGCTCCCCATCAGGCTGAGCTGAGCCACAGCCCCAGTCAGACCAGAGGAGGAGGCGGGGGGGAAAAGGAGACTGCTTTCCAGGAGTCCCCATTGATACCCAAAGAGGGAGGATGGCTACAAGCCACCTGGACAGCAAATGCCTATGCTGTCTTTCAGGCACTTTTCAAAGATGCCATCATGAGTAGCAAGTGTGGTCCAGCCCGCAGGCAGCCAGCATCTCCAGCACGAGCCCAGCTCCCCGTGCCTTCTGCCCTCACTGGCGAGTTTAACAGAAGACTCATAGACCTAATAACTGACCTGGGAGCAAGTGAAGGGAAGGATGGAGAGAAGGCGGGTGCAGGTTAGGGCTGTGAAATCATGGGATTTGCTTTAAAGATAATCTTTTTCCCCGTATTTGCTGAGCACTTCACATAATAGATCCCCAGGGCATGAGAGCAACAACAAAACACACATCGCTTCGGTAACGGCATGCGTCATTTGTCTAAATGTGCAAAGCTATCCCTCCAAGAAAGGGAGGGAAATGCTCAGAAACGTGGACAAACCCTCGGAGGGGCAACCAAACATTCAGGAAAAACGCAAACCATCCATCAGCGCTCTACCAAGAAACAAAATAAAGAATGGCAAAGCAAGCGAGAGCGCACTGAAGTAAAGCCCATTTCGTTCAGCTTTTATCAGGAATCCCTGACTCACCCAGCTTCTCCCATTTTGAAGCCCTGTCTTGCAGTTGTCAGCAAACCCCACGAGGCGGAGGAGGATGCTTCCTCCCTGCCCCTTCTGCAATGGCAAGAGAGTCCCCAGATAGTACGGATATGCAGAACTGTTTTGCTTCTCCAATAAGAAATTAACACAGCACAAAATCCCATAGGGTTTTAGATTAAGTGTTTTAAAACAAAGTATTTTATAGACAGTCATGGCCGCAGAGGAACAAACCAGCTTGGAAACAGCAGCTTTCATGGACCTCCTGAGATTAACTCAGCTGAGGGATCTCTGTCAAGACAGGAGATTGAGAAGAAAAAACCCACAAAGCTCACGTTTCCTGAGGTAACAATAGTTACATGAAGTTGCCCAGTCCTCAAGCCACATTATGGCCAACATCCAGCCTGGCATACACAAGGATATCTGATCTTTTTCCCCTAAATACTCTGCTAGCTTCAGCCTTCATTTAGCCAACCACTGTCCCTGCAGACAGGGGCTCCAGTTAGCCTGAGACCTCTGGGTTGTTACAACCCAAGGAGTGCGCGACCTCCTAGGAAAGTGCTAGCAAGGTATTTCTTAAAAACTTATTCGATGGCTAAAAATGTAATAGTTAGTATACCTCGCACCTATGCACTGAAATAGCTCTGCAGACATAACTAATACCAAATGAAAGGCATACCGTGTAAGTAGAAATAATCACTTGTTTAAGCACTCAAAATCAAAGTAATATTAGACACTGCAGATGGTTACAGTATTGACTACAAATTATTTTTCCATGGGGTGCTGCTGTTCTCTCAAGATTGTTTGGCAATACGTGCTTCGGCAGAATATACTCAAGAGGGTCAGTGTTCATGTGTCACTCAGAGGAGACCAGCAATTTATCTATTTCTGCCAAGACTGTTTGCTTTGTTGAAGCAGATTTCATTTTAAGGGATGGGATACTCTCACAGCAAAAGAACAAAATCACATTTCCTATCTAGAACACTACTGTAAATAATACACAAGCTAAACTCGGATGGGAGTTTTCCTACTGGAATTCTTTCAAATTTTTGTTTTAATCCCAACTGAGCAAGTAAAAAACTCTGAAAAAACCAAGAAGCATCACCAATTAAAAGAACAGGACCGCGTGACAGGGCCGTGTAACAACGGGAGTGGGAAGAAGGGCTGTAAGCATCTGGAGCCGCATTCAGAAACGGAAAGCTGCAGTTGCATGCATGCCTTTTGCTGAACATTATCCTTGCACCAAAGTGAGCGACAGCAAGGACTGGCAGCACCGTGATGTGCTTCTGTATGAAGTTATCAAAGCCCACAGCACGTCAGAGAAGTTTTCCAATCCCAACCTCCCACCTCAAGCTCTGAAGACTGAGTAGCATAATCATATATCTCCAAAACGTTCCCATAATCCAAAAGAAAGTTATTACACCTACTTAAAATTTCCATGCTAATTACCTAATGGCTTTTTTCCTTAATATAAATATTTGAGTAATTGTGCAAGATGTTTATTATTTTCTCCTAAAGAAATATATTATGAAATAAGAGGGGGAAAAAAACAGTGCAGAAAGCGAGCAAAGCATTGCTACCCCCCCCAATAATTCCAAACCAGCTTTTCCATCCTCCAACCCAGAGCAATTAAAAATCAGATCACTGCACAGCTAAACACGTTCATTTTCTGGTGTGTGTTTCCTCACACTGACCTCCTCAGAGGTCCTGCAGAGGGTATTCAGCAGGCACGGTGTCCTGCTCAGCCTCCCAGCAATCCCCTTTTGCAAGAAAAATATCTGTAGGACTTTACAAAATATAAGTATGATTGTTTTTCTAATAGAAAAATTTTATAAAACAAATATTCAAAGTTTTGGAAAGAATCAGGATAACCAAAATCACAAACATTTATGACCAATAAGTAGCCATAACAAAGCATTAAAAGAGGATACTAAAAGCATTGGGGGGTTTTGTTTGTTTGGGTCTTCTTTAGTGTGGTAGGGTTTTTTTGTTTGTTTGTTTGTTTTAAATGAGGGCTAGCCTGCTGGCTGGGATTTTTACACAGAAGCATTTATTTACAAAGCCAGCCATCAACCAGGCTTCGTTTGCATATGGGGTCAGTGCTGAGTGTTCCAGACAAGGACCTGCTACTGGACATCCTTTAAGGACAATACCCATGCACCTGCTCTCGGAGGACATACAGAGTCTGGGACACTAAGCACGCAGGGGACCCATCGCTTCACTGCAATCAAATGTAAAATAATCTTGTGAATAAAATGTCTCCTCAAAAACTTTTAAAATTTGACTATCAGTTCAACCTAAATATCCTCTGCACTCTTGATGGAGAGCAGTGTTCATCTGTATTGACTGGGTTTTGTGGGTTTGTTTGGTTTTAACTAAGCTACATCTTGAGTGCATTATGTTAACATTACTACCCAAAGCTGTCCCGCTAAGACCAGCATTTAAACACACCAGTTGACAATTCAGCTAGGCAAATCAAAAAAATCTATCTTTCTTTCTCCTCTAGGATGGAGGAGGTCATCAATAACAGATCATCTCCTGGCATCTAATGTGGCTTGCAGGTTTATTTTCTTGAGCAGAATTGCTTTAAACAAGGCAAACTTCTCCTAGCCTAACATGAAAAGCTACAGGAGGTCAAACGACTAAACCACACCAGGAAGGATAAGAGAAGCTCCAGTTTTGAGGAACAGAGGAAAGTAATTGCCAAGATCAGAGCATGAGGAACAGCAGCAAGTACAGCACTGCAGGGGGCTGCTAACGGGATCAGGAATGTTGTACTTAATATTTGCATTAACAAGCTAGTCAGACAGCACTGTTTCAGCCACAACCAAGTTTCTTAACTGTAAAACCAGCGTAAGAAAAACCTGCAGGAGGTCCAAAGAAAACTACAGACCATTTGGAAGCATAAAAACAGCATGCTGGATGGCACCGGTAAAATTTGTTTATTAATAAAGTGTAAAATAAGTGTATTGTTCTGTGTATAATAAGTATATGTAAGTATGCTATTTTCATGTAATATGCATAAATGAGTGTGAGTGTAAAGGAAGTACAAATAAGAGCATATTAAAGAGCAATGCAGCTAAGGAGGAGACATAAACAGCACACCTGCAGCTTAGAAGCCATCTACCTGTGATGGGACTGAGGTCCAGCTGCAGCCTTGGGGACTCCCACCTGCCTCTGCACATCCCATGGCCCAGGGGCTTTCAGCTCCAAGCCCAGGAGGAGGGGAAGCTGCACAGGTATCACCTCAGCCCGCATCTGGAGAAACTCCTTCAGGCCCTTCCAGCAACCCCTTTTCATTATTACACAGGGTGCATTTAATGAGCTCTAGAGAGGGCCGCTGTGGCACAATGCTGAGAGGCAGTGCTGGACAAGAGGAGAAGAATAAGGGGAGAAGCAAGGAAGAGAGCTGATGCAGAAAATCCCTTCTTTAAAGTGAGGTAGGAAATGGAGAGCCAGAATGTGAGACCCTATGGACCCGACAGTTTCCAGTGCATCACCAGCAATGCACCGTGATCAATATCTTTTCACATCTGGAGGCAGACAGTTCTCTCCCCCACTCTCATCCTTTATTAATAAAGCTTCAAGTATGATAAGTGTGCTCCTTACTTCTGAGATACCATGCATATGAAATACCAGAAACCAGAAGGCAAATAATTAAGATAAAATAATTTTAAATATTGAACTAATCTAAAAATGTCATTACACCAACAGCACCAGCATTATGCTCCTGATCACACAACACCGAGACAATCCCCATGCCACCCTACCGTGAGAGTTCAAGCTGAAGCATCTCTGGGGAGCTGAAATGCCTTCAGCTAGGTTATATTAAAAGGTTTTAACTGAAAAGTGCTAGAAAAGTTAAAATACTAGATTTGGGTTTTCTTCATATTCAGGAAAGACAGTCTTGGTTGCAGTGTTAGGAGAATTTGAGAGCTTAAGCAATAGGTATCTAGAATTTAATTTAATTAATTTTCTGTAATCAAAATCCTCCTACCACTTAAAATATGTCAGTTGAATCTCTGACTTGAGAAGATCCTCTCTTCTCCAAAACAGTGATCCTTCCAAGGGCCATCGCGTTGTCACTTATTGCTTGTATCGTACCAAGAATGTGCACATCTCTGCCAGCTTCCTAGGACAGATAAGAACAGGTTCAGGGACAGAGCTCTCCCTATGCTTTCATGCTTCTGATCTCTCCCTCTGCAGCATCTGGGCCCAAAATATGGTCTAAAATAGAATTTAATTTATTTCTTTCTGGACAGTTATGGAACAAACGGGCCCATGGAGATCAGTTCAGCCTTCTATTACTGTACATGCATTAAACATTAAAACAGCTATACTCCTTCTCCTAGTAGAGGTATTAAAAATGCACAGAACATTTCCAATTTGATTTCCATAATTATCCATAACGCTCTCAAAGGTTTTTATTTTTTCAGATGTCACCATGTCATTTCCCCAAGCAACTTCTTAAACCCCTCCCTCCTCCATTTCTGTCTGGCTGCTTCTTACTAGGTACAAATTCCTCACAAAACAAAGTCCACCACCCCAGGCTTCCCCCAAACAGGAAAAACAAAAAGCATTCTAGGCATAGCTAACCTTATCTCGGCACTACATCAAGTTTCATGGAGATAGAGAAATTTTCTACAGTCTTAGCACCAGCCTCTAACTCCAGTTCATCCTACAGCCACTGCGCCGGTTTGTTCAGGGCATGGGTAGTGCACGTCTGCAGACCAAGGCTTAAGCCAAGTAGTAGTTCCATAATGAACAGCAAAGCCCATGCTCTCAGATAGTGCTCCCAGCAAGATTCATGCCTGTTTCCATGGCAGAGAGCTGCTTTCCAAAAATAGGCTATCACCCATGGGATTGGTAGTCATAATGCAATACTTGGCTGCTTAGGGAAAACTGCTCTTCTTCCCCAGCCCCAGAGGGGGCCCGTGTACTCTGTCAGCACTCCCTGTATTAGAGCCACAGACAGGGAATACCAGAAGCAGACTGCCTTAAGTTTGTGTAAGAAGGAAAAAAAAAACACAAAATAAGGAAGCAATAAGAGGACATTTGCCTCTTACCCAGGAATAAATATCCTTATCATATCCATGACTGAGCAGAGCATCTCTACCAGCAGCCAAAGACTTATCCCCAAGTCCTTCTCCATACAGCAGAACAAGTGTGGCCTCATTTCCAGCATCATTCCCCTGCGCCAATGCCCTTGTCTCTTGAGGGATGCAAGGGGACACCCGATTTCACGAACCTTGTAGGAACTTCAGTCCTTGGAGACCTTGACCTTTTGCAGAATTTGCCTGAGAACAGCCTGCCAGTCCAGGCGTTAAAGGAAGAATGGGGCACACACATGTGTGTATAACTATAAGGCTCATTGCTCAAGAAAACCAGACAAATCCTCCTCTTTTCCCCAAATTACAAGGTAGGCGTGTGCAGGATGAATAATGTTTCTTCTCAGTCCAACTCAGTTAGATGTTACGTTACCAGGGATGTAAACTGTTGATGTGACTTCTACGGGTCCTTTCTTTCTCCATGAAAATCAGTGTTTTCCAATGTTATCCAAACAGATACGCCTAACTCCAAAAAGGAGTTACCTAAACTCACTTCACAGATTAAGGCTGGAAACTGCAGTGCTGCTGTAGACCATTAACAAAAATCCTTTTGTTTTCTGTATCATAACCAAGAGCAAAAAGAAATACCTGATCTACCCGCTCCCTGAAAGACTACTCTAACCCACATTATACTGCATTTGTCCATGCAGATGTTACACGTTCAGCCAAATTTGCTCACACTCCCATGAAATTGCTCAGATTTTTTTTCTGTTTTCTATTAAAGAGAAAATTATTGTCAGTATGAATGCTGCAGTCTTGCTGCTAAGCCCCTATTATTTCCCTAGAGAAATGTAATCACTATTATCAACTGTGAACAAAGTCACAGCATCTTTATACTGACCCTTTGCCATTTTATGCCTTTCTATTTTCCTATTACTTATGCAGTTTCTAATCCATGGCTTTATTTTGCCTTTCAAGCAAAACTTTGTGCAACAGACTTACCAAAAAGGTGCTTTGACAGCTCAGTAAAATGCTCCTTTTCCTGTTATTTCATTCACATGTCCAAAAAAAATTGTAATACATTTACAAGTCTTTCCTTCAGAAGAGGCCCAGCAATCAGCAGGTACTAGTGATGTAAGAGTATTACTTTACTTCATACTTACAAATCATTTACTTACTATTAAATAAGACCAATCCAGTTTACAACAACAAATTGAACTGTAGTAGCTACTGCTGTTTACTAAGGTTTTACAAGTTGCTGGGATATTCTTTCTCTCTACAATTTTTATTGTATGAAGACATTTATTTTCTGGATTAAGTTTGAAAGCAATTTATTTACAACTCTGTAGCACAATGAATATATGAAGTTACATTTGGATTATTTAGGCATTGCACTAATGACACCATTACTGAGGAATTATAAAGATCAGATTACCAATTACAACCACATGTAACAACTGCAATAAACCACAACACTTCAACATCACATTGAATGACATAAAAGAATTATGTGGACCATGCATTTCAGAAGGCAGGCAAGTAAGCCTTTACTTTCGCTGTCCTCATACATAATCGGTCTGAAACACACTCAGACAGCTTCTCCATGTGGTCCATAAGGTCCCAGGCACGGACCCCATCAGAAGATATTTGGTGTAACCTTACCTTAGGAGAGAGGACAGTGCTCTGAGCACACCCTGCACGTGAAGCCCCATCTTTGCTGATGAAGGATGAGTTTTAGGGAGGGAAGGAAGAAAGACTAAAACACTTGCAATAAAACAGGAAATTCAAGCAAGAGAAAGGCTGAAAACCTGCATCTTTCCCAGTCTTTTGCCCACACTGCAGCCACCAGCAAGCTGTCATCAGAGAAGAGCTGATGGCCCTGCTGATCTGTGGGATGGTCACATCCACATGAGGAGGGCAGGGATAAGAGCTCTCTGTGCTCTGCATTTCAAACTGAATCCTTGCAATCCTCCAGTGATTTACCCACTCTCATGTCAGTGACCCCCACCAGACTACTTGATCAAGACAGAAGTCTCACCAGATTTGCCTGAGACCAAGACACCATAGGGCTCCTTTCTGAAGTCCCAAGCAGCAAGACAAATGCAGCCATCATCCTCCCGCTGATGCCCTCACCATGGGCCACAAGTGCTGCTGTTCAAAGGACATGGCCACCCACACCAGCACCCTCACCATGGGCCACAACAAGTGCTGCTGTTCAAAGGACGCGGCCACCCACACCAGCAGCAGAGTCATGCAAAGAGCATAGAGAACCTGCACGGAAGACGCAGGAAGGGAAGTTTGCTAGGTGGCATGGAGGGAGCATGCATCTCACCAGAAGCTGGAGTGGCAAGAGCAGGCCAGTCCTGTCACAAGCACCACAGCCAGACCTCAGGCTTGCCACCATCCCATCGATGTGGCACCTGAAAAGAGCAGTCCATGACCCCTTTGAGGGTTGATGCAGAGTTCAGAGGGGAGAGCAGAGTGCTCTGTTCCTCTGCCATCCAGCTTTCCCCAGGCACTGTTTCCTGGGCAAACTGGGCACCAGCTCTGTTCCCCCAAGTGGGGATGCGAGTGCTCAAACCTGCAGACCATCCTCATCTTGAGGACAGGGCTACCACTGCTGCTGATTATGCACGATTTGGGCTGAGGACTGTCTGTGCTAACGCTATGACGGTACAGAAAGGAAGAATGGGAGCATGCCTGATGGATGCCATGCTATCAGGGGGGTAAGACAGCACCAAAGGATACAGAACAGAATTTAGAGGTAAAGGGAAACCAGCTCCAAAACAAAATACCTTTTCTATTTAAGGCAACAGAAATACCAGCCACGCTCTGTTTACAGCTTGTTAGTTTATATAGTTTTAATTCCAATGTGTTCTAACCTCGGATGCTTTAGTCATATGCTCCCTGTTAGCAAGGTTAGTCTGCCTGCTGATAAGCATCAACTTTTTTAAGTTTACCAATAACCTTTTGGAGGGGTTGAAGGCAATTTTGGTAAGTTCCATTCTTTCAAACTTTTCTTTTATTGATATTTCCACTGGGGAAGGGACTTCATGATAGTGTTACTCAAGGTTACAGTTATGAATCCCAGTTGTCTGATGGGATGTGGACATACAAAAGCGTGGAAGAAAACAGTTTGCAGGCATGGCCCCTTGCTGTGCGCCATGCTGTTGAGGGAGGAGCAAGCCTTGCCCAGCTGTGGCAAGCTTTGCACTGCAGGCAGGTCTCTAGCTCATCCGCAAGGACAGAAGTTTCAGCAAAATCGCTTTTACGCTGCCCTACTGAAGTCACCTTCCCCTGAACAGAACAATTACGACAAAACTGTCCCCAAGCAGCTTTCCCAACCATGCAGCAAAGGGAAAGACCAGCAACCCTATGTCCAAGCACAGCCCTGCCCAGGCGTCAAGCTAAGCCTACCCACTCCAGGTCACACAAAGCTGGTTTTAGGGTTGCACCAGAGGAGCCTGCACACCCCAGTAGTGCTGGAGGAGCCGCCCACCACAGCCAGCGTGCTCTGGAGCTTTTGGGGACCCTCACAGGGACAACAGCAAGTCTTGGAAAAGCCCATCTGCCACATCTAGGGAGAAGCGCATTAAATTGTCTCCTTTTCACCAAAACACTGCTCTACAACAATGAAACCCTTATGGCCAGCAGCCCCTCATCTTCCCACTCATACAATGGTCAGCTGGGACCAAGGAAGAATATTTTCAGTATGTGGCCTTCAGTTTTATCTTGCTTTTGAGCTCTTGTAGCAGCAGATAAATTATCCATTAATAAAACACAACTTACAAGCACAGACAAATGTTTGTCTTCTTTCAAGAACAGCATTTTATCGACTGATTGTATCTACAGAAGCGGAATGAAAGCACAAATATCAAATCCCTCATGAAGAGGGACATTTTTGTAAAAGCAGCTAAAAAGGCAACTTCAAGAAAGATAAGGTGCAGAATTAAGAGTCAGGAAATAAAAAATATGTTCTCTAAAAAAAAAAACAAAAAGCAGACTGTAGCCTGTGAACTTCAGTAATTTTCAGATCCTGATGTAACAGCAACTGTTGCTAAACTGGTGGGCCTTTCAAGGCAGTGACAGAAAGTTTAAGTGGTGCCACACAACAAGCTCCAGAGTGTAAAACATATTTACCCCTGACTTAATGATGGAGTCAACCCTCTTTTAAAAAAGCAATTCCATGAACACAACTGTTTATAAATAGCTGTTCCAGAATAAATGCATCCTAATTACCAAAGTCTTTCCCTCACCTCCTTGTAGATCCTCCTCTGCCAGATAGAAGGTGAGCTGATTATTTTTCCACTATACGAACCTGCTGCTCGGTATTCCTTCTTCTACCCGAGAATCTGATTTCTGCAAGATTTAAAGGCATTTCATACCCCAAAAGCCCCTAACCCATCACACCCAGCTGAAATTGGCCTGAAGACCTTGGAGCAGCAGCAAGAGGGGGGACAGACAACTGCAGAAGCCCTATTTACTTGCACAACCATGCAGAAAGGAGCAGGGACTACATGGCCCATGCAGAGGAGCAAGTGGCCGAGCCCGTTCCCCCACGGGGACAACCCATCCCCTCCTCACCCTGGCAGGGTTACCCCTGCTCCAAGCTCCTTGACCTCACAGGCAGCACCACGGGGGCTCCCTCCTGACCCCAGGACAGCAGAAGATTATTTATCCAATGGGGTGTTCCCCCTCTCCTCTCCACTGCCAGAAACCTTTCCAGGAGTGTTTCTTTTCCATACAGTCTGGTGATAAATCCAGGCAGGCCAGGCGTGAGCCAGGAGGGTACTGGGGTTTCATAACTTAAACATTACATCCTGCAGTTCTGCAGAAATGAAGTAAACAGACATAAAATAAATGGTCACGAATATTTCAACACCTATTCCAAAACACGAGTCCCAGAGATGCCAGAGACTACCGAGAGTCAAAGAGCAGAGCATGAAGTACTTAGCGCTTGCGTAAGAGATGACAGAAGAATACCTCGCCCTTGCAGCCAGGGGCTGAAACGCTGCAAGGAATGATGCTTTGGAGACAGCACGACTTAGGGTCTACCTGCCAAGCCACAGGCTGGATGGTTGCTGCTGAGTGGCTGTAAGGGGGTCCAGGGTCTGCTAGAGACATCTCCCCCTCCCTCCCCTAGTAAACATAGCTACAGGATTAAATCAAATGTGGGGTAGCATAAGATACTTCATTTGTCATGTTACTTTTCCAGTAGGTGTATCTGGTCCTGGTTGACCATTGGCACTGTCATCCCCCATGGCCGGTGAGGAGGATACAGGTCCTCCTGGCAGGAGGTGAGCCCCACCTGAGCAGGCAGGCTGGGAGCAGTACCGATTTCAGCTGGGTGCTCCTGTGCCACCCAAAACATGGCATCTTGCATGGTCTAAAGTTGCCATGGGAATGGTGGTCCTATATAGGTCAACCCATCCCAGGACTCCTGCTACAGCTTGAGATCTCGCTCAACCTGGTATCAGAACAGCTCAGGATATGTGCTGGAGGTGACTCACATCTGCTGCAGTTCCCCATCATTATACAGAGCACAGACATTAGTCATGAAGTGGTCAGAGTCATGATGACAAGGCATCAGGACTTCTTAAACAACAATTAGCTGCCAGCTGAGCTGGGCAACCTCCAGCTCCCTTAAACAAAACTCTTGTGCCAGGTACACAGACCACACATAACAAGTCTTTTATAAAAAAACCCAAAAAATTAAGGTCCTGGTATCACATTTGAGTCCCCAGAGCCAAATGCAGGTAACAGATTTTAAGCAGACTTTGATTTAAAAAAAATCAATAAACACCTTTCCATTCCTACATGCTAACCTGATGTTTTTGAGGCAGATCTCAGTTATTCCCTTTGCTGTGATCTGCGGCTCACTATAATTAATCTAGAAATACTTCTCTGAAAAAAATCCCAAAGGTGTAACTGGTTAACAGCCTATTCGACCAGCCAAAATCCTGCAAATATGCTGCATTGCTTCTCCGCCTTCTGTCCTTGCCATGCCAGGTTGTGAAATTCAGGTCATGGTCGTTGTGTTAATACTCCGCACCCTCCACCTCCACGAGACTGCCTGTAAGTGTCAGAAACCAGCTGTCTGTGTGCAGCCTTAGTGTCCCACCAGAACATGGCGGTGGGGAAGGTGCACTGGATCAAGGGCAGGGGGTGTAGGATGCAGGAGAGCCCACTAGAGGAGGCAGGGACACCACTGCCAAACTCGTCCTCCACCAAGGAGAACTGCCACCTGAGGAGCCTCCAGCTCTCAGTGCTAACTGCAAAACCCATTTATTTGCCTGAAGTGACCACAAGCAAGTATCTCCCAAACAGAAAAACACAGCGCACCCATAAAACAAATGAGTGTAACAAAGAAAAAATCCTAATAAAAATAATAAAATTATCCTTCCTATAAAGTGAGAAAGAAGGAAGAACTAGGTATTTAAAAAAAAAGAAGTCATCTTGGAGGAGCTCGCATGCTACAGTGCCCTTTGGGTAAAGGAATGGCTGAGGGTTGGCACATCAAGGCATCTGTAAATAATGTGATACATCTCCAGATCTACCGTTAATTTGCCAAAAAATTACCGCTAGTCTGGACATTATGTTATTTTAAGTATATTAATGACATAATATATTTAGTATTAATTATATGCTTATATAATACAGTTATAGGTATTTTTATATACTATACCTAAAGCTTCCATACTTATTCTGAAAATGCACTTTGCAAAGAAAGAAATAGTTCTTCATATTCTAAATATGTGTCATTTTTCATTAGATCAAAGCACTGAACCAACCACTGGCTGGTGTTTGTGGCCGATACACCCTCTGAAAGCATCAGGAGCTCAGCAAGCGTTTTACTCCACGTTCCTAAATCTCTTCAGGCTGCTTCAGTGTTACCCAGTCTATCGCTTAAGCCACTACCTGCTCAACATCTTGTCCAGCAAGCAAGGGTCAGCTTTTGTGGCGACTTTGACAGAAACAGGAAAATAATCCATTGTTTTAGAAAGTAAGCTAGCCGACTCGGCACCCCCAAATAAAAGTCAGCCAGCACAGGCTGCATGTTTGGGAGGGGAACAGCCTGAGCAACAGGCACAGCTCAGCACAGGATCAACTGCCTCTGCTTCTCTGAGGATGGATTTCACGCAGAGCCTCCCTGGCTCCCCGTGGTCTTCCCAGCAGGTCCCTTCCTTGGCGGCAGCGGAGGGGCCAAGTGCTGGCACATTTGCAGGTCCTGGTGCCCCCAGTGCTGTGATGCAAAGATGAGGCACTGCGAGTACCAGCTTGCACAGTGCCCTGCATGAGCAGACTGGAAGGGTGATTACAGAGCCAAATTAAGATGGTGGCAAAAATACCAGAAATTACTTGATCTCTTCCTATCCCCGCTCCTCCTGCTGCAGGACTGCACTGCAACAGCACTTCACCATTTGATCAGAGAAGAGCTCGTCCGTACAGAGATACCACACTATTCCACCTCTGCTTAAAAAGCCATAGATCTTGTACGACTCGCCTTCCCCCTTCACATATTTTCCATATCAGAATTAAACACACAGCCCTGCTTTCAAAAGCACTGCCTTTCCCTTTGAGAGAAACAATCATGTCTTTAGCCCACACTGCTCAGGAAGCAGAGCTTGCGCAGCTGATGCATTTCGGCACCCCTCCGCCACCCCACCAGTTTTCCACTGGCCACTTCCAACTGAATAAAGCACCACCAGGGATGCTTGGTTACCAACTTCCCAGGAGAACAAGGAGAAGAGAGATACCCTCCTCCAAAGGAAAGGTACCAGAGGAGTTTATTCCTTATTAGACGTCAGAGAATCCAAGTACAGGCTGCAGACTGGGATAAGATCTGTCCACTGTGGCAGCTAAGCTCAGGGAGGTTTGTTTTTTTTTTTCAAATTAGTGACAGCACCAAGGAATAAAACCTACCCAGAGAGGGATTCTGTCCAAAATTTTGCTTCAGCAACAGAATGGCTGGCCAGTTTGGGTCCTTGATTGTCTGCAGAGCTGACAGAAAAATACCTTTGCATTAGTTTAAATGCAGTGTTTGAAATGTTTTAAAAGAACATGGACTTTTATGAACTTGTTCCTACAAAGTCACCTTCTGCAGCACATTTTCTGATGTGGGTATGAGTGTGCTTAGTATGGCATGGGAAAGCATAACAGCCAATTTTATCACAAAATTCTGGAATTTGATTGAAGAGCTTTCCTCTGTCAATCTGACTGCTTTCTAGAGACTGGATGTGTCGTATCCCCATAAACATCACTTATGCATCTGTTCTGATAATCCAGTGGTGGTTTAATCCTACTTGATATCCAGAACACCACTACGAAGTACTGCTTAATAAAATTGTAATTGGGCTTGGGGTAGTTCTTCAATGCACTGTTTAGCTATTTTTCAGCGGAGAGTCCTTCTCTTAAGGATTCAGCATCACCAAATTGCACCCCCTAGCAGGTTTGCAGAAAGTTAAAACTAAAGTCAGAAAATAACAATGAATAATACATTTTTAAATGGTCTTTGACATGCATGGGAGAGTATTACCCAACAGTGACATGAAAACCACTTTGAGAAGTCATGCAAATAACGAGGTATTGACAGAAACCTGCCTCAAATTCAGGTATGTAAAATTAACAGGTTTCCTTGACTTCTGTCCCTGGGGAAGACAAAGGAAAAGAAATCAAACCACTCTTGTACTGCAGCATTAATGACCGTTTAAAACTTCACTGGCCAAACACAGGACAGAAGTAAAGGGCATCTGAGGCGCTGTGAAGCTGAGCCTGGAGGCATCTGCCAAAGCGTGTCCTCTTTCAGTCAGACCTGAACATCCTCAAGAGCCCCATGGGAGACAGTTGCGGCTGCATCTCGGTGTGCAAGAGGGACAGTTTTATACATGCGGGGGAAGCATATCTGTGCTGGGGCCAGCACTCAGGAGCACTGCAGGAGACAGAGATGCTCCAGAAGAACATGAAACAACGCTGCTGACAGCACAGTTCTCCATCAGGGAGAAGGCAGATGACATTACAGCCCCTATTAGAACCAGGTCCTCAGTTTCTTGATGTGCAGTCTAATTTAGTTCAACACCACTTTATGACATGCACGTTAACATTTCATTTCAGCCTTGTCCTTCAGAGCACAGCAAAGCGCCGAGCAGCCTGCTGGGGGTCAGAGGTGTTCCTCTGGTAGGCAAAGAGGAGGGGGAGGCAGGGGAAAGAGCCAGTGCCAAGCTTAGGTAAAACCTGGAATAGCATGTTTGCTTTTGTTCACTGCGTCTCAAAAAACCTACAGAAGTCAGGAAGTCCAGGACAGGGGTAAAAGCACAGCAGCATCCCTGGCAGTCAGCACAAACACTGCTGCGAGCAGCACCTGCTGGCAAAGCTGACTTTCATGCTGCTAATATTTTTTTTTTTTTAAAAATGGAGGTTTACAATCCATAAGAAGGAGCAGCATCACTAATTGACAAGAAATGCCTCACCTCAACACACCAGCTGAGTATTGGCCAGGTCTGAACTTGCTGTGTCCCTCCAGAAGAGATACCCCATTGCCCAGGGGGATCCGGCCCCACAAGGATCGTCCCAGTTACTGCCCTGACAGAGGTCCCAGACTTACCCCCTTGCCAGTCACCACAGCACAAGTCAGCTCTGCTGCTTTTTTGGTACAAGTTTAACTCAAAGATTTGTAGTTTTTAATATTCTGCCCCAAATCAACCACCTGCTCTTACTTGGGGGGGGGGGGGAGGGAATAGAACTTCACAAAACAAAATTTAAATCACACATGCAAGTCAGTTTTTCCACTTCTGGAGTCAACATCCGTTGGAGTTTAGGAAACTGCAAAGATGGCATCAGTCCTGTCTAAATTATCTTTCATTTGGTGCAGCTGAAATGTTGGTTCTCTCTCCTTAAGTTAACTGAACACATGCTTGATTCAACAGGTACAGCCAGCTTCTTTGCTTGCACATAGCTGTTTACATGTAACAAGAAGTAATAATCCTCGCTGACTGTAAATTGCTATTACCAGGGCTATGGCTTATGAAGATGCAGACAGAACTTCAAGGACTTCAGTTTATAAGGATGGAATTAAGAGACATAATAATATATCAGCTGGACAGATTAAAATAAAGGACCCTGAACAAAATCAACCACTGCATCATCAATATACTTCATCGCAAATCTTGATTGCTCAACAAGTGTGTGAATTTTTACATTCCTCCTCACAGCTAGCAGACAAATTTTGTTTAAATATATCAGAATGTCTTATACATATGTGCAGTGATAAAACAAGAGAGTTGCTATTAAATACAGGAGTGCTGTATTTTTTGCTTTTCCTTTGCAGGATAAGCTGTAAAGGCACAGGAACTCTGCAGTCTCCAAAAACACCATGTTATCTCAGGCTGGAAATGGAGTTTCCACTGAAAACCATCCAGCCTTTGAAAACCTCATACTCACTCCCACGACACATTTTAGGACCACTGTAGCTGCCATAATCTTTTCATAAAGAGCACAGCATCATTAGCTGATAAGCACCATCTTCATAGACCTGCAGACGGTCATCTGCTTCTGCATCAAAGCAAAAGCCCAGCAACCTCCTTGGTAGCCAGCATTGCTGCTCACAAACCTGAGGGCAGTGGCAAACCCCCCCCAGTTTGGGTCAGGTGCAGCTTCTAGCCTCTGTCAAAAGCCCAGAAAGTTAGGAAGGGGAGCCAGGCCGTGCAAGCAATCCACATCGTACACAGGAGCGCAGAAGATACAGGGAAACTGCAGTCACATCCTGAAAGCTGCCACATCCTGGTAGCCTTCCTCGCTGCCCTCCTGCCGCCCCCAAACAGTGAATTGCTTACAAAGGGAAGGAGTTGATTTGGCACTGCTGCTAACGAACTCGATCCACAGCCCACTGCCAGCCAGGAGAGGCACAGGCACCTCCCTCACTGTAACAACAAGTAAAAGCAAGTTATCAATGCCCACAGTTCTGTCTTGCTCAACGTCCAGCCTGCAATAGTGAAGGTGTGGTCATAAAAGGAGCTCCTTTTGCCATCTCACTCTCCCTGTGGACGGGATGTTTCTCAGTTGGTTTCTCTTAAGGGGATTCCTGCCAGATGCCATTTCCTACTCGTTAAACTGAGATCTACTTCAAGGCCTGCAAAGGTGCTGGCAGACCACATTCAATCCCATCTCAGCAATGAAAAGTCTGAAGGGAGAAAAAACTATCACCAGAGATACCTGGAAAACCAAGCCTTATTAAGCTTGGCACCCCCACTTCTGAGGTATGCAAAAGATTAATACTGAAATTGTTAAAAAAATACATAAATTTTGTGCTCAGTGTAACAGAAGGGTAAGTCTGACCAAGTACTCTTGGAGAGCATAGGATCTCTGGCACAAAGTGTCTGCTTTATAGGTGCCTCACATTCTCCAAGGGAAAACAAAACAGAAATTGTGTCCGGTCCAGAAGTAAGAGAGTCCCTTTCCCCTCCCCGGGGGCTCTGGACCTCTCGTTCCTACATGTGACTGCCAGGAGGGAGACGAGGGATGCTGGCTGGGTGGCAGGAGACCCAGATGCAGGCATGGCTATGGTGAGGCACCCGGGCACGTCCCAGCTCGGGGCATTTCCGTCGCCTCTGAGAGGACTGCTCAGAGCTCTGCAGGGGTGGTTACGGACCTGCGAGCACAGGGCCACCAGCGCAGCTGCACCTCCCAGCGGGACCAGTGCCTTGTGTCAGACCCCACAAGGATGAAACCCATGGGAACCATCCCCAAAGCTTCAGGAGACTTAATGGGAAAGATCCTAAAAAGGCAAACACCAGCACCACGGGCAGCCCACTGCATCTGTACGTTTGTGATACCACAAGCTTGGCATAGCAGCCCACACGTTTCACATTCTTCTACCACCTTAGATGTAATCAAACCTCGAGAGATGTCAAAACCTGCTGTAACCAAGCCATTTCTACAAACACAGAGTTTATACATAGAGAACATCTTAAAGCAATTTCTAATAAAACTTGCAAGAAGTTAGATACATACACAGTGATCCTTGTGTTTGTGCACAACGGCAAAGAGAGACAGAAGTACATGCTTTGACGATGGCAGCATTTGGCTGTGCAAAAGTTACATTAACAGATAAATTTTGCTTAGCTTGTTACAGAATAAAAACCTCCTGTTTGCCTTTTCCAAGATATAAGCTTATAACAGGGGGGAGTAGGGAAAAAATGAGGTGGAAACATGACCGTGACCTGAGAAAACAATTAAACCTGTACATCTCATTAGCGCTCTGAAGAGTGGAACAATTTTACTGCTAGAGATGTAGCATTCAGCATGTCAGTCCAGATTGTTCCTTGCAGGTGTTTCAGGGTTTAAACAGACAAAACCAGATCTCAAAGATCCAAATTCAGACCAGCTAAATGTAGAATAGCCCTGGAAAACCCAGAGTGAGAAGATGGAGATGTTGAAGGGTTTGCCATTCCAGGGCAAACACAGGGATGGGTAGCAGGGAGGAGGCACGGACGAGTCTCACTATTTTGGCAACATCTGTGCTAGGGAGATGGAGCTGAGGACCATAAACAGGGACTTGCGCTGTGCAGCGGGTGCCAGCGGACCCTGGTCCTGTGCTTCATGGAAACATGTCTTTAACCTTGGAAATCCAGGAGAGACACAGGAATCCCCAGAAAGACAAGTTAAGATTCCTGTGCTAAAAACAGTCCCGTGACACTCATTCCCCAACCTTCTTCTCTGCTGCTTTTCCCCGATGCCTTCTCCAGCAGAAGGAAATTTCTGCTTAACCTATCAGTGTTCTTCCAGGCTTTTTTCAGACATTGAGGAGAAAAGGGAAATTGCATACAAGTCCAAATGATTAGAAATACCCAATGCTTTATCTGTTACATTAGCGTGAGGATCAGCTCGCTCCTATTTTTATCGGATGTTCTTCATTCAACTTCGACTTTTGTCTTTAAGATCAACGCAAACATCACCCCAACTTTCAGCAAAGACAGCTCAAGATAGATCTGCTGCCTTTGATTTTTGTCTGCCGCTGCCCTGTGGGCCCTCTCTCTTCTGGTCTCCCTTTTAATGTACACACCTTAATTTTTCTGCTTTGCAGAAAACTGCATGCAGCAATTCACAATTTTAAGGAAAAACGGCTGCAGAAGCGATACTTCTTCAGCTGTTCCGATTAGACAGCAAATGCGCTTCGCAGGATGCTCCGAGGTCTGCTGAAGCCCGGGGGCGCACAAGACCCCCGTGTTCCCCAGCCTCTGCGCGGAGCGGGCAGGGGCGGCTCTGCCGCCGCCTGGTGCCCGGCGGGGAGGGAGCTCGGTGCACCCTGGCTGGGATGCACCGGGACCGCAACCGTGGCCCTCCACTACCCCCAAAAAAAGAAAAAGCACCACAAAACCCCCTCCCCGAACCAACAAGACGCTGGCAAAATTAAAGCCCAGAAGGCATAAGAGCCACTATAAACTTAAATAAGCTAGGTTTTTATCTTGTCGATATGCTCCTCCCAGTTGCCATGATGAAACAGCACTGCTTTACCATGCAGGATTTTAGAAGAATTTAGGGAGAAAGAATAATTGGTGCAAGCATACAGCTGTATTACAGCCACCAGTTGCACTACTGTTATGAAAAAAAACCCCACACAATAATCAAGCTTTAAAATAGAAGGTATAAACTTACATAGCTGGCTTGAAAATCCAAACGTCAGGTTTTTTAACTCAGAAGAACAATGGTTAGCAAGTGATCAAGGACAGTCCCCACCAGTAATTTTTTCTTGTCAGTCAGACAGCCAGGTTAACAAGATGAACAAACATGGGACAAGACAGGGCAGGAAGGACTTACCAGATTGAGCAGAGCATTGCACAAACAGGACTGGTCCCAGGCACTCCAGACAGGCACCCCCTCCTGCAGATTTCCCAAGAAAAGAGCGAGAGCTTCCCCCATAACACTGGGCTCTTGGCACTCCCCTGCTTGCAGGCATACCCTCAGCGTAGGTACCCTCCTGCCCTGACTGTGACATCCCTTATCCACAGCACCCCACGCCCTATCACACCAGCCCACTGCTCCCTCCCTCACCTTCAGCCATCACCCTCGGCCTCTTCATTCCCAATTTAAAGCCTTCTCACCGGATTGGCCAGCCCCTTGGCGAGCTCCCTTTGGCTGTCCCTGGCCAGGTGGATCCCACCTCTCTCACCCAAGAGGGCTCTGGCGGTAAAAGCCCAATCGCTCTCATTGGCGCCAGCTGCATGAGCAGGCTCTGACCTGCAACCCCCTCCACTCCTTCTCAAGTCCAGTCCCTCGCTGGCAGGATCAAGGGGAAAAGCACCTGGGCCCCCGTGCCCTTGACCACCCCCCCAGGGCCACAAAGTCCCGCTTGACCTTTCCAGGTCTCCCCTAGCAGTGCTGTGATGCATCCCCTGCATGGTCACCCTTCCCCTGCCCAGGCAAAAGGGAGAAGCTCAAAAGTGTCAGCCCAGGGAGGATGACAACAATGATGGAGACGGTGAAGGACTGAGGATCTGGTTTCTGACCATGGGGTGTGCAGGGAAGGAAGCGTTTCCAGCTGCAGGCAGGTCTGGCCAGTGCGAGGGACAGCCCCAGGGCTCACCAGCTGCTCTGACTACAGCTGGACAGGCCAGATGTGGCCAGAGTGGTGGTAACTGCCCAGTCTTTAGTCAACAGCAGCTTTGTTTGAGGCCTGACTCATAGCTCTGGTGGGTCTTGTGGCACACTTTCACTTTTTTTTTTTAAAAATCACTTTTCTTTGTGGTGGGCGAGTCCCCAGCCGCATAACCGAGCCCCGGAGCAGTGATCCCTGCCCTCCCCAGGTCTGTCTCCCCATGGCAAGGGCAGGCTGCCCAACTTCCCCTGGACCAGGGAACCAGCAAGTGGACAGAAACGCTCCTTCCCCCAAGACATTATGGATGAGAAAGCTTAGGCTCAATGTTTTTTCCCCATGAAATATAAAAAACATTGAGAAGCCTACTTACACTGCTTCTACTTTCCTTCCCAATAGATTATTTACTACAAAATATGCTGCCAAGACATTCCAGTATTAAAACACAGACTAACTGCGTGGTACTAATTTCTACAGATTTGTCTTCTAGGGGCTAGTTTCAGTATATTCAACTTCTATTATTGCCTCTCCTAAACAGTTTACTTGGATAGGAAGTTGAACAGGTTGCAGTCAATAGGATTTATTGTTTTCAACTATCCTCATGATCAATACATATTTTACAGAATTACTGGAAAAATCAATCAGGAATGGTTAGAGACATCTCTTTCATTAAAGAAAGTAGATCTGCTGTCTTGGCATGTTAATATCCTTAAGCAGTACTGTGATAGTTTGTAGGCGCCTTAGAACAGTGGGTCTTGTGCTAAAAGAGGCCAACTGTATAAGGTTCAACAAGGACAAGTGCCGGGTCCTGCACTTCGGCCACAACAACCCCATGCAGCGCTACAGGCTTGGGGAAGAGTGGCTGGAAGGCTGCCTGGCGGAAAAGGACCTGGGGGTGCTGGTCGACAGCCGGCTGAACATGAGCCGGCAGTGTGCCCAGGCGGCCAAGAAGGCCAATGGCATCCTGGCCTGTATCAGAAATAGTGTGGCCAGCAGGAGCAGGGAAGTGATCGTGCCCCTGTACTCGGCCCTGGTGAGGCCGCACCTCGAATACTGTGTTCAGTTTTGGGCCCCTCACTGCAAGAAGGACGTCGAGGTGCTGGAGCGTGTCCAGAGAAGGGCAACGAGGCTGGTGAAGGGTCTGGAGAACAAGTCTGATGAGGAGCGGCTGAGGGAACTGGGGTTGTTCAGCCTGGAGAAGAGGAGGCTGAGGGGAGACCTCATCGCTCTCTACAACTACCTGAAAGGAGGTTGTAGCGAGGTGGGGGTCGGTCTCTTCTCCCAAGTAACAAGCGATAGGACAAGAGGAAATGGCCTCAAGTTGCGCCAGGGGAGGTTTAGATTGGATGTGAGGAAAAATTTCTTTACTGAGAGTGGTTAAACATTGGACCAGGCTGCCCAGGGAAGTGGTTGAGTCCCCATCCCTGGAGGTATTTAAAAGACGTGTGGATGAGGCGCTTAGGGACATGGTTTAGTGGGCATGGTGGTGTTGGGTTGACAGTTGGACTCGATGATCTTAGAGGTCATTTCCAACCTTAATGATTCTATGAAAAACAAAGCTGCCATCCAGTTCTTCCAGTTCTCAGATCACTGGTAATAGCTGCAGACTCCTGCAGTTGCCCCATGACCTTTCCTTTTAATTGTTGGAAATCAACAGACTACTAAAGTGAATCAACTCCAATATGGTGCTTTTTTTTTTCCAAACAAAAAATGTCTCAAGTCAATAATAGTAAAACTTTTAATACATTTATTTGTCACCAATGAAAATACTGTACAATACCCAAGAAAAGGGGCGGGGAAAGGCAATGTATTAAGACTGGCTTTCATCAATGTCTTTGTCTGGATCCATCTCTGCAGCTTCGCTCTCCTGTTGCTGTTTCTTCCAGAGCTTAGCCATAGCAAGTAGTTTGAGATTAGGCTGATTGGCAGTATCTTCTGGGAAAATATAATCATAGTATTCCTCCCAGCCAGCATCAGACTAGGAAAAAAAAAAATACCACAAAGCAAGTTTAATTTGCATGTTAATGTTAGCTATTAGAAGGTGCTTCTAATCAGCATAACAGTGAGATAAAATTAAAATCAATGTTTGTTAGACCATCCACAGCAGCTGAAACCAATGAGCTGAACGGGTGTAAGACAGTAGTACTTCTGCTGTGCGTAATGAGCAGGCAGATTTGATGAACAGCCTGGCTATAGTTACCCAAACAAAGTTAAGAAACAAACACTATCTGCATAGTACTACCTAAAGCTGTTTTGATTTGTCTATGGTAGGAATTTAAAGTAAAGGTAGCTTGAGCATTTGGTATAAGTATTTCACTCTGAATCAACTGCCCACTGAGCCTGCTGAAGAGCAAGGAGCTCAGCAGCACGTGTTTCAGGCCAATGCTTTTTTTCAATTACTGCAGTAAAATTGGTATGCAGTTATAGCATCCATCATAGCCAACTGTTTTGTGTACCCGACCCCAGCATACAGCCACCAAGGATTCAAAGTGACTGCTTGCATAATTTTTCCTCTTACCCCATCTTCAGCCTGCAGTTTTCTCCTCTTCTTTATTTTTTCAGGCATAAGTTTATCTATCCTCTCTTTAGTGGTATCGGTTCCAAATTCCTCTTCAAAGTTTCTCCAGGATTCCAGAAGCATGACTCTCTCCTCTTTCTCCTCACAGTTTCGCATTGCCTTATTAGCCTCTTCATAAATCTGCCGGCATCTTGACAAACTCTCCTCCCTTCCTGCAGATAGCTCAAACTGTGCAAAGCTGATCCATACCTGGGGTGAAAGCAAATCAAAACCAAGCTGAAACCTCCATTCTGAAGTTTGATAGCTAAGTGATAGTTTAAAAAAACAAAGCAGCCAAAAAAGCAAATGTCAGTGCAAGCCTAAGGTACTTTTTCATAAGCAGATACCTAGAAAATTCATGTTTGTTTCACAGTTGTGAGATTTGCCTCATTTTGGCAAGATAGACTATTCATGTAAGCCACGTTGACAAATTTCTTGCGGTTGTTTCGGGTCATGATAAATCCGTCTGAATTTAGTCAAATGACAGCACCAAACTTCATTGGAAAAATCACAACTATTTTTTCCTTGCAATGTTTTCGCAACTAAAATTCCAAAGCTACTCAGCAGGAAGAAAGCTGCTTGGAAACCTACTGCAAAGCCTTCTTTCATGCAAGATATGCCTGTTGTTGTAGGTAATTTAGAAATTTCTTTCCCCTTTTCATGGCACAGACACGGTACTGAACTTAGGTTCACTGTCGATTTGAAAAACCCACACAACCAAAGCAGTCAAGGGTTTCCATCCACCATGGACCAGATTCAAGACCAATTCTGTGTTCTGGGTACCCATACATACCTTAACATGCTGTGTCCGCTGAAGTAATCTGCGGTAAAGACTTCTTGTTTTCTCATACTCTTCTTGCTCAATTTCAAAGTCAATGTAGGATTTCCAAAGAACCTGCAAAAGAGAAGTCTCCCATTACGTTCATAGCACACTGAGATTGGGGGGGGGGGGGAGAAGAATAAAGAGAAGGAACATGGATAAATGTGAAATTTCTCTGAAAAAAGTTTCAGAGATCTGAATATTTATTGACTGTACAAGCTAGGATTACGACTACGCAGTATCAAATCTTGTGCACATAATCCATTTAGCCCACTCGTGTAAGTATGTTTCTCCCTCCATGTTTTATCATGGGTTTTATAGTCATGCGTACCCTGTTAAGAAACAGATGCTAAATTAATGAGAGACAGGCTAAGCCACTACGGTAAGCAGTTCTGTTCAAGCTGGTCGATTATTTACATTTTAATTAGCCATACTGTGTAATAAATACCTTAAAATTGTGCCAACTGTGAAGTTCATCTACCCCCTTACCTCTGGCATGTCTAGCCGGGGCTGGCCAATAGCCAACTCATATATTGCACGGGCTCTATCAATATCGCCAAGAATGGTCTCT
The DNA here is from genome assembly GCF_965638725.1 of Aptenodytes patagonicus. NCBI lineage: Eukaryota > Metazoa > Chordata > Aves > Sphenisciformes > Spheniscidae > Aptenodytes > Aptenodytes patagonicus. Next base: position 131,862,900 of record NC_134951.1, on the reverse strand, counting down.
AGTTCAGCAAATTTAATCCATGATGTGCAGTTTTCCGGTGCAAACTCCAGGAATTTTTCATACAGCTTTCGGCAACGATCAAATTCTCGCAGTTGTAACTCCAATTCAATGTAACCTTTAAACAGTTTGTTTTTTGGACATTTCCCTATGGATGCCCCCTGTTAAGCAAAAAAAACCCCCAAAACCACTTAAAGAAAGATCTTGCAAGGGAAAAAAACTGCTCTATTTTCTAAACATCTGTTTACTCTTCAGTATTTGAACTAAAATTCATTTTTGAGCACAGTTTGTTTAAGACTCTGGTCAGGGCCAGTATGACATCCAACCAATGTTTGCAAAATGAGCATGCATCCATAAACATCAACAAAAACTCTCAAAGCAGAAAACTTTCTAACTTGTTACACTTTCACATAATATGGATTCCCAACAAAGTATTAGCTGAAACTCACCCTGGCTCATCAAATGAACACTTCATCTTGCATCAAAAGCTGAAGAAAGCACAGTACCAGTCTGTACCAGTCTTCCAGGTAGGCAGTTCCCAAGTATCTTTTAAAACAAATTATATCAGGAGAAACTGTCTCCTGGACCACCACTGCTATTTCACCATCGCATAGAGAATTGTCCACGCTCCCTGCCTGCTGACTTACGATAATGGATAGATGGAGAATAATGTATTAAAAAAATATTTCCTTTTTGATATGCTTCAGCATTTGAAGAAAGCTATTTGTCCTAAACCATGGTGCCAAGCTGTGAGAAAGCAGTTTCTGATTCTTAATTTGGGAATCTTTTAAAGCAAGAGTTAAGAATGGGCATATCTGAGACAGCTATGTAGTGAGCTTCACTCTGAGTCACTTCTGTAGACAAGTATTATTTATTAAGCACTGCAGCCTCTGTTCCTCAAGCTAATGTGAATTAAGTAATTTGAGATCAAATTCCCTTACTACAATTCTCCTGCACAACTATCCTACACATTGATTATCTTTGTACTTATTAAAAATGGAGGAAACCACTACTTGAGAATATCAATTTGGTCACCATTATGGCCCTCCAGCTCTACAAATGCCTCTTCTATCTCAAAATATGCTCAGTTCTTCCCCACATGCCCCCCCCTTACTATTTTCTTAAGCAGCATAGGCTCCAGCTGATCTCCTGTCTCCAAGTCCCAGCATCTCTCAGACCCTGAATCCACGAACCATCTGCAACCAGTGAAAATAAGGCAGAGCAAGGTCCTGTCTGGATGCCGATGAGAGTTTCAGCATCAGGAGTTGGACCTTCTCTTCTGCACGGTGACAGTGCGGGACCCTCACCTCAGGATAGGAGCAAGGCTTCTTGCCAAAGAGGTGGTTCAAAGTCAACTCATTGCAAAAGAAAGAAAGAAACTGCTTGCCAAATCTGGGTCCAGTTCGAAAAAGTATTATGGCTGCAGCAGCAAAATCTGGTTTCCAAAATAAGAAAAAAGGTGACCTACCAAAAAAAAGTCTGTCAAAGAAATTAAATAACAACAGGGAAAAAGACCAACAAAAGAGAAGCCTAAAAGAAACTGAGGAAACTTTATGTTTCTAGACGGGCCAAAGCACCCTTTCCAGAATCTACCATAACATTTACCCCTAAAAAAAAGGCAGCCATAAGCAGGGTGCTGACTGGTGACTATGGTAACGTTGAGCGATGGTATCTTAAGCCAAGCTAGAACAGCAGTACGCTTCAGGACAGATGGTTGTCTTCTCCTGCAGGGAGACAATAACAGTCTCATGGGGCCTTAACCCCTCCACTTCATTTTTTTTCTGGTCACCGGCAGGAGTCCAGCTCAAGAGACAAAGCTTTACTAGCACACTGGGGGCAGACTCGGTCCAGCGTCAGCCTACAGTAGGCATTCACATTCATGCTCTTATCACTGCTGTACCATGGGTTTTGTGGAAACCCCATCAGTTTCCTCGTTAAAGTCAAACCACCTCACCTGTTACCAACATTAGCTTTCTCTCAAAATTCCTAATGCTATCACTGGGCTTATTTAGAGTATCTGAACTGAAGGGAAAGGAAGTTTTTCATTTCAAAAAGTTTTGCTGCCAAAATGTACTCCATTGTTCCCTGACATGCTGACATTCACATAGTGAATTCGCACAGAAGCTCTTGAGCCTGCCCAAAGTCCCCATGATTGCTTCTACCAGCAGCCTGGCAGCTGGGCCTCAAACACTATTCGGCAGCTCTTAATTTCTGGAGAGTCAAAAACTCCTGTTTATTTAAAATGCTTTTTAAAACGCCATTGTTAGTACAAGTATCATTTAAACAAATCAGCAGCCGTTGAAAATTTCCAAGTGCACTAAGCTGATTTGGGTACTCTTGCATTCTGATGTGTGCCGATGTGTGTTTTGTCAACTGAAATGAGAAAGCTGCATTCATTTCTGCCCATGGCTAATTCATCATATCAAGCTACACTTCTTTTTAAGTCATACATGACAGTAAGTACTGGTCCCTGCAGACTTCTCGGATGCTTTATTTAAGTGGATTAAAACAGCAATTTATAAAGGACAATTTAAGATCTTCTAATGCCATTCCCTTCTTACTATTAGTTAGTAAAGTCAATTATGGGATTAACAAAAGCTTACCAAAGCTCTTCTGGCAAGTGGAAGACTTTTCTGGCGTATTTCAAATTGTGCATACAGCAGCCATATTTTGGCAAATGTAAACTGAAAGAAAAAGAACAATGTGATGCTTAGGCTGGAAGCCTAGTAAATGCTGCTGCATATGTTAAAAAAATAATCACTCTGCCTATACAAGATGTTACTGCTACTGAAGTTAATTGCATTTGATCTCAGTGTCTTCTTGCTGAAAAGTTGAGAGTTCATAACCCAAAACAATGTCTCCAGAACAGAGCAATATATTCCACCATGGATGAAAGCAAAAATTGCCAGGACAGAAGTCTTCTCAAACAAAGAAAATGGTTCTTTAACCAATCGATTGGTAAAATATCAGCTATCACTGAATCAATTAACAGCTAATCAACCCAATAATTACAGATTAATCCTAATCTACACAGTTGATACTCAGATGACATGATTAATGACAAACTAGAAAAGGAAGTACATTAACTAAGATTTCCCGACATTCCAAGGCAATGCTGATTAATTGTTTTAAGGGTTTGGCCACGTGGATATTTTAGTTAAAGCTCACTGGCAAAAAAACCCACAAAGACAAAAAATCAGCCTGGAAGACGAATTGTAATGGGGAAGACACACCTGAAAGATGGTTTATTAAATGCACCTCCCTCAGCTGGGATCGTGCAGACAATTAGAAACAGTTGCTACAAAAGGCAGTAACCCCATATAAAACAGAACAACAAGTGTTCTGTGGAGACTGCAAGCAACTAGGCTGAGAGCAGCTACAGCAGGACCAACCTCAGGAAGAAAACAAGCAAGTAAAGAATAGATAAGAGTTCTTCTCTACTGCTTAATAGTACTATGCTATCCTCTGACTATGTGTTATTTCAGCTTCTTAGAGCATACTTAGTAATTTGAAAATACCAGAGAAACCCTTGCATGGCATCTGTATGAGGAAATCTGACATCAGTATGTGGCCTGCTATTTCCCATCGATGATACAAATCACATCCATCTAACACCTTAGCTGGGAAAAAAACCCCAATCAATTTTGGAAGATGGACGTTATGAGAGACTGAAAGGGATACTTGAAGTCCTGAGCAGAATCTCCATGAATGTGCTAGTAGCCATTTGGAGCTGCTGAACCTTTGGGGGGAGAGAAAACTGAAGGATCTTATTTTGGGAATTTTAATCCAAGATTCAATACAAACTGCTAGAGGAGCCATACCTTCTTGTGGGGAATGAGCTCGATACATGCCTGATACACTTGTCTGGTTCGCTCTGCATCCTGTAAGAACAGGCAAAATTAAGTACTGTGTTCACTGCTAAGATTACACTATATTTTGAATCATGTGATGACTGTAAAGCTGCAGATCAGTATTTTTAAGTCACATTATTTAGGATTGTGTATACTTAAGATATAAATGTACTTATCTACTTAGTGTGCACAGTTCAAAGATGGTAACTTCTGAGAATCGGTAGGAGTCATCTTTTCAAAACAAGATTCAACACTAAGAATTAGGCACTAAAACCAGAGTGTCCCCATTTTAGGGAAAAAGTCTTTTTTTTTTCCTTTAACAGACACTGAATAGGTATACTGCACTACAATTTTATGAAATAAAAAGCAGCTATAATGTTACATGACTAATAACAGAAAAAATACTTGCACAGCCTCAAAAGGCCACTATGGCAAGAATCTGACTGCTTCACAGAACAACTTAGTTTTGTTAAATATAGAACTATTTCACAAGTTCGGGTAACAGCCTGGAAAAGGCAATTCAGATGGAGCTAGAAAGACCTACTTCTGTTTTTATTATCAGTGTGTTTATGGATGAACTGGGATGAAACAAATATTTTTTTCCCCCTATACATGGGAGGGAAAAATGAAGAGGAAAAACCCCATACTTAATTAGCTACAGGATTTGCTATTTACACAAAACAAGTAAGACATACTATTTTAGTTCTTGGTTTTCTTATTAAAATATTTAGTTATTTAATATAAGGATAATACTTGGGAAGGAGAGGAAAAAAAACCACCTGACTTCTTACTACTTGCCTTTGCCTCCAGCTCTTCATACAACGCATAGTTAATCCAAAGATAGATGTATCTTTTCCAGTGTCTTTTCTCTTGAATTGGGGGAACATTGGCGATGGCTCTTTCATACACTTCTCGGACAGTCTCGGCATCTGCATCACTTTCAACTAACCTCAGGTAGTCAAACCATGCATCATAATTATGTGGATTTGCCTTCCAGAAAGATGGGAGCAGGGAAATGGGAAAGAAACTTCAGTAACTACATATAACAGACCCTGTGCCTTTACTTACAGTTTTTATTCAGAATTTCTCCTTTAAAATAGATCATTGGAAAATTAATGAAAACTGTCAGTCTCAGGTATGCTTAAGCTAGAGCTTTTGGGTTAAAGTGCATTTATTTCTTTATTTTACCTACAAACATTCTTTAAGTGAAGGCAAACAAACTGAACTGTGAGAAGGGAAGAGGAAATAATGGAATATGCAGAATTCAGTGAAGAGTAGATATGTGGGGCACACCCATTTTCTCACAGAAAGGTATTTACACACAGGTGAGGTGTCCTGTAACAGTTACTGCACAACAGAAGTAAGTTACAAGCTAAACTGCATTATCCCCTAAGATGACTGCGAAGGGTACTGAGCTCTGAGTTAAATCAAAAACTTTGGCTCCACAATCTACACTAGAATGCAGAAACAAAAAAGCAGCGAATGCAAGTATCATTCTCTCCCCCACGGATGGAATTCTGCCTCCAAAAAGAACAGCGATCTCTTGGTATTTTCTTGGACTGAGTATCAAGGGTAACATAAAACTCATCAGCCTTCATATCATGAGACACTCATGTACCTTAAGCAGCAGCTGGATGTACGATGAGCCCAGAGGATAGTTGTAACACATACCTTCACTTCCTCTTCATACTGGAATCTCCTCTTGCTGACAATGATGTCTTCAATTCCCCTTCTGTCTCCAAACTTCTTCTCAAATATGGTGTAATTCTTGAAGAGATTTTGGGCCTCCTGTTTTGGAATTCTATCCAAGGCGTACTTGTAGATCACCCTTACTCTTTCAAACTGAAAATATTAAATATCATTTGAGTAATATTTACAAAGCAGCTTCTGTCCTCCCCACAATTTTTCAGTGAGCTTTTGGCAATATTTAATAGAATACAGAATCATAGAATATCTCAATGTAAACGATTACTCTTCAGGGAGATCTGTGTTAGTCCTGTCCTAAAGCAAACTTTGGGGGGGGGGGAAATTCTGTGAATACCAAAACCCACCATTCATTTACAGGTTTGGAATACTTAAAATATTTTTAAGAGGTTGTGGGTTTGGGTTCACAGAATGTTTTCAATTCCTTAATGGCCTGAGCACTTTAAAGAGACCGTCTGGGAAAAACGTGGCTAATTCAGTTTTTTATCATGCAGGCCTACAACCTCTCAGAAACTTACAAATCTGAGGATATGTATTTGATCTGATGACACCATTCTCAGGCTTGGCAGATTTGGTGCCCACCTTTCTGAGAACATATTTCCTTGATGTCACCAAAAGGCAAATAGAAGCTAAGCAAAATATTGTCTCCTTAACTCAGACTACAGTAACAATATCTCATAAGGTGCTGAAAAACACAAGTGTTGCAGTGAACGTTAAGTGGCCTTGAGTTCGATATTCAAGAAGAAATATTGTGGGGACAGTTGGTATTAGTCTGATGTATTATCAAGAAGGTCTTACTTCTTTCTGGTTCTCCTCAAATTTTGCAAAAGCCACGTACAAGTGCTCATCCATATGCTCTTCTCCAAAGAACTCCACTGCCCTCTCATATACTTTCCTTGCGTGAGCAAAATAACTGTGCTTCTCTTCAAAGCGGGCGTACTTGATCCAGTTCTTAACATCAGGATGAACAATAACAAGTAGAGCTATGTTAAAGAAACAATGGTGGTTGAATTGGACATTTCAAATGGCATTCTTCCCAGTCACTACAGGGTCACGGACTATATGAAACAACTCCCAAGGATGGCATATGCAAAAAATGCAACTGGGAAGAAGACACAAAACAGGTCTAAGCATGCAAAGGCTTTGTGTCTTACTGAGAACTTCAAGAAAACTTAAAAAGGGATAAAAATCAGGCAAGAGTCAGGGAGAAGTTTAAGGAGGAGAAATCTGAAACAAATGATGACTGCAAAAAAGCTGGAAGCATGAGTGCTGTTAAATATACACTGTTGTGGCAAGATACTACATTCACTTAACTGAATTTGGAGGCATGTACTAAACATGCTTTTAATACCTAGTGCTGGCTCTCAGCATGGTGGCTTACTCCCGACACACCACAGTAAAAAGGAGCACAGGAACATAGCTGGAGACAGAATAGATAAGAAAAGTGAAGAATGCAGGCCTAAACTTGGGCAGGTGTCGCAACACACTAAAAAGGATATATCTCTCATAAATGGTACGTGCCCTGTCCACCTCCTTGTATCTCAGCTCGAAGTTAATGTAGGAATGCCAAGCTTGCTCCTCTGGTTGCCACTCCATCCAACGTTCAAACACCTGACGTGATCCAGCAACATTCCCTAACATCTCTTCCATGTAAGTATACTTATACCTTAGAAAACAAGACCAAGTTTTTACACATAGTAAACACATAAATTACAAGGATTTTTTGAGTGCTTAGTAAGAGCAATACTGTGAGATTTCTTCACCTATTCCCCATTTGCACCCCAGAAATGCCTACAGATACTGTTGTGATTGGCAGCATGCAGGCACACATCCTTCTCTCCCAATGCTCTTACCACTTGAAAAGTACAAAACCTTTCCAAAACTTAAGCCTTCGTCTTTTTTTCCAGACTAGCCTGAAGACTTGGAGAAACAGAAAACAATGCACTTTTGCATGGTACCAAAATAGAAAAGTGGTCTGTAGTCTTTGGGGGTAGAAGCAATCCTCCATTCTCTGCAAACCTACCAGAACTGGTTCACCCTGGGGAGGGTGGTAATGGCTCGATCCCAAATGTTTCGGGCATGATTAACCTGGCGGTTCTTCATTTCCATTTCTGCATATTTCAGCCAGAGTGTGACATTTCTGTAGTCTACATCTAAAGCACGCTCGTAAATGGAACGGGCTCTGGAAAGCAAAGACAAGTAAGATGCGTATATAATGTGCCTCCAAGACTTTGATGGTGTTTGTCAACACGTGTCTTAAAAGGTTTATAAGAGATGTCTGCAGCTGCATCATATTTACCTCTGTATTTCTTTCAGGCTTTCCTCCCATTGTGCGTATTTTATCCAGTTACTTATAACAGTCCTGTTTTTTCTTATGTTATCTTCAAAAGTCTGAGGAGAAAATTATTTCTGTAAGAAAGAAATCCCTTTGTGCAGACCAATCTTGTTATAAATGGCTTATAGATTATTATTGGAATGAATTCCAAATGTCTTATGCCCATGCAGATGTAGTAACAAATCATACTCAATACTATTAACACTTTCTAAAAATTGCATAACTGAGAAGCTAGAAGCATAGATCACCATACAGAATAGGACTAAACTCAAGTTCCTGCAACCTGATACCCGAAATACCGATGGAATAAAAACTGACAGCACTAAAATCTTACCCTTTTTTTTTTTAATCTCCTGCTTAATGTTTCAATAGCAACATTACCCGGACAGATGGAATCCAGTCATTGCAGACAACCCTGAATATACCTGCACCAGCACAAGTTTAGTCACTTTAACCTGTATGTGTCATTGCTCTAAATTTTTTCTTTAAAGCGTGATGCCTTATTCCCTGGATTTAATATGCTGGCATCAAATGTGCTAGACAAATTTCACTGCTCAGTGCAATGGTGAGGGCATCTTCAGTCTCGTGGTCGGCTATTGTCAGGATCAATGCTATTGGTATTTAATATGTGGCTAAACATGGTTTAACACAGTTAACGTGGTGGCTCGTTACTGCCGTTCATATGAGAGATGAAAAAAGGTAACATCAAACATTGTTTTTGCAGTGCTGTGGTGTTGATCACCTGACTCCAGTTGCTCTGCACGTGCCCGAGTGAGGTACACCAGCATCCAGCACGGCGAGGCCTGAAGTCTTCACAAGGAGTCCTAGCCGCTATGGTAAGGAGGGAAATGAACACCCACTCGGGGCTGAGTACAGGGATGCTGTATTGTGCTACAGCCGTCACCGGTTCTGAACACATGCATATACGCTTCAGGGACTGATAGCCCTAGTTTATGCTGTCTGTATCTAGAAAAGCTGCTGAGTGCTGAAAACATTTGAAGTTCCCTGTCAGGGATATGCTTGCCTTGCTGATCCAGGACAGCAATTATCAAAGGAAAAAGCAGAACAAAACCGTAGAGAAGTTTGCACCAGCAAAGCAATTCTTTTAAGTAAAGAAGAAAAAATTATACCTGAAATTTCACATGCAAAATGGTCAAGTTTCAAGACAATCGTCAAACATAACCATGAGTGGTGTAGAAAGTTGTGTTCTAAAGTGTGCTAAGTAATACCATAATTATACAGAACAGAAATATCACTTGCGAAGACACTGCGTTTTTCAAACAGTTGACGTGGAAAACGCAGCAGCATTACCGTAAAGCTTGCCAGTGTTCTGTCATGCTGACTGGGCAGATACTAGTGGTGATGAAGGAGCTGCATATAAGCCATGTATGTAGTTACCCTTGCAACATTCTGAACATGTTGAACGTGCTCACGTGAGATGTTGTGTACTACCAAATTTTGTGTTAAACAACACGTTTAACTTACAGTTTTTACACAAAAGTAGCATTTTCTGCTACATGAAAATGTTAGGGTTTTTTTAAGAATTGCTATTCATCTGGAAAATCCACGAGTAATATAGACTACATCTTGTTTAAGTTAAAACATAGTCAAATTTTAGTGCTTTATACGAGCACCAGGATTAGGGTTTTTTTTTTTGTTTTTTCCCTTTACCTTCCTTTTCCGGAGTTTATAGTCATTTAGCTCTTCAACATCTGTGATCTTCTGTTGCGGCGGCGGCGGAAGAAGTTCAAGTTCTCTCTCCTTTGCTTCTCTCAAAAGCTGTTCCGCGGTGATCTGAACTTCTGCAGGCGCTTTATTTTTCACCTGTAAAGTAAGGGCGCTTGATTCACCCTTTCTCCTTCCGATGCAAAACTGAAAAACCTCCCCGTGATGAATTTACTCCGCCGGCTTACTGCGTTCCGCGTTCACCGAGGAAGGGTCTGGAGCCGCCCCCCCCCCCCCCCCCCCCCCGAGGTGGCCAGGGGCCTTACCGCCAGCACTAGCCCCAGGGCCCCCCCCCCCCCCCCGAGGTGGCCAGGGGCCTTACCGCCAGCACTAGCCCCAGGGCCCGCCCCCCCCCCCCCCCCCGAGGTGGCCAGGGGCCTTACCGCCAGCACTAGCCTCAGGGGCCCCCCCCCCGAGGTGGCCAGGGGCCTTACCGCCAGCACTAGCCCCAGGGCCCCCCCCCCCGAGGTGGCCAGGGGCCTTACCGCCAGCACTAGCCCCAGGGCCCCCCCCCCCCGAGGTGGCCAGGGGCCTTACCGCCAGCACTAGCCCCAGGGACCCCCCCCCCCGAGGTGGCCAGGGGCCTTACCGCCAGCACTAGCCCCAGCCTACCGGCCCCTGCCCGGGGCACGAAGAGAGGCGGAACTTCCTGAGGCCGCGGGGGGCGGCGGTTGCACAGGCGGAGGGGCCGCGGCCGGAGCGGGCCGCGGCAGCCGGCCGCGTTTGCTTCGCGCCGTGTGTCGGCGTCGCCGCGCCACCGTAAAGGCTACCGGGCGCTTCACCCGCTTTCCGAAGGGCGCGGGGAGCTGCGGGGCGCCCGGCGCTGCTCCGAGGACCGGGGCCCGGCGCGGGCGGGCGCCCGACCACCCTTCCCCCCCCCCCGGCCGCGGGCCCGCCGCCCCCTCCCGAGCACCTTCGCCACTTTGGGGATCCGCTGCTTGCCGGCCGCCGTAGACGCCATCTTGCCGCCTCTCCGTGCTAGCCCCGCCCCGTCACCTCTGACCTCACGCAGCGCCGGCGCGCGTCGTTGCCGGAGTAACGGCGGCGCGTCCTGAGGCGGGGAGCGGAGCGGGGGGTCCGTCCGTCCGTCCCTGACCGCGCCGCTCCGCTCTGCTCCGCCCCGCCCCGCCCCGGCAGCGCCGGGTAAAGGGACTGCCCGTCGCAGCGGGAGGAAGGTGAGCGCCCGGCGCAGCCGGAGGTCCCACACCGTCAAACGGTTCCCCGTGCCCCCAGACGGCGCCCCCTGGCGGCTCGGCGGGCGGGAGTCCGGGCGGGGCGGGCTTCGCCTGCTTGTGGGGGCTGCGGGCCGGCAGGCGAGCGCCGCCGCCGGGCGCCCAGGGCCGGGGGGAGTGGCGACAGTCAGAGCGATTGCTGCGTCTTTTACGGTGTGGCAGGGTCCGTGCTGCCGACGCGTGGCCCGAGAGGTGTTAATAGTGTGGGCGTTAAACTCCTGTCCCGCCCTAACTGCCCGTGCCGCTTTCGCTCCTGTCAGGCGAGAGAGCTCTGCCCGGTTCTTAGACCTACTAGCCTTCCTCCGGGCCGCCCGAGCTTTAAAATTTGGGTCTGGCCTCGTTCCCCTCTGCCTTTCGGGCATGGGAATGGTCGGCAAGCTCCTTCCCTGCTGCTGGGGCAAGCCGTTAATTCTTGGCCTCGTTTGGCATGGGGTGCGTAGGTGCTGCCTGCCATCTCTCCAAGCCGTCAGGTACCCTGCAGAAGTCTCCTGAGGCGCACACCTATGGTATGTACGTGTTTCGTGTGTTTTGAATCAGAAACAGAAAAAAACATACCACGCGGGAATCCCACTTGTGCTTAAAAAGAGAGTATTTGTTTAAGGAGGCAGAGAGGAAGCTATTCTAAGCGCTAGTTCGGAAGAGGAACGGTTCTTTATCTGTTTTGCCAAGTGTCTCATCTATAGTATGCTGCTCTCACAGTAGAAATACAGGAGTTGCTGTTGGAACAGTGCATTTTCTTACGAAAACAGTACATTTTTAATGTGTAAATGCTGCTTTCTGTCAGTCATGGTTGCATGAGTGTTTAGGGCCTTTAAGGGGAGCTAGAGGAGAAGGGGGTGATATTTTTTTCAGTGCTTTAAGTTAAACAATTGAATACGAAAATGTGGCAAGCTGTTTTCCTCAGTTGAAGTCGCTGGCTTCGCTGGAGGCGGGAGAGCTTCCACGGGGAGAGGCGCTGGGCGGCTATGATTCTAAGTAATCAATGCTAGACTTAAGTTTGTTAAGGACACTTTAAAATTCCTGTTTATTTGATATATGGAGTTGACGTTAATAAAAAATAACCAACTATTTTAGTAGCCTCTCAGTTTGCAGTTACTTAATGAAATGTACAAGTGAATTATGTGGCCATTTTCTTTGCTCATTTTAAGAATCACCTGTCATTTACCCCTGGGTACAGTTGCCTTCCACTCCACTAGGAAGACTATATATATCTTACAACTTAAGATGTTTGAGAAGTTGCTTACACAAGCTAGTATAATTTGTAGATGTTATCGTTCTACTCAGTAATAAGTACACTCTACCCTAGTTAGTTCTTTCTACATAACCACAATTCTGTTTACTAAGTGCATGCATTAAAACCTGCAGAGGACATTTTGCCTCAGGTTGGTGCCGGGACCTCTCTGCAAATGTCTGTTTGCATGACTGAGACCTGTGGTGTCACCTATAGCATCTCGACTGTGTGTGAAAGATGTCGCTGCACACATGACTTTCTTTGTATTTAAAAGATATAAAATTCAGGGTTTCCTTTGTTACCCCATTTTAGTTGGGATCTGTGGGGCCTAATAATTGGGCATCACATCTGGGTTTGGAGCCAGTGTTAGAAATGGCTACTGTGTTTAGTAGATTGGGAAGAGTGTTCTGCTAGTCTAGGTATGTTGGTTATTGAGATTTTTTTTTTGAGTTACTAATGCTATGTTCTGCACAAGTATATTTAAGAAATTGCAGACAGTTGCTGTGTTTGGTCAATTTGTTTTTTACATGCTTAATTCTTGATTACATCAGAACAGGCTACAATATCGAGTAGCAACACAGCTGAAAGATAAATGAACTGTTAGTTGATAGTCATAGATGGTCTGAATGCCTGTTGCCCCTGTATGTTCTGAAATTGCTAGGCATGTCAATAAATCACTTGGACCTCGCAAATTCTGAGAATGTGGAACCACAAAAATGTTGTTCTTCTGGGCAGGGAAGCTATATCAATTCCTTCTGAAATTTAAGCATCGCTTTGACTTAAAAAGAAATTTGAGGAGCTGTTTTGGGCAAAATACACTTAACTCACCTGAAATTGCTGTTTAATGTTACCAGGGCATTCTTATACTGATTGTTTGCAGCTGATCCTCACATACCTGTAGACTTAAGGCTATTAAGTTTGAAATTATTAATGATGGGCACTGTTCTGATAGCATGCAAATGCCTATAAATGTAAAAGCAATTTGTAGCCTATTAAAAGCATTTGTTTCCTGTGTAGCATGTAGAATACATACAATAGGGATGATTGCCTGCTGTATTTCTACTTGTGCACTGTTTGCATGCCGTATGTATACGCAGGCAGTATGTATTTTTGTAGAGGTCTACAGGAACTAGGCACTTAAATCCATCTGAATCGCACTGCTTCACAGTTTATATAAAAATCCATTTCAAGTAACTACATTGAACAATGTATTGCAGCGGGATCCACAAGAACAGCAACGTTTTCTTTCTTTTTTGTTGCAGTCTGTAAGATGACTACAATAACTTCTTCCAGAGGAAATCCAGAAGTGGTCAGTGCCAGAAGAACAGAATCACGTGATGTTTCAGATATTATCGGCCTCTTCAGCCATTTTACAGAAGTAGTTTTTGGAAGGGTTGATGTCATGTACCTTTTGTAAGTAACAGTATTTTAGGGATATTATATTACCTTTCTTGCAGGAAACTTCAAGAAATTATGTTACATTTAAAATGGCAGAAAACATTATGAGCCTTTACATGGTGTGGCATAATGACTTTTCACAAAAAGGGAGAGAAAATCTGATTCCATCTCTTCTCCACATGCACGACTGTGCAAACTTGGATCATTGATGCCAGCATGGTGGACATGATTTGACTCTATATAGACTCTAGCTTCCTTTTTATAAAAGTTCAGAAGAAATAATAATACCTGATGAAACCATCAGATTCCAATGTCTGCTGTCTGCTCCATCTAACTGAATCCTTTTGCCTGTTGGAGAGTGATAGAAGTAGAGGGGCAGGGACTAGGGTTTTTAATCACTTTGTGGCTGTGACCGTTCTGTTTTCTTTCCCTGTGTATGTCTAAATCTTTTCCTTCTCTTCCAGTTTCCCCTTAATGAAAGGAATTGGTTATTTTTTGCCTCTCTTTATTCTACCTTGGGAGACAGCCTCTATCTGCCATAAAATACATTTCAACGTGCCTCTTCTTTTCATGCTCCCAAGATACCTAATATCCTCCGTGTTTTGATATCTGTATCCTTGCTGCTTGCATGGCAATGTCCTTAGTGGAAATGGGTGGCTGTAGAAGTCTTCTGTTACCATACCTTCATCACCGGAGATAGTGATGAACCTTCTGCACTTCATCTTTCTGTACAGTGATGAAAGATGATAGACTATGTGAAATGCTGATGGGTCGCTTAGTTTTTTTTTCCACTTGACTTAATGGCAAATGTCTCAGATACCAGCTATTTGGGGGAAAAAATAGATGCATGAAGAAACATGCAAAGAAAAAGGGAACATTTAAGTCTTGCATATAAAATTCATAGTAATTGAGGATTTGAAAAATCATGTGAATTGTTATAATGTCAGAATACACTAAAGAAATATTTGGAATTGAAGCAATAATGTCAAGTTAGGATGTGGGCAATAAAGTTTTATTGAGGCCTGATCCTGGGAGCACTTTTGAACATGGTTAATTTTGCTACTCTAACAGGCTGAATTAACAGTCAGTCACTTTTCTTTGTGTAGTTTCTTCAACTTCTGCAAAATTAAATTGTTTTCACAGAGAAAAATCAAATCTTGCTTTGACGCTCTGCAATGAGAAGAATGAGGTTGTAGCCCATGCTGTCTTTCTGGACTATCCAAATTGGAATATCACCGATCAGTCTGATTGGGAATCATTCTTACATGAAAACTACATTAACAGTAAATGCACTGTAAGTAAATTGTGTGATTTTAGTTGAGTGATTTTAGTTGAGTTTTCATTTAAGGCTTAGGTATGAAAATAGGCATAGGCATCTAAAATCTGTTTTAGGTAGATTTGAGGCATTCAGGCTGAAGAAGGTGATCGTCAGATTTCTTACTAAATCCTCAAGTGCTCAGAAATTCATGAGTACCTGTGCTTTTGCCACTACAGTAACTGAAGGTAGCTGTAAGGATGGCAGTTAGGGAACACAAGGCCTTTCTTTGCCAGACATGTGCAGGACATGTCTGATGCATTGTGCTAGCGCTGAGAGCGGTGTGAATCATAGCTGTCACCAACACTTTTAATTCAAAAAGCTGTCCAGCTCTGGTGTTACCTAACAGAACATTTACCTGGGAGGTGGAGTCCTTGCTTTAAGGCCCTTCTCACTGTAAGGGAACTGGAATCCTCATTTCTCACCTTTTGGAATAAAGTTTTGCTAATTTACAGAACTGAATGCAAATTTCATGGCTTCAGAGAAAGAATAAGGGACAGGGAGTGTACCCCTGCTAGAAGGATGGTGACTTACACTGGGTGGAGAACCATGCTGAGATGAGCATCTTTTGTTCTGGAGTAAGCTTGTTTGGTGCTGGTGTGGAGATTGCTGCGCTCCATTCTGTGTGGTGCCAGTTTTCATACAGGCTCCTTGGTCAAGTTTATGAATTACTCTTAGGAATTATGGACTAGAAATAGGCACTTAAAAGTTCAGGATTCAAATGCTGCCCATCATTCAGTCCTGCTAGGAACTAGTTCCTGTGATTGTTGAGAAAAGATGGAAAATGTTAACCATAAACACCCAAAAGCTAGGCAGCACATGCCAGAATAAGGTATTGGCAGTACTGAAATTATCTCTAGACAGTTTGTTCATCAGTTTTCCAATGTTGTTCTGGGTGACGTTAAGCAATGGCTTGCAGAAAAACTGACAAATACAGCAATTGTATTTGAAAATGCTGTGTGCCATTAAAAGAAACAAAATTATTACAGCCGAAGGGAGTATAGAAAAAACCCATGTAATTTTCTTGTAATCTGTTTTCTTTGTCACTTGAACAGTACTTTGTGTACAGGCATATTGCAGGCGCAACCACTTCATTCACTGTGCAGCTGCAGCTGCTCCTGTTCGGTTATGCTGTGCTGTCAGTTCTGCAAGCTCTTCCTCAGGCGGCCTGCTCGACAATATCTCTTGCAGCAAAGCTGCAGCTGACTTTGGAGTGCAGGAGCATACAAAGAGAAAAGACAAAAAAAAAAAAAAAAAAAGAGCTTGAGCATGTTAGGAATTACTATTCATAAACAGGAGTGAAAGGTACTTTGGAACATTGACAAGGAACAGAAGAACTCTTCTTTTTCTAGAATGGAGATTATTTTCTAAAATACTTACAGAAGATTCAGTACATGTTTTATGCTTCTGCACTGACAAAACAACTGAGCCTATTCTGAGTTATAACTAGATGAGGTATCGTTGGTTAACTGCAGGTTAAATCCATGCAGATGTGCTTTAGAAAATTGACATCTTCTGAAAATAGAATTTCTTAAAAGTCTAGTTGACAAGTCTTTTTCCTAGAGCGCAGAAATGATAAGATAGCTTAGAGGTCTAAATTAGGAATTGACTTGTGCAGCATTTAATTAGTGAAGATGCTTTACAGCATTGCCTGGTTACCATCACTATTCAGAAACAGTTACAGGCCAAATCTTGCCTCCTGGGCCTCCTCTTGAACCTCAAGAACAAAACATTCTTTTTTTTTTTTTTCCCTTCTTCTTCCTTTTTCTTTTGCATTTAAAAAACAAACAAAAAAAGAAAAGTCTGATTTTTTTCTTTTCTTTTTTAATAGAAATGGCTTTTGATGTTTATTCACTAAAATAGCCTGTTGTCTTTGTGCTGGTCCATATACTGCAACATCTATTAAAATCATTCTTGCTCTAAAGTTGCTGAAATTTATTGGTGACTCTAGCCAAGACATTTTAGTTGAATATTAAACTATTCAGAAGACCTCAAGTTTTCCCATTTAAAATATTTTTTTGTAGAAACATTTCATGTACAGGTAGACCTTCCTTGACTCAGCACTTGAAATTAATATGCAAGAGAAAACAGCTGAATTAATAGCACTTTCCATTCCAGCACAAGGGTTTTCCTTTGCTAGTGTTTTCTAGGTTAACTGGAGACATAGGATAAAGATGTCTTTTAGTCTGCCCTGTTTCTGCCTGGATATTTAAATTTGTCTAATGATGTAATCTTAAGACTTTGTAATTTTTCTTCTTTTAAAGAAAAAACATTTTAGGAGTATGAGAAGTATGTGAGCTTTTGGTTTTTTTTTTAAACCTAGAAAGAATGTCTTTATCAGCCAAATGTTAAATTAAATGTTGTTAAGATTTAGTTGTTAAATTGTTGTGGTTAATTAAAATGTTGTCAGTCTGGAATTAATACTGTTAAATATGAAATGTATGTATATTGTAGTCAAACAATAGTAAGCTTGAGTGTAAATCAAAAATATTGCAGAAGCACAAATCGTGATATTAAAAAAAGTCCTTTAATCACATAACTTTATCCACACATGCTTTGAAGTTACCTGTATATGTAAAGCTACTCATTTTGAGTGCAGATCATATATATTGGAAATAAATGTGCATATTAATACTTGGGTTGACTTAATAAATATTAGCTGCATGGTGTTTAGATTTTCATTCCTCGTTTTGTAGCCTTTGAACACGTTGTTCATGCATCTTTTTGTGGCAAAAGAAGAATATGCAGCTGGATGTTCCCAAGAAATTGTTAGGTGAGTTCACATGTAACTTTCTGTAGTGAAGCATGTGTACTCTCCTACTATCATTTGGAGAGGCTATGGAATTTAAAAATGCCTTAAGGTGATCACTGGATCAAAATTAAATACCCCTCTAAACAGTCTCGGAAGGTAATAAAACATAACCTTGTATTAATCAAACGTGCACTGTTGGCTTTGAAACCAAGCTGTTACAGTTCCAAGTACGCTTCCCAAACACTGTTAAGGTTTAGCTGTATCTTTGCTGTAATGTTCCACAGAAATAGTACTGCAGTTGCAAGGCAGATTGATTTTTCTTTTTCCTAAATTTCCACTTGTTCAAATCAAAGCGCATTACTGAGCAGGAAGCTTAAAAAGCTGTAGATATTTCTGGAATACACTTGTTCCCAGGTAGTCTATTGATAGTTTGTTAGCTACAGATTATATGGTAAGGCTGCAAACGATACAGTACAAACAGCACAATATATTACTGTGTTAGCTCAGTACTCAAATATAACCATTGCTCAGGTTGTTTGGTATACTTAGAATCTACTTACATAAACAGTGAATTGCACTTGGTGCTGTTGCTGTTGAATTTACAGTTACTTTGTCGTGTCGTGCCATCTTATCCAGGTGCCAGGTCAGAGATCTGCCAGCAGAGATGTGGCATCTTTAATTTTTTCACCACTGGGGAACTGATATAAAAAGGAGGATGTCTGAAATCTAAGGATTAGGAAATTAAGAGAGAAATAAGGTAGAAAAAATAAGGTGAAAAAAATGCCCAGATGAATTTCATATGCTTTTATTTGTCATAAATAAAATGTTTTAATTTTTGAGCCATGTGGACTCATAAAGGAAGATGGGAGACACTGGAGAAAAAATTTTATATATTAAATACATATATATATATCTTAAAAAAACCCTAGCTGCTGTATCTGATTGGTGGGTGTAATGACAAAAGACTCAATACAGTCATGTTATTTGTCCAGGAGAGCTTTTATCACAGTACCAGAACTGGAATTTATACTTCTCTTCATACCAGCTGATGAGAATTTAGGTAAGAATTTAATACTATTTTATTCTTAAAATAATGAGAACAACCTCGAATCTCATTATCATTAATATGCACTGTGTTGGTGGGCTTTTTTTGTGTTGCTTTTTTAAATATTGAGAACAGTTATCATTTTCTAAACATGCAGAAAACACAATCTTAAAGTATCCTCTAATGGACATACCTTGTAAAAGAGGTTTATGTGGTCACATGTTCGCTCCAGCAGTCCATTCAGCAGTCTATCCATTTCCTGCAGTCTTTAAATTTGCCAGAAACAGGCAGGACTTCAAACAGGAGTAAAGATCTCAGAAATAAATTCCTACAAGTTTTGTGAAGATTTCTGGCTGAATAGAGTCAAGAGATTTAAATCAGTGCTTGTACTTTGAGAAACAATGACTAATAGGCCACTTGGCACGTATATGTATATTCACAGGCACACACATAGATAAATTCATACATGTCAGCCAGGCATTGTGCCCATACATCAGAACCAGTCACATCAGGTACTTTCTCTTATTTAGCCAAGTGAGTACAAGATGGGGAGAGGACACTTTGGCGAGGGTCAGAAGGGGTGCTGGAGACATGGAAGGAAACTAGGATTATTTCTTTCAGAGCAGAGGTACAAATATGGAGAATGCACATCTTAATCAGAGAACAGCATCTGACTTGGAATTTCAGTCCTGAATTCAGACTAATAAACCAAGCATCTACTTAATGACTGATTTTTGGTTGGAGCTTTCCTGGAAGTGAACTAGAACCTTTTCTGAAAGGCCAATTTCTTAGACATCTTAGTTCCCAGTCATGCTGAAAAACTCCATAGTGGTGTGTCAACTACAGAAAACAGTACCTGAATAAGGGCTTTTGTCAAACCTATCCTAGCGACAAATGTCAACTTTCCTTCAACATAACGAGTCCTGACAAAGAGATTCTTCAGTGGCGTATAGTATTGGTGATAAGACTAGTATTTCTATAGGGATTTGATCCTACCAATTTCTGATTGCTTTGAAGCTTATTCAGGTTTGGGGTGCTGGATTAATTAACAAATTAATCCAGTAGCAATTCTTTCACATGTTTATACTACTGTCATTTCAGCTTCATTGCTTACCTTAAAAGACTTGGAGCATAATGCCATCTGTGGTTTAAGTTCAAAACTCCATTTTCCTCAAACAGTTTTGCTGGTAATTTAAAAGCTTACATAATGAAGTTTCTCTGTTGCTCCTAACAGATTTTTGTCATTCGCAGAGCCAGACATGGGAAATGTCTTTGAAAAGATGATGACTGCCCCAGGGTCAGTAGCGGATAGAAACTTTACCCTGCTTGTGTGCCCCAGACACTGGTGTCACCCACAGCTGTATGTTCGCAAAGCGAGGTAATGCAGTTTCTCCCTTCTACTTTTATGAGCAGATCTGTCTGGGTTAATTTGAAGAATTTTCTTTTTTGGTTTACAGCATCGGTGTCTTAGTTAAACCGCTATGATTTTCCTTGATAACCTAATTAAGTAGTTCTGTGATTATGCTGTTTTTATTCTACTTCATCACCAGATCAATTGTATTTTTTGTAAAACTAGGTTGCTATCTAGAAAGAATACATTGTTTTGTCGGTGATGTTTATTCTGTGAATCTGCTGGCTTAATTGCATTGCTGCGTATTTTAGTGAGTGCATGTAGTTTCTAGGTCTCTTGGAGCATATTCCAACTTATTTTTAATTTTCTCTTGTTATGTCATATTCTGACCAGTTGAGCGAAGTCTAAATAGGAAGGCCTGTTACCTAAAAGAACTAAATAAGAGCAGAGAATCCCTAGTTCCAGTAGTCCTTCAGATGTGGAGAGTAATCCTCTTTCATCTTTTTTACAGTTTTTTTTCTGTGTAAGCACTTCATACATTCACTCTCACTGTGTTTCAGGGGAGCAGGCCTCCTCGGTGTTGCTGAGAGAGCTTAAGAAAATAATGGGGTAACCCTTTTCCTTCCATCATGTCATCTGTTTCAATGGATGCAGTTTGGAGCAAAGACTATGATATGCTCATGCAATGTGCCTTTAACACAGCCTTGCTCTTGTTTTGGATTCAAGCCATACAAAGTCATTAAAAAAGTTAGACTGAATTATTTTTTTCTTTCCTATCTGCTCAGCTGCCTGCAGCGTACACCAGGCAGAGATGCAAGTGTCTCTAGCAGCCTCGCTTATTGATGTCTACCTGTATATTGATTATTACCACTCTGTTTTTTCCTGCCACTTCAATTCTGCTGCCTATGCCAAATCACAGCTTTCTGTGCTTGTGCCAGCATTGTGTACAGTGAATGAGAAGCGCAGAGTTTCTGACCCAATGGGGCCTTATGTTCTCCTGTGTAGATTGCTGGACCGTATATGCTGTCATTGCTGTGTAGGTGCTTCCCTGTAGTGTGGCTGAAATGTAACTAGTATCTGTCGCATTTTGGTTCACTTGTTTTCCTCTTCGCAGTGGGAAGAGCGCGTGTAGGGTAGTGTTTTATGAAGTAATAATTTTATTTGATTCTGATTCATTCTGGAGTTGCTTTTGTTTGTTCTAAACGTAAGTGTTGCTCTGTGGTTATGTAGCAGGATTATGATTAAATTAGCAGTTCTGGTCCTTGTAGTGGAAACTGAAGTTTAGGGACAAGGACATCGCTGGGACACTGTATCATACGATACTGATGTGTGTGTGGGTCCGTATCAGCCAGTGCTAACAGATGGTAATGCCACATTAGGCATATCACACTGCCTGGTAAATCCACACCTGTTTGTTTATGGGTTAATTCATGCTGACATCTCGGACTGGATTCTGACAGAAGCCTGTCTCTCAGGGAGGTGTCTTACACATACTTAATTTTACCAAATAGGCCTGAAACAAACCTGCAGATTGTGCTTTTTATCCTATAGTTTTAGTCAACGTTTGCAATATCCTGTTGCTTGACTTTTGAGCATTTTAAGAAAAAGGACTGAGGCCTGGCCTTGACCACTTCACACCATCCTGCTATAGGTCTGGATATTTCAATATGTTACAAAATTATTTGCATACTAACTTGATCTACAATTTTTAGGCTTTTTGAGTATTTCCTTCGAGCTGTCTACCATCTATCAGTATGTGAATGAACCTTAATACTGAGAAGTTATCAGTAGGTGAATTAATTCCTGAGGATTTAAAGTTTTTCCATGTGTTTTGATTCCAACTATTATGTTTGTGTTTTATTTAATTTGAATCGATTCTTTCTTTTGACGGCCATTGGATATTATCAATAGAAATATTTTTGACATGACTTGAAGTGTCATGTAGGCCATACCAGTATTCCACTTAAGAGACTCCATCTTGCCTGGGACTTCTGTAGTTTGTTATGAATAATAAAATTATTTACTTTAGTTTGTTTGGGTTTTTTTTATTATTAGAAAACTAACCAGGAAACTGTTTTTTCTTAAATTACACAGTATCTGGTGATATAAAATTCATACTTTAATATTGTCTATCAATAGATTCTCTGAATAAGCTAAATTATGTTTGCAGTAGATGCTTCGCCTTTCCTTTTCCTCTGTATTCACCTTTGTACTTCACTGGCATCCATAGTAACGTTCAATGGAGCCCTTTAGAGACTTATCTATGAAAGTTGTCCCCAGCCACCTGCCTAGCAACATGTTCTGGGTCAATGATAGGAGATTAGGGTAATCTCTGTTCCCTCTTCCCTTGCTTATAGAGGGGAGAAAAAAGAAGCTGTAAACTGATACTTCGCTTAACCATTAATTTTGAAGTTATTCTCCATCTGACCTTTATAATGTGAAATAAATCTGTAGTGCACCACAGCATAGTCCACTAAGCTTTTATATTTAAGTTTCTTGCTGATATCTTGTCTTCAGATCCTGTCATTCTTGGTTTTGTACCGTATATGTAAGAGCTCATAAATTTGCAGCTCGGTGGAATGCCTTTATCGTGCTTGTTCTCGCGGCCTAGGAATTTTGTAGTATTTTTATATTAAAAATCTGTCTGTGTTTTGTTGTTTTTGGGGGTGCTTTTTAAAGACTATGGTGCTAGTGGAGGATTGCAGAAATCAAAAATAGTTCTGTTCCTACAGTTTCTAGTGTGCGGGGAGATGAATGGGCTTACGTGGAGCCCCAGTGGCTGTCACGAGGTCGGTCTCCACATGCCGCGAGCTGGCAGAATTGCCATCTGCATCTTGATGTGTCGCCTTGTGTCATGTTGTGTTTCACAGAGCAGAATGCTGTAAGGGACTTGGAGCAATCAGCAAAGCATTCAGTTTGGAGATGGTGTGTGTATATTATCTACCCCAGTCAAACAACAGGTTTCAATTAGTGTACAGTCTCATTCCTTTACCCCTAAATTAGTTTGGTTTGTTTGAGGTTTCATAACACATTATCAGATTTGCTATACTAATTAATTGTGTTGAAGTAGTGAAGTTCTGGCAATAGAAAACCTTACTGCAGCTTTTCCCTTGAGATACTGCCTGCGAAGAAGAGGAAGACTACTATTTTGATTTGAGATATAAAGTATGTGAATTACTATACATTTTTACAGGGTTTCGTTGTTCTTGGAACTTCATTTTAGTTGCATCTTTCAAATTAGTTCTACAGACAAGTAATTGATGGTGTGTTATATTTTCCGTACTTTTTTGTATAAAACTTATTACAATGAAGACTCTCAAACAGTGAAAAAGAATGAAATTTGTCACCCCTGGCAGCTGTTTTCAGCTTTGAGTGGGCAGTGGTGATACTCATCTCTACTGGTTTCTCAAGTTGGCTTTCTTGACTCAAAAACTGTATGAAAGAATCTGGCGACTGCCAGAATTAAATTATTTAAAACTCCTGGCAGATGGAGTAATATGGTGACTTGGGACATCCTAAAGGTCACAAGTTCAGCGTTGATTCACCCCGCTAAAAAGGCCGTTAGTAAGGCGTGTGTAACGGACACCCACTCCAGGCTACAGCGGCTCCCTTACTGTCCATCCCGCCCCAACAGCCCACTGGACTGCCCTTGGCAGAGAGAGGTCAGGAGTGGAGGGGTGTTCAAGGCCTTGTCTCCGGGCTGTGCTGAGCAATGGGGGCAACAGGAGTAAGAAGAGAGCTTTCAGACAGATGGCCCGAGAATTAAAAAGCAGAAGCAATGTCAAAATAAAAGGGGCCACCGGCCCCTAGTAGAAGGGTAGCCTTGCTCAGAAGGTGACATTCGTTCTGGTGTGTAGGAGCAGCAAAAACCATCTAGATACCACCTAAATTGTCCTTCAGTCTTATGCTAGAGTCGGCCAGTACTTAGAAACTCAGACCATGTTTGATAAGATGAGAAATAACTTTTTTTGGCCCAGTTGTGTTAACTTTAAGGCTTCTTCCAAATCCAGAAACATGTAAAGAGTAGAAATGAGAATCAGTTTATTTTGTTTTTCTGAATTGCTGCCTATGCAGAACCAAGATTTCCAAATTATAGGTACAAGTATTTAGATACAAGCACGTACAAACTTGAGCAATAGGAGCCTGAAGCAAATGACAAGTTTTCCTAAAACTGAGGGAAGTGTTAATAATCATTCCTGATAATTATCTTCAGAAACATGTTGCTACAATGTGTAACACTTTAAAAGAAAAGAGAACTATTAAAAATATTTTTCTATTGACATCTTACTTCGGGGAGATGCAGAAAAGGATATCCCCGTCGGAGACTAAGGGCAGTATGGAGTAACGGGTCTGTAAAACTGTAGTGGTGTTGCAAAGGATCGCTCACGGCTGCGGGGGCGTTAGGCCGCTGGGTTCACAACCTTCCGGGCCGCTACGAGCCTTCCGGGCCACCTGGCCTCCGGAGGGCGGGAACTCCTCAGACCCCTCGGCAGCCACGGGGTCCTTTCCCTTTTCAGCCTGGGAGCCGAGTTTCAGAGCCCGGCGCCGCCGAGGGGCTGGGAGGTGGCGGTCCTGCCGGGCTTTCCGGGCGCGCCCCTCAGCCCGCGGCCGCTAGAGGTCAGGAGAGACCCGTCGGCGGGACGCGGCCGGCAGCCGCCCGCGGCGGGAGCGTGGAGGAGCCGGCCCCGCGGCCTCTGGAAAGCTCCCGTTGGGGTGCCGACGGGTTTACGGTACGGCTTCTGGACCTAAGGGGCTGCGGCCCTCGAGAGCAGCAGCAGATCTTCCTGCTTTTTAAACTGCCGGTCGCAGCTATACATGAGGAAAGAGAGTCTTGAAAGGCTTTTTAAAAAGGTCAAACTGGGAGTGTTAGAAATGCTATAACCGAGATGATGCGTACGCCAAAGGGGAGGGTGCAGGCTGCCATTTGCAGAACGCGCAGGTGATGGGCTCACAGTGACTCTCCCAAGGCAGTTGTCCGTCACAGGTTAGTCTCCTGAGCGCTCTGTGACTGAAGGATGCAACCTGTTGTTTCAAAGGAGCCAACGGTGGTGGTCTCTTTCAGTAAGCATAAACGTATTCCTGTGTTTGATGAAGCGCGTTGTTTACTCTTCTTGATTTAATTCCTTCGTGCTGTGGGGCTCGTCTTTCTTCTTGTGTGTTTGTAGATGTGATAACCGAGATAACCAAAAGCATGTTCAGTAGCAGTCTACTTATGGCCCTGAGGAGAAAGGGTTTTCTTAACTCCACAGTCCGGTAGTAAAAGTCATTCCTTCTGACGGCTCATCACAGCCCCACTCTTCTGACTGCTTTTTTAGTTGTGGAGTTGTTGGTTGGACCACTTAATTCATGCATTTTTCAGATAGATAAATAAAGAAGTGGTTTCATCTTATTGAAAACAGTTCTGTGTTAGAGCTGGTTTGCCATTGGCCTTTATGCCATGGTCGCAGCACATATGACTAATGAATTCCTTCACTGCATTGGTAAAAGCACTGAAACGTCTTGTTAAGACTTACATTGATCCAGGTTAAGAATTAACTTTTTTTTTTAAAGTGACTTAATGGGAAAGAGTCTCTGTTGCCTAATTAAATAAAAATCCATGCAGTACGGGGCCTATATGAGTCTAACACTGAAACTTGGACTGATTGGAAATCGGCTCAGGCAGCTTTTGCGCCAGTAGCATGAAGAACAGACTGGAGTAGTAGAGGCAGTTTAAGCCTTGATGCGGCAGGTTCCCACCTATGCAGAAAGCCTTTCATGAGGCAGAGGGATGGAATAATTGCACTTTGGCCTTTGTATCTTTTTCAATGGTGGAGCATTAACTTGACCTTACAAAGGCATAATGGCTCGATTTCTGCCAGGTGACTCCCACACTGCTGTGTGTAATAACAGTAATCTAGCCAATACTCAGCACTGTTTCTCCCATACAGGAAGGTACTATTTTCTTTTTTCTTTTTTTTTTTCCTTTTTTTTTAAAAAAAAGAACTGATTTTCTAAATTGCACTGGTGTTGCTTTTTTGAGATCTCTGCCAACTCTAACCAACTGATGATTGGGCTCACTGAATATAATTATTTTAAATGAGGCCTAAAGCCCAGGTCCACCTGGCCTGAGATGCCTTAGGCAAGAGAATTTTGAAATGGGCTGCCCTTGTATTTTGTTAGGGAAAGATAAGCATCTCTGTTGGGCAATCCAGATCTTAGGTGGGTTGTGCTGGCTTTTGGATAGTGGTTCTGTCTCTCCTCTGGTGCTGAGGCTCCCAGCTTAGTGTGCGCTGGGGACGTGTCCTAGGTGAAATTATTTATTTGTGGGTGGAGGCTTTGGATCAGGTATTTGTAATATTTGTCCATATGCTAACAGAGTAGAACAAAAGTATCAGGACCTATTAATCGCAGAGCTTTAGGACATTAATCTCTTTTTTGTAGGTTGGAAGATTATGATGATCTCGTGCCAATCTGGACACGTCAGAGTGAGACTCTGAAAGAAACCTATAGTGAATATTTCCTTGCTGATCTCATAGAATGCCAAGACGAAGAAAATCAGGCTGTTGTTTGTGAGGTCAGTCTGCCATGAGCTCTGGTTTTGCCTAATCATAACATTAGTGATGTCACATGTGAGTGACAGCTCACACTGCATCTCAGCGAATAAAAAGAACAAGCTCACTTTTGGAAGGTAGAATTCATGATCTGCACACACACAGTGCCCTCCGCCATGTATTTTGTGTCTTTCCTTTCTTTAGAAGTGATACCTCCTGTTAAGTAAATGAAGCAGCAATTCCTAGTAATTGTGTAGATTCTTTTCAAGTAATTGGAACAGACCATCTTGAAGAAACCGTGTTGCCATTTTAGACATTTGCATTATAGATGACCAGTTTTCACTCCTGGTGAAAATTAATACTGCATGTGAAAACTAGTACCCAGTAATACTTTTGTAGTTAAAAATGCTGTAGATTTTTTCCATCTCCTGGCTCAGGCAGTCAGATTTTTGCTGAACTGAAGACAGAAACCTAGGAATTTAATTTAAATAAGAAAGAGGTGGTAATAATTATCCTGCTGAAAATTTCTGCTAATATTTTCATGTGTTAGTAATTGTGCATGGTATTGTAAGCTGATAGGCAACATAACCTACTTAATTCCAGAAGTCTGCTTTCTATAGCAAATGATTTTATAAAACCTTAACATGTAATCACTACCATTGGAAGCCAAATGGGAAACAATAAACCATTAGTGTAATAGCACATTACAAACGGCTATCTTTATAAATAATACATTTCAATTGTGCATTTATAGCTCAATATGATACCAGCAAAAGGTGTTTCCGGCCCTCATAGTTTATACTTGCCGCTGCTGCTGCAGATTGGAAAGACACCTCCATGCGAACCAAGATAGATGCCAATTTTCCCTGCAGAGAATGAAGCTGGCAACCTCTTTTTGCACATATGGTAGATGGATTTGGTTAATCAGCCTCTGCTGAGCCTTGGGCCTAAAATTACATAGCAGCCAGACAACTGCAGCGACCCAGCTTTTGTTCAGTTACGCAAACAAGGCAAACAATCACTTGTTGTTTGAGGGGAAAAAAATTAAACTTTATACTTTTTTTATTTTTATTGGAGTGCTGATGGCCTGATAAAACAGCTATACAAATCTAGCTGTTGAGTTTTCATTATGTTTATAAAGGAGGCTTTCATTATGTGTATTAAGGAAAAAAAATATTTTGATTACGTGTGTTTCACCAGAAAGTTGCATATAATACTAAAAATTGAAGAGCTTCCTTCTTCTAGATTCGTCTTAGCTTAAAGCCAAAAAACCTCCAGCATGCCAATTCTCATTTTTCAGAGTGTATTTCTTTCTGAAGACTGCAACTTTCTGGAAACTTGAGTAATAGTCAAACATACAGAGTAACGTGCCATTTCAGCATTGCAGGGATCTTGTCATTTTCATACTTGCCAGGGCACTTTTATTTTTTTTTTTAAGACTAGTTCTTAGGGGGTTTTTTTTTCAGAACTTGAAAATATTTAGCGCTTATAATTGCTGCAAATAATACATACCATATACTGTATTAGATACTGTTTATATACTATATAATTGCTTTCTTGAATTAATCATTTTCATTGGAAAATAAAATACACTTTCCAGTTTGAGCACAATTTTATTTACAAAGCAGTGTCTAGTAATTAGTCAACCATTATGGCTAGCTAAATCCAGATTTTACTTTAGCTGCACTTTAAAGAAAAATTATACCTTTTTGGAGGTACGTAGTTTAAAAGTATGGGTTTTTTATTTACTATAACATGTTTTATTGAAACAATAGGTCATTATTTGGTCCATATATATAATCCTAATGCTCCTGCAAGTCATAGCTAACAAAAGAATTATAACGTAATATAGAGGGCCTAATACACATATTACAAGGGGGGGAGGGGGAGGGAAAGGATCTTTAACTTTTGCTGAAATAGTTCCTTTGTACTTTTCTATTATCCACAGAGATGGAACACTAACTCTTATGTTTCAGCAATATTTTGTTCAATTTTTTGTGTCCTGACCTAAAATCACATGCTCAACTTTTACTTATGTGTGGTGTTGCTTTTGTATTTCAGGATGGTGACACTGCAGTAGGATTCATGAGCTTATGTTCTCAAGTAAATGTTTCCTTGTTTCAAGAGTGTTTTGACTTAGGGCCTTTCCATGGACTCTGTAAACCACATCCTGAAGATATTCTCAAAATGCCACAGAAGCCAAGCACTCAAGAAGGTATCTATATTCTAAAAAGCTAGATAGATTCAAGGTGCATTTATTTCTAGCTTCTGAGTAGGTTTTCCAAAAGATTGGAAGAGGATATAGGTTTACTAGCCAGAAAACACAAATTAATGTATCTGTTTTGGAGACGATTGCCTTGTGTTTTTTAATTCAGGAGAAAATTTTGATAGCCCTGGTCTCTGACTCAGAAGTGATTGTTGTTTGGGGGGAGCTGGTCTATACCAGATATGGGATAAACCTGGGTTTCAAGTTTTGGAAAGCTAAATCATCAAGTATATTTTCTATCAGTTAGCTACAGTTGTACTATTAATTGAAGACTTAATTTTGAAATCTGGTTCTAATGTCTTTCAGTAGCTAAGCAGCTGGTTAACTGTGGCTATTATGTTGTCCCATTGACTTGTGTCATCTAATTTCCTTGTGGTCCAACTTCTGCTCACTTTGCTTATTGTTGGCAGTCTTCTAGGTTACAAGATTTTGGGAGATCGGGGACTGTCTCTTTGTTTTTATATTGGGCATGATACAACAACACATCTACCAGCCACCTTACTGCAAATGATAAAAAACTGTAACATGAATATGTCTCCTGTTTGTAGAACAGAAGTGTCATGTAAATGATTTACAGTTGTCATCTTTATTTTTCAGTGTCAAAGGGCTTTTTGTGCAGAAGGGCAACATTTTGCTATCTACTAATTATCAGTAATAGAATTAAAAAAAACATCATTAGGTGGTTACGTATCTGTTTGTCTGAACACAAAGCAGCAGGCAAAAGAGGCAACTGGGGAGCTACAGGGCAGTCACCAGCTGGTATCTCGGAGCTGACAGTCATGGAACAGAAAAGGGAAAGAAAAAAATTCTTAGAGCTGCTCCTATGGACTTCCCCTCCCCTGCAAAGAAGCATCTTGCAAATAAGAGATGAAGGAAGCCAGCTATCTCCTCCTGTATCGTTCTGAAGCTCCTGGAGCTTCAGAAGTATTATTTCAAAATAGGGGACAGACATATGTAGAAACATAAATGAGACTGAGGGAGGAAGAAAGATCACTCACGATAGTGTCTTCTGAAAACCAGCTGGAACACAGTCCTGGGCAGTCTGCTCTAGGTGACCCTGCTTGAGCAGGGGGCTTGGACAAGATGACCTCCAGTGGTCCCTTCCAACCTTAACCATTCTGTGACTGTTATCTGGTTCTGGTAAAACCCTTAGACATTTCTGTGTGCTTTCCTCGTCCAGGGACTGCAAGGTGTAGGCCCATGTTTTGTGGCAAATTCTGTGCTGCTGAGCCTTTTAATGAGTATATGGTTATAGGTTTTAACAATACAGCTGTTACACTTTTTTTTTTTAACATTTAGGAAATCTATGAGACTTGTTCTAAATGTGAAAACTTAGCATAAACAATGGTTCTATTCAGGTTCTTATATGACTCTTGTCAATCTAGCATCTGAGTGCTTTTCAGAAATTTATTAAGCAACATGTTTAGCAGTTCTCTCCTTTTTCCTCTCCATTTAAAACATATGTTATTTTTGATGGTTGATACTAGTTTGCAATCCTGTGCATTTCCTTCAAGTAAGATTTTAAAAGTAGTAGTATCCCTCTATGTGGAATGACAAGGGCAGCTCTGGGGAAAGAGATAATTATTTGTAGACTTTTTCAGATAGCTTGAGCACAAATCACTGATGGTCTCAAAGATACACAGCTGAGAAGGAACTTGAGTATCATAAGCGAAGAGCCTGACTCCGATACTATTCCTAGAGAAAAAGAGCCACTAGAAATTTAATAGTAAAATTAGAGTTAGCTCATGGCTATATACTACTCAGGAATATTAATTCTGTTATCAGTGAATAATAATTAAAATTACTATTGTGGCTTTGCACATTTTAGAATATAAACAAACAATTATAACACTTTGAAGTGCTGGTTGTCCTGAAACATTATAAGTTGTTGTTTATACCTGCCCAGTATGGCCAAAAGACAGAGATGAAATTAAAGGCTGTGGTAGTTGAATTTCAGAGAAAGTAAAAAGAAAGAGGAAAAAAAATCAAATGTATACTATTATTACTCTAATTTCTAATACCAGTTCAATAAGGCATTAGCTTGTCACAAGTTACAGCAGTTTGTTAGGGTTTATTGAAAATGTATGCTTTATATGATAGATACTTGATAAAGAGCTTTTCTTTTTACTGCTTGTTACACATTTGACATGACTATAAACAAAAAGCCCATATTTTTCAAACAGTTTGAATGAAAAACCCTTTCTAAATAATTCGGGTTTCATTATTGCACGAGATGTGACTCAAAATTCATTTCAGTATTCATTCATGAAAACTTCCAGGAAAAGCGGTAATATTTCTTTTTTTTTTCTTTTTTTTTATATTAAGAAAGAGAAGAAAAAAAGCCCACTGTTTTAATAAAGAAGTTTACAGTGAAAAAACCCCAGCCTACTCATAAGCACAGTTCCCCTCCTCTCTGACTTTTTCATTTTATTAAAAATGTAATTTGGAAAGGGAATTATCTTGTTTGGGTTTCTTGGGGGGTTTTGTTTGTTTGTTTGGGGTTTTTTGGTAAATGTATAGCCCATATAAGAGTTGCATCCCTGTAGTCCACTGTTAAGCATTTCCAATATAATGGCCAACCTATACCCTTGGAATTTATTATAGTGTCATTCACATATAGTTTATATTTGATTATATGGTGTAGCACATGCACGATTATACGAATGCTGTTTTAACGATTGCACCGTTTCTGCAGGCTACTGTGTTGGAAATTTGCTGCCAGATTGTCCCTTGATGTGAAGGTTCACTAGACACCTTACATCAATAGAGAATGTGGACTTTCTTTTAATGAATTTGAAGGCTGAGAATTTAAAATGCAAGCTGCATTCCTTTGTAGAGTAATTTTATGTTCCCACATTAAAAAAAAAAAACAAACCGAAAACATAATAAGGATATTTTTTTCAAGCTCTTTAGCTTGTAAGTAGAGACCACAGGTTGATATTATTTTTCCTTTTAAAATGTAATACTGAATAATAGTGAAAGAGTATACAAAAATCTGTCTTTAACACAATATTGATATGCCACTTACGTTTCAGGGTAATTACAGTAATTTGGTTGTTACTCTATATGGTGTCACGAATTAGTAGCTAGAAAACATTATGATGCAGTGGGAATGATTCAAGGGCTTTTCATCAGGCTTCACGGTGAACTGGCTTCTTGATCCTGCTGACTGTTACCTCTGCTAACAACCCAGCAATCACTGAATTATTTTAATTTTCTTTTTGTTCATGTTCCTTACTTCATTTAGTGCAACAATATTTATGTTCTTCCCAGTCACTTGTGTACAGCATATATGTAAACAGTGATGCAGCTACATTTGACAGTAGTGGATGGTGGAGGAGCCATTAAGGGATTTCATTTTAGTATAAAGTCAGAAACAACATATCAATATTTACATGACAAGAGACTTGTATTAATGAACTTCTGACACCTGCAAGGCTGTTTATAATGAGAAATGTAGCTGTGTTAATCAAGACAACATTTGATCATTTCTGTGAAGTCTCACATCTGTGATACCCCTGGAGAAACCATGACTTCTAACCCCTGTGTTTCTTCTTGCCCTGCACGTTGCATCTGCATTCTTTTCTGCTAACAGAGAAACAGATTTTCAGATAACAGATTTCTAAAAATACTTTTGGCTAAATTATTTTAAACCTTTGAGGTATATATATTTTTTTAAAAAAAGAAAAAGCTCATTACTGCATGAAGAAATGCTTATATTGGTGAATATAGCTTAGATGGTTTCCCAAGGTAAAGTTCAGAGAGAGGAGTGAAAAATTCTGTTGTGCTGGGTTTTCTGAAGGTTTTTTTTTTTCTTCCTCCTGGAGCTCAGAAACTTTGACTTCCTTGTGTTACTGGAGCTTTCAAATGCAATGGCGTCCTGGCCTGAATGTGTTTTCTGCAGCAGCAATACCTACACCTCAAGAGTTTATTAGTTAAAACTTATTTTCAGGCTTTATTTTTAAATATAAAAACAAACTGTGAACATATTTGTGAAATTAGGGAGGTGACAATTTAAGGCAGAACTATTGAAGATACGTTCAGGGGCTAAAAAAACAGCAGCTGACACTTTTTGCTTTAGTAATTTTGGTGGTTATTTGGAGTAATATGTAGGATTCACTAGTATTTCAACGTTTCTTTTCCAAGTTGATGATTAAAATAATTTTGATCCATAACATTAACTTTAAGTGTGATCTTTATGATGCATTATCAGATGATATCTCATTCTGAATACCCTCACCTTCCATTGACTTTAAAGAAAATAATCCATCACCATACAGATTTAGGAACTGCTTTCCCCAAAGTGCATAACTTCTGCTGAAATGGCGATTGCCTGCTGTCTAGCAAGCATCATGATGTTAGAGAAGTTCATAGTCGGTTCTGTCACCCTCGTATCTGATATCAGTAGAGTTCTATAGAGCTGTTGCGTGTTGCTGTGTAATACTGCTAAGATCTGTCTTAAGATAATGGTTGGGTAATTGAAATCAAACATAACGCATCATATATGTTCCAAATTGGCTTTGGACATTTTTATTGTGGTTTCTTAATATTTTAAATACCTGCTGTGGATTTGGCCCTGGCCAGGGGATTGAATAGCAAAAGAAAAAGGGTATAGCGATATTTAAATAAACTCCCTAACATATAGATGCTTGCTTTAATTGGCTTAAGCACTTGACCAGAGATGCAGTGTATATATATGCTCTGTGTGTATACATATATATAAAAGTATATATATTGCATTGTATATGTATCTATCATGGCAGTCAATGTTTAAATATTGATTCATCAGATGGCTACAAGTAATTTCATCCTATCACCTTAGTTATCTGTTTGTCCACAAAAATATTATTACTTAGGTTGGAATGAACTAGACTAGAATGTTACTATAATGTTATTGAGGATGGTAGGATGATCTGTCATGCAGAGATTCTTAGATCAGAGGAAGACGAGGAAATAGGCAAACTGACAAAGATTGATGAAAGAGCAACCACCTTTTATAAGAAGTAAAACGGGCTTTAAAGAGCTAGTTAGGTTTAGCAACTGAGATGGGAATTTAAATCCCTGTTTCTTGTCCCTGCTTGCACCGATAAGTAAGGGTTCTGGCTTGACTAGGATTTATTCTGAATTTCAGTTCTGTTAGGAGAACTAATCAAGAGCCCTTGCTTATTATCATCAGAAAACAAGTTAGCAACAGGCACAGGGTTTAAGATACCAGTCAATACACTAATGGCTCATATTTTTCTCTTCAGATAGGGTAAAAATTTATTACAGGTAATACATGAGTTAGGAATTGCTTCCAAACTGTGTCTTGTTCAATTCTTACTTTATAATCAGTTCTCTGATTTTTGCCTTGAGATCAAATAGTCTAATGAAGTTCTAGCCAAGTAACTATAGGAGGGTCTATTTTAACTGTGGGTGTTAAAAATAAATAAAATAAAACTTTCAATAGAGGTAGTCTGGCACACTCCTTAGTTACTGCTGTGATTCTGAGGGTTAAGCTCGCATTTTTAAGCCTGATGCATCTATTCTTTTTCATTAATCAGATGAAGATAAAAGCAACCAAACAAGTCAAGAAACAGAGACTGTTTCCTCTCGAAACTTTGAACATATTCATGATCAGGATGCAGCTGTGCAGGTAATACCACTGTACACAGCAATGCTGATAACTTTAAAAGCTAATTTGAAGCAAAAGTTACTAGGACAGGCAATGCTTATTATTTCCATTCCTGCACTGTCCTCTGCATGGGCCCACACTTATATCTGTTGTTGTGCATAGATCAGAAGCTGTTCTAGCTAGCATCTGGATGGAGGTGGTTATAGTTATTAATCAGATGAGTTTTCCCATCCGGTTCCACATGAACAGCCAGACAGCATGGGGATGGGAATAAAGTGGCACTGAGAGGAGAAAAAGGATGGGGGCCTGTTTGTGCAGGTCTGCTGCCGAGTAAAGGCATGTGGAAGCACAGCTTCGAGTGGGCTCCTCTGCAGATGTGGAGAGAGCGTTCCTGTAACAGACAGGGCAAGAGTCGTCTTACTCTGAAAATCTGCGAGTCCTGAGATTTTGACTTGACTGTGTTACTGAGCTAAAAATCTGCTACAGACGGAAAGCTACCAAAGCTGAAAAGCAGCAATACAGCTTCAGTTTACCCCTGTAATTTGTAGATGTTAAAGGGCACACGTTCTATCTGTGCCTCTTCTGTTGAGTGAAGCTTGACTTGATAAAAGAGCATTACTATGAAATGTGTTGGTGCAGCATAAATCAGCAGAGAATTTATCCCGAGAAACTTTAAACAGTTGCATCTGTCTTTAGTCTCTCTCTCAGTACTGTATCCAAGCTACTCTGGTTTTCTTCCCGTTATTGTTCATTTCCATTTCTACAATATTCTCTGCATTGATCCCATTTTCTTTAACATAACATGTTTTTAACTTTCATATATTTTCAATATGCATCTGAAAACAAAATTTTTATATAGAAACATTTCTGAAAGATATTTTATTGCCTCACAAAAGGATTCTAATGGTAACTGTTAGTTTGTGAATATATTGCTCTTCAGCAAGAATGTATATGCTTTTAAAGGCCACTTTTATCTAGTGTTTCAGAAACGGGTAGATATCACATTAAAAATACCTCCTTGAATTTCTGTATTTGTCAAAATGTGACAAGTAAAAAGTACATCCCTGTGCGTCTGCTTGGAATGCTGTAAGATAGGAATGATGCAAAACCTTTTAATTAAAAAATGAAAATATTTTCTTAAATGTTGTAAGTGATCATTTGTCTATTATTATTGCAGAAAGGTGGAGCCATTACCGTTTGCCATACTGAACTGCCATTAGATGATGTCAGAGGCAAAGATTTCAAAGCCTCAGCAACACCCCTCCTTGAGACTGAAGAAAAAGGTGCTTTTCATCCAGTGTACAGAGGAGCTTCAAATGCTTTCTGTATCCGTCTGTTTTGTATTGATGAGAAACATGAAACTAGGTAAGTATAGATGAATAGTTACTGCTTTCCTAATCTTAATAACAACTTTCAATGTTACATTTTTAGGACAAATCTGAAAGTGACAGAGTATTTTTTTCTGACCTCTTTTTTCATTTCTCTTTTACCTTTGCTAATAACTTACTGAAATTTTCAACCTCCAGCTGGAACTTCCCATCTCTGGTAGGACTGTGTGGACAAAAAGTTAAGAATTTATTTTTGTTGGAAAACTACTAGTTGAAATTGTGGAAGTCCACTACTTCTTCTGATGAAACATTAATTCCAAAGCTGGCTAACTCTGAAAAGAGCTAGATTTATGGTACTGGTCATCTCTGCTCATGGGGCAATAAAGCTGTTTTTATCTCTGCAGTTACATTTTCTCATTTCTAAACACTCAGTCTCCCATCACTGAGAGAATTGATTCAGTTTTCTAGAATTCACTGCTATAGGAGGAAGACAAAGGCTTTTCATCTTAAAATGATTGCTGCTGCTGACCTTGAACTCTTAGATCCTGGTGGAGTAGAATAGATCTGTACATGTGGTTTAGACATTTTTTTCCCAAATTTCTCTGCACCCTTGAAGAGAGAACCTATACTCAGCCACATCAGCAAAAGCCTCTCCAGGAACATTGGCCCCTTCTGATTGTAAATGAGCCGTGCTCTTGTTTATAGATCCTAGAAAGAAAGACGAAACATGTAGATACTTACAAAAAGTAGACAGAAAGAGGCTGAGCACACCCAAGATCTTCCACACTTTAAACCACACATAACTTCTAGAGACACAAGGTATCAGTAGCAAGGACTTCATAGATGATGAGTTTGACAGCTGTAGTACCATTTGAAAAAACGTTCTACTTGTAGTAGTAGTCATTGGTGACTGACAATGTCTGAACTTACCTGGCTTAAAGGGAAATTTAGGAATAAACTTGATTAAGAAGAAAAATCAGAACTCCTTGAAAACTAATTCTATTTATTAAGCTGTTTCTTGATTAAGGAGGGGGCCAACCCAAAGGGATTAAACACTGTGAATCTGCTACAAATGCAAATATCCTAAGTTACCAAAGCAAAGCAAACACATAGCCTTCTTGGTACGTATTTACTGAGTAATATAGCTCGAATTCATTAGGAAGAGAGAGAAATGCAGTGCTAGAAGTCTGTGGTGTACTTAGAAACACTGATCAACGTACATATGATAGAACAATCACACTGCAGAGAGTCCATTCCAGAATAGTTAATTTATGGACAATCTAGTCTAAAATAAAATTCAAGCAAGGTAATTATTCCAGAACAAAATAACTTTATTTTAAAGTAATACTGAGGTGAGGGACTTGCTCAGGAATGACTCCATTATACTGAAATAGCAGTTCAAAGCAGTGATCTATAACTATGTCGGAAATAATCTCTCTGTAGACTAGCTGAGTTCTCTGCTCATAGCATTCTGCTTAGGATAAGGATCTGCCACTTTTTTTGCCCTCTTCTGACATTCTACCCTTTGTATGTGTCATTGTTGTTTCTGTTCAAGATATGTTCACAGTGTTTATCGTTGAACACTGCAGTTCCATTCTTTTTTTCCTGGAGACATCTCTGGAACAGTTTGGATTCCAAGATGGGTATCTGTGGAGAAGATAGCATTCCTTTCTGAATACTCCTCCTAAGAGTAACACTCATGCAAGATCCTCTTCTCAGAGCTGAGTAATCTGTGGATCTTGGTGTTTTCAAATATTTTGCCTTAGTGTGCATTTGCTTGATCCACCTGTTTGTAAAAGAAACATTAGAAATGCGAATACATTTGAAAGGACGGCATGAGGTAATCCTGACTGTATCTCAGAATCTCGTTCTGAAGGAGTTATGCTGACCCTGCACAGCATGGATCCAGAAATAGTAGTTTGGTTGAAGTGTAGGTATGATTGCATCTTAGCCCTCAAGGGAAGTTTACTACTGGGGAATTTGTGCTACCCAAATTGCTAAATGTTTCCATCTCTTAGCTCTAGAGCTGTTGTGTGGCTTGCTAGTGCATTGAAAGTGAAATGCGAAGGAACTAAATTGCTAGTTTATCTGCAGATATTTGATACCTTTTTAAGCCCCCTGAAAAATCTCCTACCTCCATTCTTGTGTTCCTTGCTGCCAAGAAGGTACTGGATACCAGGGAATAGAAAACTACATTGCAGTGGCATTTTCCTTTCCTGCATTTAGCTATTCTATTAACTAGTCATAATTATGTATTATATAGGTGAATATATAATACCCCAATCCAGATCTGTATTTATAGCTTTTTTTTTTAAATCAATTTATCAATCATAGATATTTTAATTAGAAATTATTTCTCTTTTCAGTAATATTATCGGTGAAGTAATTGAAGGGAACTTAATTACAGGTCTGGAGGGAGGAGGGGTTTTATCAATATTTTTAGGTAATATATATCTGTATTGAATTTCTTCAAAAGACATTTTGTACAGTGGAAAAATATAAAGCTTCAGCATAACTCTATTTGATGGGTTTAGAGCTCTCTGATATCCTTACACATAGGAGAAACATTTGTTAGATTTCTCAGGTCTTTTTAAACTCAAATGTCACATTTCACTGTCACCATGGAAAAGAGAGTGGAATTACTCTAAACCAGTAGGTGAGAAGTGGAAAGAAGTAAAGTGTTCAGAAACAATTTTGAAGTATTGATCTTCCTGTTAGTTTGATAAAGTACATTGGATAGGTTTGCCAAGTGGATAGTGACAGAACCCTTGGTACTGGACGAAAATATTGTGGAACATAGCAGCAACTGTTTGTAACCTCAGTGTTTGCTATATACTAATGCTGCTCTGACAGCCATGAATGAATTCTGAAAAATGTTGGAGTTAACATGAGAGTCAATTTTTTTTCCTTTCAGTGAAGAGCCTAATGTTTTGATAGTATTTCAAATCAAGATTGTTCTTGTTAATAGTGATCCTTTAAGCACTAGAAGTCAACAGCTGATGTGCAGCATGCAACATCTGCAATTGATTAATGATGAACTATCAGGACTGTCTGATTAGCGCTGTGAATAAATGTTCCTTGCACTTATGGGGATGTAAATATTGAAATGTATAGGATCTGTCTGATATGCACTTTATTTAACAGTGTTTACTCTTGGTTGCAGGTCACTGGATTTTTTGCATTATGTTTTCAAGCTTTTTCCAGTATGTATAATTAAAGTTTTAAAGTTTGTATGCATGTGTATGCATGATGGGATGTTAGTACAGTTCTCAGCCAGAGTATTTAGATATGATGCCTGAGTAAGTCAGTGACTCACAGGAGTGTGCTATGGCTAGTTACCCTGAGGAGCTTGACTCCTTTCCTTGGCTGCTTTTGGGCTTTACGTGTTGCGTACATAAATCCTTTGTTTATGTTCCATAGGGACTTTTCTGAGATGCATATTTAGAGAGCAAATGTTTCAAACTCCTTTAAAATCATGTACAGATCCAGACTGTACCTAAATTAAAAATAAAATCAGGGAAAATATGTTAAAGGAAGTAGAGTTAAAGCCTAGAAAACAGCAGTATTAAGGAAATCCATAGTATTTACCTATAACCTAAACAGTTGCACTGAAGGTTTATGTTTAGGGCAAAGCTAATGTGCAGCAAATAAGGATGTGAATTTACAGTGCAGTAGCTATTTCACACTAATGCCCTGTGTGATCAATCTTTATCTGAGGTAACAAAGTCCACTCACTGTCTGAGACATTCTTAATGCACACTGCAGTGTGTTGTAAATTCATACTACAAATTACTGCATGGTAGCATCCTTTAGAGGCAGGTCCTGGTGACCAGAGATACAGACTTGGCCCTAAGTATCAGCATATTAAAAAATGATGCTTACACCAAAGAAAGTTCCCAGAGAAAGCGAACACAGAAAACATTTCAAATCTCTAAGTAATTTATCCATCCAACAGTGCACCTGCCACTCCTTGAAACAAAATGTCACCAGGTGTATTAAGAAAAATTAATCACATAGTGTGCTTAAAGAGAAGAAAAGGATCTTTAAATTTCAAATAATATCTTTCTGCTGAAAAGATGCCATAGAATAATCTGCCAGAGTAAACTGATTAAACATCTTCCAGATCTGTGCTACTCAGGAGTCTCTCAGCATGTATCATGCTGCATGAAGCGTCTTTCTGAATTGGCAGAGTTCTCCAACATCACTGTGTGCAGTGAGGTTACCTTAAAACATGTATTCAGTAAAAAGGGATGGGAGAGACTCTGGAAGGGAGCGCTTGAACAGTTTGAATGGATAAAGTTATTTGTGGCTTGCAGTTTTATCTCCAGAGGATGCTTTCTTTCATCTGAGAGCATTCAACGGAGATTCCTGCACTCCTTTGCACCTCTGCAGCCTTTGCAGCATAGGTCTCCGAACAATTAAATTGACTGCTCAACTTAATGTTGAGCTCATCAGTTCCTTGGTGCTGCC
This sequence comes from Aptenodytes patagonicus, assembly GCF_965638725.1. NCBI lineage: Eukaryota > Metazoa > Chordata > Aves > Sphenisciformes > Spheniscidae > Aptenodytes > Aptenodytes patagonicus. The sequence continues at coordinate 131,822,756 of NC_134951.1, read as the reverse complement.
CAGGCATCAAGCCATCTAGGTAGGGCAATACTTGGAGTGTATGTACATCGTAAGCGCTGCATTCAGTTTTGTTTTCTTTCTGTTCCCTCTGGTCAGAAGCTTTTGTCTGAAGCTTACATTGAGATCACTAAGAGCCTTTATTGTCCGCAAATCTTTTTCAGGACAAAGACTTCTGTGTCGTCCTTGTGCCGCATCATGTACCAGAGTTCCACCTGATCCAGAGTTTTGTTCGAGTTGTCCCTTTCTGTACTTCCAAACTTGGTCATGAGCTTTATGTGTTCCACCGGGCGGGATTGCTCAAGTGAGTCATGTGCCTCGTGACAACAAATGATGTACTCTGAGCTATTTTTATGGGCTATACTTGCATCATCCAACCTAGCACCAGATGGGTATTCCTTTGCTATCTCAGACCAAGCTGGTATTCTGCATGGTATGGTGCAACATCTTGCAAAAATGGTAGCTTGAGTCCCCAAAACAGTATCGTTGAATAGCACAGGACTGTGCCTGGAGCAATTAAGAGCAGAGCTAAATAACTTAGTCTTTAGCAGCATTACTGCAGCTGTCTTGCTTCCTGTTCTAGAGTGAATCCTAAGCCTACTCAGATGTATCTCCACACAGCACTATACTAGACAGTGTAGAAATAGCCATATTTTTCAGTGAAATAAAGTAGTTAGTGACATGATTTTTAATGAAACAAAAAAGATGTAATTAAAAATGTAAAAGCAGTCTTCTGACTGCCAGCATTTATATATAGTTTCCTTTAAGTAAAAACAAAAAGGGCAATGAGAAGATTCAGCTAAGATTTGTATATACAGTACTAACTTAATGAAGATGAACTTTGGTATGGACAAGTAGCTTCTTCAAGTTACCTCATTGTGGACCAAGGCCAATAGAGAAACATGGTGCAGCTTTTGGCCCTTTGGACTTGGGTCAGGTTGCATAACACTGATACATGAAAGCCTGGTGTAGATTTAATTCGTGGAAACATGGTATAACTCTCAAGAGAAATTTCTGGAACATGCAGAACACAGCAGTAACCTCATTGTTGAGTATCTCTTTTATATAATTTATCTCTTTTTTGTGTGTGTGTGTGTTGAATCATTTATTTCATACCTTTCAATTTCTGTGATACTGTGAACGCTTTTTAGTCTGAAATACTGGTGAACTGGGACACAAAACCTCTCTTGCTATGACTTCTGATACGTGGTATGAGTTTTCCAATGCTTTGTTTGTATAACAAGCCTATACTGGCCTGAACACCAAGTTTAAACTGTGGCAGTTAGAGATTTTCTTCTTTTTTGGTCTTAACGTAGCTAAATACTGCATGGTTTCAGAGAAATACTTTCTGTTTTAATTGCATACTTAATCACCTTTGATGGTATACAAATAGCTCATGCAGGAACTGGCCAGCTACTCTTGGACCTATGCAGAAGCTTTTTACCATGGGATGAAATTGGGCTTCTGTGTACTATGTAAGAATCCAGCTGGCTGAAGAGAAAGCCACTGGAGTAATTCCTGTTAATCTCAGTCACAGCTGTTCAGTAATCCACCAGTAGGATTGGTAGTCATACATCCTCTTGTGATTTTGGTCAAAATTAAACTTGTTATCAGGGTTTTTTTTTTTTTAAAAAAAAAAAAAAACACACAAAAAACCAAACAACCCAAAAAACCCTTACAATTCTGATTAAATTGTGCATATTCCAAATGATACCAGTCCTTCCGTGAAAACAGAATAGAGTCATTAGTAGCATTTTCCAACCCCCCCTGCAGCTGTGCAGGAAAGTAAGAAAAAATAGCCTTTCATTGAGGTTCAGGATCAGAAAAGCTATGGAAGAAACCAGATGAAGCTTTTGGAAAGTTTCTGAAGAACAAAAAACTCAGTGCACAACAGCAGATACTCTCTTAGATAAAACCAAAATACGAAAAAGTAAAAGATCAATATATTGTACTTGCACCAAGGGCTTTCAAAAGGCATGTGAGTGAAAAGGAAGTCACAGAAAATGGATTAAAAGAAAAACAGGGGTAAGAAGATGGGAATATGAAGACATGAAAGGGAAAAATCAGAAGAGGCACAGGCACAAAATGAGATACTGATTAGTAAAGGTTGTAAAAGGAATAAGAAAAAGTGTTAAGTACACAAAAAGCAAGAGTGCAGCAAATGGAAGTATAGGTCTGCTACTTGACAGTGAAGGAGAAAAATAACAGATGACAAGGTATAGGCTGAAATGCTTAATGGATACTTTCCCTCAATTTTCACTAAAAAGCATAATAATAATAATAGCGTCCTGGTCTCTGAGCAGTCAAAGGAATTGGGCATCTAGAATGAGTTGATTCATTACTGGAAGAGAAATGAGCACAGACCTTGCATAGTCCTTCCTACTATTTCATACTCACAGTGGATCTGGTGGTTTTGTTTATTTTTTAAAAAAACATTTTCAATTTTCTGCATGTTCTGTTTTTCCTCATATTAAAAATGTAGTTCCTTATTGGCACAACTGCCTTCTCCTGGACATGGGTGGGGAGAAGAACTCACGTGCTGGGCTCAGTGGAGTGGCAGGAAGGTAGCACGCTCATGGGTTGCAGGGTGAACCATATTGCTGCTCTTGCTGACCATCATCCTCATCACTTGTTTGATCTTGTAATTAACTGTCTGTGGAAATGTGTCAACAAATGTGGAAACTAAGCTGATGCTCACTTAGAAGTTCAGGGTTAGCATGTAATTTAGTAATCAGATGTATGCTTTTGAGCACTCAAATAATAGAGTTGAAAATTATCAATGAGATTGAGCTGTGAAATTTCCCATAACATATCAGATATTTTGTAGGTTTGTTTTTTTTAAGGTACTAGTGCTATTCATTAAAACCATGTTCCACAAAATCAATCTCAATGTGACTGTGACTTAGGCTGAAGAATAGCACATACAAGTTTAAATTGAAAACAAGAACAGCAGCAGTGGAAATTATACTACATGAATTGCAAGGTTTTTAACTGTGGGTGAAAGAACTTAATTCTTCAAAATTAAGTTGTAATTCAGTTCCTTGAACAGCACTCTGTAAGTCTTTATTATATGAGCCTTGTTTAACCAGGAAGGGTTGATGCCTTTAACAGACAACATGAGAAGGTTCCTCAGCTGCTGTAGGCTGTCATGGTGAAGTAATTTTTTTTTCCTAATTAGTGGGTGGGAAAATGTTTTATAACGGAGTGTGTAAACTAGATAAGTGCCAGGATATTTCTGTCTGTAGCTAACGTTGCTGGTTGTATATATTGCACAGACATTTTTATACCATGTCACTGTTGTGTGATTACTAATTGGCAATCTTATGTTTATCAGAGGCATTTTATTCACGTAAGTTTATCCTTATTTGAAGAACCAAGGCCTAACACAAATGTTAGTAATTTGTTCTTGTGGGAGAAATTGATGTTACTGCCTTTCTTTTGTACCATATCCAAGGATGACAGTTGGCTCTGTGGTTTTTTTTTTTTTCCTCTCTCCTGCTTTCTTTTTTTCTTACCTTTCTCTGTTTCTTTCTTTCTTTTTTCCCCGTGTGTGTCAGTGTGCCATTAAAGATTCTACTTACAGTTTAAAAGATTCTTTGCCTCCTTTCTCTGCTGGCTCTTATTCACATGAAGATTAGGTGATATCTGTGGTTATAGCTAGTCATTGCTTTGTGGGATTGGGCTGTAGGTGCATAAAGACTGAGTGTTTAGTAGCAGTTAAGGCAGAATTCTTGAGTTGTCTTAAGTAGATGTGTGATCTTCTATGTTATCACACAGTAAGTTAATATATCCGTTTGGAACAATGGTCATGTAGCAATCAATTTCAACTTCTAAAAGACGTGTTCAGTGCTTGTGGAAGGCATGTTGTCTTAAGCGTGGGAATTGTCTTTAATTTGTCACAGAGTGAACTTTTACTCTCTTTTTTCCTTTTTTTTTTTTTAATAGGTCATTTAATGTAAGAAGGGCAACAACCAGTGACCTACTTGGTGTCAAAATGCTCATTAAAACCCTTAGCTTGAATGAAAGTATATTGAATGACTTAAAGATATTTACTCTGGCTCGCAGGGATCCAGTGAGTATTTGTTGCAAATATAAGAGAATGGATAAATACTGGTAAATACATCCAGAATTTATTACATTACTCTAAACTAGTATACTATATATATATCTACTATATGGGTACTCAGTCAGTACCAACAGTTGGTGTAGGCTGTATTCAGCCTGACTTGATAGTTAATCTAACCTGTGGCCTATACCAACTACCCTCTTCTTTGGAGACTCCTCAAATGCAGGGACGGAAGCAGGCTGGATGCATTTTTTTTTTTTTTTGGCCACCCACAGTCTGATTTGCATTGTTGCTTTTTCTTGCTTGCACATCTGGTTGTGTGATGAACATGTACTTGCGTTTTGTCACATGATGGCAGCCTCTTTCTCCTTCCCATAATGTGGTCAGACATATGCCCATCGGACAGCAGGGAACATCTGCATTTTTGTTGTGTGATGGAAAATGCTGCATAGACAAAAACCCAAGTACTATCATTATCAATCATACAGCTGTAGGGAAATCCATTTTATACAACTATTGATGGAGAATATCTGCTTTAATTAATACTCTTCCCTAAGATTGGAACTTAACCCAGGACTAAATTAGTGGCTGAGCCTATAGCACTCCTGTAGCAGCCAGATCCTAACTGAAACTGTAGTTCAGTAAAGTTCTGCATGGTCAAGAGTCCAGCCATATAAACTGTTGAAACATTTTCCTTGAGTTAAGGAAGAGTGGTTAAGTTGGGGTAGTGTGTAGAATGTATACTGGGAGGAAAGTATTTTAACTGTGATCATGTGATGAAATACACAGTTACGATTAAAAAGAAAGATTACTAATGAAATAGGAAATGTGCGTATGTTGCTTTTGCCTTGCAGGATGGGACCCCAGTGCAGGCTTTCATAGCAGAAGTTTTGGATCAAGTAGTTGGCATTTCTGTTATTAGAGACGAAACGGTAAATTCTATTTCTGTGTTGTATGAAAACTGTAACGCTTAGCCCTCAACACTAAAGGCTGAATTTTTCATGCTTGCCACTATACATGTACCTAACAGAAAGTATATCTAAAAGATACTGCTTCTATAAACTTTCTTTCTCTCTTTCCTGACTGTGTAGACTGTATTATTTCCCTTCTCATAGATAATGATTGACACACAGATGGAAAAAAATCATCCTGTTATTTGCAAGAAGCTGCTGACGCGTTCTGAAAGTAGGCTTCCTACATCCCGCTTTGGTTCTTTAGCACAAAGCCATTCTGCCTCTATATATGTTTGTAATTGCTTATTTTGCCCCCTAATTTCCAAAGTCAATAAGCAGTTTTGCCATGCGTACTGCAAAGAGTAGTAGTTGTCCTTCTAGATTTGCTTTCTTAACTTTTTTCCCCAACAGTAGATTCTGAGTGAGTATGAATCACGCACTTATCTTCAAAACAAATAAAAAGCATATACTCTAATGGAGTACAAAAAAAAAGACAATGTTGCACATTATTCTTGAAAAGTAAACGTTCTTTAAGGCTTACTTTTGTGGCATTTTGCTGTTACTGAAAAGGTAGATTTTAGAGTGTTCAACAGCTGTAATGCTCAGTCAACAGCTGTAATGCTCAGTTTTTAAAATAAAGAGTAGTCACTCCTATTTTCAAAAATAGCTCTTAATTATATTAAGAGCATTGAGATAAGAGGATATAGCAATTTCTCCTGAGTATATAAATGTGCAAAAATCTCAGCTTATCACTTCAACAGGGAAGACTTGTTGGAGGGCATTTCTTACAACACAGCTTTTCTCTGTAGAATTCCCCTTTTTCAGTTTAAACTTTGTGAGAGGACAGTATAGGCTTCTCTGTTTTGAACTCAGCAAAACAGAGGTTTTTCTTTCTCTCCCCCCCCTCCCCCGAATGTCTGTTAACCTGTATCAGACATTGTTGTGAAAGGGTCAAATATGCATTCCCTGTAAATAAAGGTGGGCAAACTGCAAGAATATATTTTGATACAATGAAAAGATTTTCAAGAAAAACATGTTCAGTCAGTGTGCTTTAATTGAGAATAACTCTCAAAGGCACTTAATTTCAGTGTTCAAATTTAGTTCCTTAATTGATAGCAAGTGCCAGTGAGTTGCTTTCTAAAATATTGTAAATGTAGCTTTCATCACTGCTGTATTCCAAATTCTTATTTTCCAGGATATTGAGTATATTCGATCACATTATAACATTGAAGATTTTATTCATTTTAATCACCACCAGCAAGAGGAACATGGACATCTTTACCATTTTGTCTTAAATCCTATATTTCGTCACTATACAAAACACTTTCTAAAGGAAGTTCTTCGCTTGGCCCACAAATCTTGTCTTTACTATCCTATTTATCCACAATATGTGGAAGGCAAGGTAGGAAGAAAGTTATTTGTATTTTTTATATTAAATATTGTTACCTTTGCTCACTTTATTTTTCTCTTTGCTTCTGTGAATGACTGTAAACAGGAATTTTCTTAGCAACCTGCAGCAAATTGTACTTTCTTTTCTTCTTCCGTGATATAATGTACACTCATGGATGTAGCTGTTGCATAGTAGGGTTAGTCCATAATGCGCTCAGTAGTGCATGTGAGTCCAGACTTACCCGATATCTTCAGAAAGCATGTGAAGGAGCGGAAATTTGAAGTGTACTTGGCCTTGGCTCTTTACCTAGTCTGTGAAGAGAGAGGAGCTCTTCCTAGTGGGTGGCTCCTTCTGAGCTGAGTCACTCTTTGCAAATGTCTGTTTCTCAATTGAATTTAGAGAATCCTAGAGCAACTGTTCTCTAAATGTAGTTAGGTGTCTTAAGTTACACACATTAGTATGTTGCCCTGGGAGCAGCACAGTAGAGAAATAATTTGTTTGCTACCTCCTCACTTGTTTCTGGGAGAAGTGTATCTGCTTCTTACCCGCATAGGTTCGTGTATTGCTGTTGCCTTGTGTGTTGTGTCAGCCACCTCCATAAATGTGCTGTAGTTCTGATAGTCAAGTTTCTGCCCTTTCCTGTCCATTCTCAATAGATTGGTTCTAGGATGAAGTAGCAAGCATCCAGCACTCCCACTCCTGCCTAAGTACAGCACCATGTGTCTGAGTTGTAAGCTGTAGTTTGGGTTTGACTTCGTTTCTTGCCTTTGTGTTGGATGTATAGGTGAACAAACGAGAAACTCACAACTCATCAACTGAGGAGACCAACATTAATAGTTTTTATTTAATTGTTTTTAACATGCTAATACACCTGGTGTATCTTTGTCACTTGCAAATCAGTTAGCAATCAGGTTTTAAAAGACAAGGTATAAAGCACATATAGTATCTTTATATTTAACAATGATTTGTATTTCCTGTCATAGTTTAATAATAGAACCTGATCAAGTTGTATTGTGCCACATACCACCACTCAGCTGCATAACGAATTTTGAGAGGTACCAGTATTTGTTTGGATTCAGGACTAAGTGGAGGGCAGGGAAGAAAAAAGGAATGATGTCACTGGGCATAACATAGCATGAGTAAATGCAAGGGGACAATATTAAAAACACATCCAGGTGGTTTATAAGAACTCTTCAAAAGTGATTTAGGTACTCCAGACTGTGTTTCATCAAAAGTCAGTGGGAACAAGGCACCTCGTTGTCGTTGAAAATGTGACTTGTGTTTCTGCAAGTGCCACAGGAGAACCATAAGAACCTAATGCTGTGTGAGAAAATCCATTTCTGAGAAGAACGTAATTTGTGGAGCGAAATAAAAGATTCTTTCAAAAATACTCATGTATGTATCTTGTCATCAGTCTCACGTCAGAAAAGGGAACACAAGGTAAAGTTTTCAAACATGTCAACTCATTGATGTGTAGCCATCTAAAGCTACTATCTGGCCGAGCCTAATCACCTAGGCTCCTGCCATCATTAATGGAGAAAACACGGTACATCCAGAGGGCAGTTCACCCATCGATCGTAACTACCTATCTTAGGACAGAAAGAATTGCCCTCTGGAGACGTTCATCTCTAACTCTGGGGGGTGTCTGCATGGCTAGCCTAAAGTACACACCTAGCTTTTAGATGGTGACTGAGATGAATTCTGTCCTCGGTGACTTAGGTGTTTTTGAAATCACCACCATTTTTAACAGAGGAATTTTGACAGGTTAGACATAGGTACATTTTCAGAAGGATGCTTTTTCCTGCTTCTCCAGTGTGCACTTTTTGTAGAGTTTTATTAAGTGGTCTCTTGAGGAACCAAAGTCCGTGCGTAGCATTAGGTTCTCAGATTCTTAAGAGGCACTTACAAAAATGCAGTTTAATGGCAGCAGATGGAAGAGAAAAGGTAAATCTTGCTAATGATTCTAGCTTGGTCTATTTCCAGGCTACAGAGTTTCTTTAAGTTACTTAAGCTAATCATTGCTTTCTAATAAGTGGTAAATAGGATATTTAACTCAGTTCTCAACATAGTAACATCAAGTTTTTTCAATATTTGTGGTTGGAATGGTACTTCAGTGTAATTTAGTTTGCATTAATGTTCATTCTCTATTTCCTGTAATTCTCTATTTTTTTTCCTTTTATGTCGTAAGTTATGACAGAGCCAGTCATGCTGTAATAAATGGAATCAGCTATTTCTAATGATCTATGCCTTTCACATTAGCATTAGGGTTTTTGTTCGCTTCAAGTTTATGCCGGTTTATTAACATTTATCACTTGGATGAAATTGACATTTTAGTCGGTATAGAATTTCTATATAAATTCATAACCATTCTTTGCCAAACAAGCAAAGGTTAGCAGTAAGCAGATAACATAGCTTAATGAGGTCAAATCAAGCTGATTCATGATCACTATGGAGAAAAATATCCTCCTGGGGAAAATACTTGTGCTGAAAAATCCCATAAACCAAACCACTTGTTTATCTGTCATTCCCACAGAGATAGTAATGTAATTACTCTCATAATTATCTTCATTAGTGTCAGGAATTATCTGCAATTCATTCCTCTGCTCTGAGTATGTTTGTTTATTTGCTGATTTTTCTCTCAGATTTAGCCAACAGAGCTAAGAATTCTGTATTTGCAAAGCCATACAACAGACATCTGTGATGCACTGTTCTGACATTCTCTCTGCTGAAATATAGATCGCTGTCTTTCAGTTTCAGAATCCCTGTGCCCATTCCCTGACATCTGCCCTTCATTACATGGTTCCCGTGCGACCAAGACGACAGATTGTCTATCCTCTGGAAGAGCTTGGCATAAACGCTCCATCAGAGCAGGTCTCCAAGGATCAGGTGGGTAACAGAAGCAGCAGCAGGCAAGAGGCATAGTGCCAGCTAATGCAGGGTTTGGCAGATGGGATGGCATTACCATCTTAGTGTTGATAGGTTGCTTCTTAATTACATTGAACATGGTGTCCATACCCTTACAATCCCAGCTTTGCTTCTGCACGACCGTCGCTGCTTCTAAGCTTGAATCGCAAACGCATTACAAACAGCAATCACTGAACTATAACATTTTCATATTAAATGCTTACATTTTAACAATATTTTTTCATGATGTTACTTTCAAACTCCCAACACATTTTAAATGCTCTGACTTAGTGTTTAGCCCTTCTTCCTGGTAAGTTTTTTTTTTTTTAGGTATTACGCTCTGCAAGTGGAAAAAGACAATGTCATGCTTCTGACTATTTCTGTAGAAATTGCTTAAGTAAATTTTATTTTTCAGTCCCAAAGTCAAGTTTCTTCCATGCACAAGATACCCTCAAAGAACACTTCAATATATCAGGAATGATTTAACAGCAAAGGAAAAGATTGTTTTCACTACCAAACAGTTCTTATTTGCATTGCACTCATGCAGTCCGGAGGTTCTAAACTAAAAGTCTCTTCATTTCATATGTTGAATAACTTACACCTTATTCTGTCTTACATTTTTAAGTAACTAAAATTTGATGTGAAGATGGTTCCTCACAAGAGTAACTAGCGAAGCTGAAATATTAGGAAAAACACCGTTAGTGATGGATACTCTCAGTAGGTATCTGTAATTTCCTAAAGAAACATAATTAGGGAGCTTTATGTCTGTCTACTAACTTCCAGTTGGCTGAGACGGGCTCCCATATAATATTTTTAGTGCTGTCCTTTTCACAGTTAGTCAGTAATTTTTGGCATCCAAAACTCTTAATTAGGCAGCAGTTGGCAAAGCAAAATCCAGAACATGGCTGAGGCCATTGATCTGAGTTTGGCTTTGTTGAACAGTCTTCCCTCAACGTGCACATCCCTGCCTTCCTCTTCTCTGCAGAATAAACTATCTGATGCTTTTCTTTAAACTACTTGCCATTCTATCTTTAAAATGAACTGTTGCTCTCTTACTAGAAGAGCTCATCTTAGCATTTTTGTTGGAGCTGGAAAACCACAGACTTCCTATGTTTGAGAGATTTGCAAATCCGTTGTCTGCTCCGTTTCCAGGTTCTTCCTGAGGATTTCCAAGAGGTGCAGGTAGTGAGATAATTGTTTAAAATCTCGAAATTTTAATGAATTTCTATTTAATAAAATGTGTGAGATTTTCACTAACAAAATTTTGCTGAAAAAAAATGAAGGCTAACCACTGTATAAGTATCCATGCATATGCGCCGGCTTTAATTATAGATTTTTGACAGACTGCGTTCTATCAAAACTGACATCTGGGGTTGATCCCTAGGTGGTAACTTGAGGATAAAGCTAGTCCACTACTGCTGCCTGTAGTTTTCTGAAGTACCAAGAATTTGAAACCGTACAAAGCTAAATTGACTTCTCTCTTGAGTGAATGAAATGACCTTTGCCCACCATACGTTGGGAAAGCTTTATAACTTAAGATACCATAGGGGACTGAGTGTACTTGTGAAAGTAAGAAGCTGGTGCTGCTTTCAGATCTTGGATGTTTTGTTAGCTCTGGTTGTAGCCAGGCATAAGGCATTTGCCCTCTCTCTACTGGCTCAGAAAGGAAGATTGATCCCCATCAATAATCTTGCTCTTCCCTGCAAAATCCTGCAGCTAAGTTGCAAATAAAATGAGCTGTATTTTATAAAATTAATAGAATCAAATTTCAGTAGGCACAAAATTATTGTACTGCTACCTTTTTGTAGCGATCAAAAAGGCCTGCTCAGACACTCTGTAAACAGAAAGACACAATCCGTGTTGCAAAGACCAAAATATCCCACCAAGGAGTTAAATGTGACAACTCTGTAAAATGGAAAGGCTGAGAATTGTCACCTTTAAAAATAATGTGAGACAAGGTGAGACACATTTTGGTCGTAGAAGATGCTAGCAGGCTAGGAAGTGAGGTAAAAGAAAAGTGGAAAAAACAAAGTCGTAAGGAAAGCGTGGAGAAGAGAGGGAGAAAAGTGAAAGGCGGACAAAGAGGCTGGAGTAGGAATTAGTGGGAAGTTGTCAGAGGCAAGCACCTGGATAGCAGTAAGGAGAAAATGTCTGCTACCGTCTTTGTTACGGTGGTTTTAAACAAGATCTTGCAGGATCTTAAAAGTTTTGGGCAAGCAGGGATTCCAAGTAGTTGAGACCACTCCTCATTTCTTTATCACACTTCTCTATTCTAGCTCACTAAGCTTGTTTTAGCTGAGGGGGCTTTGCCTTCTCATGTTAAAAAGCACTTCTTTCTGACATTAACCCATGCCCGCTTTGTTCCTGAAAGCTGGAGGATGGGTTATTGTAATTCTTGTGTTAGATAGCTCCGCAATGATGGCAGGATTTTTTTCACGTAAACTACAATACGAAGACTGTAAATGCAAGTCAATTTCAGAAACGTAAAATTTTCATTTGACTGCCTGACCTAATTAATTGCTTGAGTATCTATCGCTTAGGATGGAGATAATTGTAATGAAATTCTTGCTTTGATACCCACAAGATGCCCCTTGATATCTAGCCATCAACATCTGCTTCTCATCTACTGCTTTTTCAGCTTTCTGCCTTCCTCTTGTTCCAGCCTTTTTTGGGCTCTCTCTCTCCTTTTCTTGCTGCAAAATTTATTTTTCACCAGTAACAGCTTGGGGCTCAGCAGCTCAGCCATTCAGTGTCTAAGCACAGCTCTTGATTTGTGCATATATATCTCTGTAGGCCATTAGTGGCTTAGTATCTTAGAGAGAGTGCACAGTGGGAGCCCTGAGGCTCAATCAGTTTGTGTATCTCTTTAATACGTTCCAGCCTGCTTGTGAGCATGAAGAGATTCACTCATAAATATTGACCCAGTACAGATAACTCAACCAGAACCCACAAGGACTCTTTCCTGTTTCCTTCCGCCAAAGCCAGAAGCAAAAGCAGCAATCTAAATCAGTAAAGCTTTGCCCTCAGCTAATTCCCATGCGTTGCCAGTCCAGATGGATCTCGGCTGTGCTGGAGAGGTGGTTTTCCTGCAGGTCTGGATCAGTTGTCACAGACAGATAGATGAGCACCAGAAGTGTTAAGTCTGTGGTAACTTGTTCTCGTTGTCCCTCTGTCAAATCTCTCTATTCTACTGCAGTGTCTGGAAAAATCAAAAAGGGGGAAACCCCATGCGCTGGCCTGCTCACACCTGCTTCTAGCAGGCAGCATGAGCTGTATTTTGTGGTGTCTAAGAAAGCATAGGTCCTTTTTCCTGTAGTCTCTCTGGGAGAGCTAGATGTAAGGTAGAGAGATTTACTCTTAAAATCCAGAAATTTATCATATAAAAGCATAACTTACCATTACCTGAATGATTATTTAACTGCAGTTTTCCAGCCACCCTGTTCTCCCCGTGTCCTTGTGATATTTCCTTTGGTTCAATATTGTTTCTAGTTTGAGCCAGGCTTTTGGTTTGTGTTGCTCCTCTGCTTATCATTAAAACGACTATGACTCCCAAGAAATACAGAGTTTGGGAACTCTACCCATTCCTCCTCTCTGTCGCCTGGCGTTTTTATTAAAGCTTTGCATAGGTTTTAAGGCAACCACAAGTTTTTTTCACTCTCTCTTAAACCACAACTCTGTACTGCATCATCTCTGCATCAGAAGACCTGTCACTTCCCAAGCAGTGGCTCTCCATTTCCTAAAGGTCAGCAAGTTCTTATGAACATAGTAGTGTCTTCCTATAACAGTCACTAATGACAGAGTATGTTTTTACCCCACTCCTTGAGATGGCAAATACGTTTTGCTGCTGATTTCTGTGTCTGTTCCTACAAAACTCTATCTCCCATTGCTCTACTGAAGAGATTTGGATAACTCAGGTGAGGATTGACTCAGAAGGCACAGAGCGGGAGGCATTAAACTCACTTGTCTCCCACTGCAGCCCTTTGGAATGGCACAGATGCTAACGATCTTATTTGCATCTAGTCCTGGAAGTGTCCAGACTTTGGGATGCCTGTTTAGCCTGTGCCTCTGCAGCAAGCATATCGGAGGTTCCACATATTAGCTCAAAATTGCATCAGGCCATACATCTGCCATGCTCTAGGGTTTCATGACACAGACCTGAAAAAGCTCCTGTCTGCTCATTAGATCAAACACTTTCTACAGCTGTTTCAAATCAAAAGGAAATATCTGATTTTTTGCATTCTGAATCAGTAATCGGCATTGAAGTGCCAATTGGCAGAAGATCCAAAGATTCAAAATCTTAATTCCCACAGTGTTAAAACAGATTAGATTATTATTGTGTTTTGCACATCTGTCAGTCATTTCAGTCATGTTACGTTAAAAAACAGTTGGTTACAACAGAATACTAAATATCTTATAAAGTGCTGCTGGCCTTTACAGTGCATGTAATTATTGGTGGAGTAGAAAACTATGGATAATTAAATAATTTTTAATGATATCTTCATAAATAAACAATTTATAAACTTGTTTGCTTTCTCACCATCTGGGAGCATTCTGTTATCCATCTGCTTCATGTAATTATCAATAAAAGGGAAGAATAGGTGATATAATTAACAAGAATAACTGATCCACAATGAAGAACAAAAATGTCACACATCTGTTGAATTATTTTCTTGTTTCTGCCCTTTCATTATTATTCATGCTATTGGTTGGGGTTTTTTTATTTCATGGTTGCATTCAAGCTGTCAGGTTTTATTGCACAGTTCAGAATTGTTTTTTCTGCTACAGCTCATAAAAAGAAGACAGAACAATTATTAAAGCATTGCAGAAGCCCACACAGTGTTGTATACATTTATTTTTTTAAAAACCCAAACAAAACCAACCCTTTCTCGGTTAATTTTGTGCTTCTCAAGTGATGCTACAAGTGCATTACAGGAAATGTTTAAATCAGGACAAGAAGTAGCGAGTGAAGGAGGGTCAGGCAAAAAGCTGGAGTCAGATGCTCAGCCCAGCTTTCTGTTCTCCGAGCTAGTCGACTTTAAACTTGTTCAAGAGTTGTGTGTTGCCAGGGTGGTTGGATAGATGTCCAGGAAATGACTCAGGGGAAGAATGCCTGTACAGCAGTGAGTTCTGTACTCCTTCAGTGGCCATGATTTCATTTCTGTGTGATTAAACAGTGTGCTTTCTCAGCAGTCCTTTATTTAAAAAAACCTTCCGAACAAAAGTAACTTTCATAGAATCGTAGAATAGTTTGGGTTGGAAGGGACCTCTAAAGGCCATCTAGTCCAACCCCCCCGCCGTGGGCAGGGACATCTGCAACTAGATCAGGTTGCTCAGAGCCCCGTCCAACCTGACCTGGAATGTTTCCAGGGATGGGGCATCCACCACCTCTCTGGGCAACCTGTTCCAGTGCTTCACCACCCTCAGCGTAAAAAATGTCTTCCTTATCTCTAGTCTAAATCTACCCCCCTTTATTTTAAAGCTGTTCCCTCTTGTCCTGTCACAACAGGCCCTGCTAAAAAGTCTGCTGCTGTCTTTTTTATAAGCCCCCTTTAAGTACTGAGAGGCTGCAATAATCATGCTACATTCTTTTATCTGCTATTGGAGATTATAAATTTAGTTGAAAGTTGGTTTACCTGACTGGAAAGCACACAGAGGACCTTATCAGGATAAATACTGTTTTGAATCTGAAGAAAAGACCTCACATACATGGAATTCAGTAATGCAGTGCATGAAAATGTGCCACCTTTTGTTCTGAGCAGTGGCATCAGCTGTGGGAGGTGATATCCTTCTGCTCCTTCATACTTGCATTGCTTTACAGGTTATGTGAATTGAAATATTGTCACTAGAATGGTAAAGTCTGCTTAACTCGTATGTAACGAGTTAGTCTTACTAATAGCACTAGCCTGTTTTCTTCAAAAGAGGATTTTCCCTTTAGCATTTTGAGCAAAACTTTCAATGTCCTTTTTTCCCCTCAAAGTAGTCATGGAGCTTTTGCTGTCACATTATCAGTGGTGTGTACTGTTTTGCAAATGTGTAGCCTGTGGACTCCATGACTCTCTGGACCATCTAGAAGGGGTTTGCAAAAACGAGAAGCTAAGAAAAGTAGGCCTATTGTCCATATTCTTACGTTGTCTGTGTGTAGTTCTGCACTGCCACGTGAAACCATTTGGGGTCAGAACATGAGAAAAGGCTGAAAACATGCCCTCCTGTTTGTAGTCTGGGAAAAATGGAAGCTTAACTACAGAAGAAATGGTAAATGTTAATGTAAGATTCAAGAAGAAATCAAAATACAAGGCACTGCTAACTTAATAATAGTTTTCAGTGCCAGTATGCATGTATTTTTGTGTGTTTACTTGATTCCATGCTGATGCTTATGGCATGTGCTATGAATAAATGGCCTGAAAGCAGTTTAAAATAATTTTTAAAAAAAGTAAAATGAGAGAAAATACTTAAGATCTATACAATATTTTTAAACAATACATCATTGTTTTTAGAGTAATCTTATGACTTGTTCCATCGAGGTGTGTGTTCATGCATGTTTGTTGTATTGCAGAAGATACTCAAATGGGTTGCAAGTGTAAGTACTGTTCTGGACTATTCTCTATTAAATTAGGGGGGTTTATGTCTATTGTAAAGTTACAGGACTTTAAAATAGAATAAAATACATCCTGTATGTTTGCCATAGTTTCTAAAAAAAATTTAGCTATCAGGTAAAACTGAAGACAAATCTAAAACATTTTAAAGTTTGACAGAAACTTTCACTTTTGGGGCAGCTTGGTTAAAAAGGAAAATAAAACAGATATATATGAGTGTTTGTATACGAAACTCTTCTCTAGATGTTAGTGTCTCCCCCAGCAAACTCGAGGCATTTCACTCTCTGTAGCTTCTACTTTCTTATGTTTAGGACAGCTAATTCTAACTCTTTACTTGTATGTTAGTGTCTCTGTGTAGTTGGGACGTACCTGACTACACCTTCTTCAGTACTTCTTACTGGAAAAAAATTGAACAGGATCTTGAATGTTTTGGATCAGCAGCCCAGACTGAGCATAATCCATTACCTTGACCTATTAAGGAAGAGGAATAGAAAAGACTCAGAATTGATATACTGACAGTTAACACCTTGCTGTCAAGGTGGACGAAAGCAGAGGAAAAGGAAGGGACGTTTGCAACGTATGGCTGCAAGTCCCAGCTAATCTATAGAGTGCAGCTAGAAAAACTTAGCTCAGTTGTGTTTAAAGATAATAAAACCAAGGAGTTAAAATAAGCAGATTTTAAAACATGGGGGGAAAGGCTGTGTACGACAGAACAACCTGTTCTGAACAAGCAAAGCTCTTTGCTTCTAACAGAACAGTTGAAAGAAATGGAGGGAGCAAGGCATTTTCTACCTTATGCGTCCAAAGAGAAATGTCAAGAAGGTAGGCAGGTACAGACACAGTACTATAAAGCCACAAAGCCTTTGCTTTGGAACGCACGCCCACCTGAAGTGCACATGTGTGTAAGAGCACATCTCGATACAGCTCATGGAGCTGCAGTTACTGGGAAGTACCCGTTCCCCACCATGGTCTGTATGCATTACCACAGAAATAGTTAGCCATGCTTCTGTAGATGCCTTCTCTCCAACTGTACTCTGTAATAAAAGTTGAAAGTGCACCAAATTACTAGGAGTGGTTAAGAAAAGCTGTTGGTGCTATTTTACTTTATAGCTGTCTGCCTTATAGCAAGTGTATTCTGACTTTGTAGAAAATCTGTAGTAGTAGGAGGTTTCACTTTGGCTCAGTTTCAGTTCTGCATGAATTCAGTTGAGGCACTGGAATGTACTGAAAGTGGCTAAAATGCAAAAGGTTTTTGATGGATTTATTTTTTTTTTTTTAAAAAAGCCTCTACTAAGATAACAGAATAAATATAGCAAAGAGAGCCTAGGTAGGATGGGCAAGAGAATTCCCTGCTTTTTAAATATCAAGATTCATGTATCAAAGTTAAAACAGAAGCATTCCTACATGTTATAATTTGTATATGAACACATTGGTATTACAAACACAGGCTTGGTGTGTGTAGTTTTCATTTAACCAGAAAAGTAGTATTAATTTTTAAAGAAGTAACTGTTGCTTAAGATGCTACTGTGTTTGAATAATGAATTTTTAATGCTTTTGTAGTATGTGCGTGGATTAAAATCCATTATTTATTGTACCTCCACTTGATTGGTAAAGGTGATGATTTTATAGCACCAGCAGTCATGCAAACACAGTCATTCTGAACTGATGGCTGATAATAAATTTCTCTTACTGTAAATGTCAGTGGGTTTTGTGTGTTGCTGCCATTACATCTTGTTTGGAAGGCTGAATATTACACAATTATGGGAGGCACCAGATGGCATCATTAACAGAAATGCTCTGAATGTTTACCACTTATGTGCATGTGTGAAATTAAAAGTAAGATGACCTATCTTTATTTTGAAAGCATGGTGTCAGTACTATACAGGTGTTAATGACATTTGCAGCAAACTAAAATAATCATTTCTGCTTAAAAACAGGTCAGACTTATTTTAAAGCTTTTTCAAAGCATTTTGTAGATTGACTTTGGAAGTAGCATAATTCCAGCTTGTAAGGAAGGCATAGATTTTTTTTCCACAGAAAAGTAATGTTCACTATTACAAAATGGAGAACCACAGCTGTTGTCACTAAAATATGACTCTATAGTAAGCTGCAAATCAATCTCCCCTTGTATCCTAGTACTGTTATTTAGTTACCTTGTGTTCATTATTTTCAGTATGAAATGTGATGATTTTTTTACATTTTATTTTTTAACGCTTTGAATTTTAGACATCTCTTACATTTTTCAGTGACTTCAGTACATTTAGAAAATGCTACCTCTGTTGCCATGAGTCTGTATGCAGAGTAGGTATAGTGGACAGAGATGCTTCTGTCTTCTCCCTTTCCATACACAATCCTGTTTTGGTATGGGTATTGGGGTACTTGTGATGCGTTGTGGTGGCGTCTTCTCTCAAGAGAAGTCCTCAGAGGGAAACCTTCCTGAGCCAGCCAGCATTGAGAGGTTTTTCCAGTTAAATCTCATCAGGGATGTTCAGTTTTTTTCATAGTGCCTTTTGGAGCTGGACTAGAGAGGTGAAGCAGGACTTGCTTAAAATCAAAGCTTAAGGAAATCCTTTCGTTTATTGTGGAAGAAAATTCTTTAATGTCTGGAAATGCTAGCGGTATTTTCAGTAACATATAATTTTGCTGTTTATAGGTAATTCCTAATTTTATTTTATTTTGTTTATTCTGTGTGAAGGTAGTATAATCAATGTGTACTCTGATGGCACAAGAACTCTGTAAAATAAACCCGAGAAGTTAAGGAGACATTGTTTGAGTAAATGATGGTCTCTGGCTGGCTGCTCAGACCCTGGCCCTAGTGTAGGAAAGTATTTTCTGTATGCATTTACATTCAGAGCCAGTTAGAAGAAATGAGTGTTTTTCCATTAATTTTTAATGGCTTTGGTTCAGACTGTTAGATCTCAACTTCTCTTGTGAAATTGTCATTAAAGAATGAGCTTTGATTTAAATTATGTCATTTGGAGTCTACTTACTTACCTAGTTGGAATGACTTAATAGCGTGTTAATAATTATGCCACTAAAAGCAGAATTTAAAGCGTTCTCTGTCAGCCCTGATACTTGGGAAGCATTTGCATGCTCTTTCGACCCTCCAGGCTCCAGCCTTCTCTGTGCAGGAGTGCAGGGCGCCATGACTCTGATTTTGGCACAGAGTAGTGACGGACCAAGCTGCAGGCCCCCACTTGCTGGACCTGGACTTGGGACCTTCTCTCTCTGCCTTCTGGAAGTGCATGGTAAAGGATACGCTCAGACATCGAGGACTGCGTGACTAACAATGAGAGCTAGGTTGGCTATTCAAATAATGTTGTTCAGATGTCTTGGAAATTTGTTCAAATAACCTGTTTAAAGATGAGAGTTACCAAAATTTATTGTATAAACTATGTGTTTAGTACAAACCATTAATTTTGGTAGTTTTCAACTTCTAAATTGCTTGGCATGTTTTTTTCATGTTACTCAATTAGATTTTTATGGCAGTCTTAGTAGGCTGAAGCATCTGTCTGCTTTAAAGGTATGGGTTACAATCCTTTTCCAGGGTTGCTGTTTCAAGAGTGTGATGAGGCAGGAGCTCCTGGGTGCCCAGTTTCCAGGGCAGTTGCCACCCATTGAATTGTTGGTACAGTCATCAGCAAATCTAGAGGATATTTGGCTTTCCTGCAGTTTTGCCTGGAGAAGCTGAAATGCTAAATTGTAGAAATATAGAAACTATAGCTATCCTTCCTTGCCAAGAAGGCAAGAAGACTGTTAACCTGTCACGGATGAATGGCATTCTCTGGGAGAAGGCATGTTATTGAGAGGAGCTGGCACTATTTATACTGCTGGTATGTGGAGAAGCAGGGCTGCGTAGTGAGAGCAGACCTGCTCTTACCCCCATCAGGAAGCACAGAGGGGCTGCAGGGAAAAAGCAAGTGGAAGTTTGCTTCCTTGAACTGCCCAGCCCCTGCGCTGCGGAGCCCTGTTGCTGGATAATCACCAATGCCACGGAGCGCGGCACAAAAATGTACACTAGGATGCTGCTGGTCCTCACTGCAACTGCCAGAACCAGTAAGAGTGCCAGAGAGGTACCCCAGCAGAACGGTTTCCATGACAGCTTTCCCAAAGCACCTCTGCCTCTCTAGAGCAGACCTGTCGCCACGTGGACAGGCACAAAGCAGCACAGGCAGCGAGGGCTCAGCGCCATCCCGGTCCTCCTCGGCAGGGCTGGGTCTGCAGCCACCCACTTGCAGCAGCCTGGCATCGCGTGCCTGCCTGCGTCGTGCTCCCTGGGAGCGGTTTAGTGCAGGATGGTGCCACCTGAGCAGCCATTCTCAGCCGCACCTTGGCGGTGGTGGGGAGCCAGGCGGTGCTGCCAGGGCATGGCATCCACCGGAGGAATGTGGCAGGCAGGGCTCCATGGATGTGTGTGTGGTCACCAGCTTGGAGGGATTCAATCCAGCGTTTGATGCATAGTGCATCAATCGTGCTTCCACTGGGGAGGGGGAAATGCTGTCGATTAGAAGTACTGTCTGCCGGGCTGCTGTCAGCACAGTGAACCTTTATAGACGCTGGATTTGTGTGCAAGGTGGAGGCATTGGTCATTCTTGTAGTCAGATGACTGAGTGATTATTGGTGGTAGCGTTTGCAATGAGACTTTGGGATCAGCTAACATTGCTGGTAAGCAGTGTGGATATTGGTTTATCTGCCTCTACAAATTGGCTCAGTGTCCATTCCAGTTGCTATTTCCAGAGACTTAATGCTAGCTCTTTTTCTTGATCAGTTGTTTCTGTGCAAACTGTGCACAGTCAAAGCGTACTCATAGGAGTCCTTTACCCAGTGACTGGCTGTACGTGTTTCTGTGTTGTACAGACTTTGAACTTATGGAGGTCAGTCCTTTGCAAGTGTTGTGGTTTAACCCAGCAGGCAGCTAAACACCACGCAGCCATGCACTCACTCCCCCCCTGCCAGTGGGATGGGGGAGAGAATTGGCGGGGGGGGGGAAGTAAAATTCATGGGTTGAGATAAAGATAGTTTAATAGGACAGAAAAGGAAGTGAAAATAATAGTAATGATAAAAATATACAAAATAAGTGATGCACGATGCAATTGCTCGCCACCCACTGACCGATGCTCACCCAGTTCTTGAGCAGCGGTTGCCGCCCCCCATCCAACTCCCCCCAGTTTACATACTGAGCATGACGTCATATGGTATGGAATATCCCCTTGGCCAGTTTGGGTCAGCTGTCCCGGCTGTGCCCCCCCCAGCTTCTCGCTGGCGGGGCATGAGGAGCTGAAAAGTCCTTGACTAGTGTAAGCACTGCTTAGCAACAACTAAAACATCGGTGTGTTATCAACGTTATTCTCACCCTAAATCCAAAACACAGCGCTGTACCAGCTACTAGGAAGAAAATTAACTCTGTCCCAGCCAAAACCAGGACAGCAAGGACTTCTGAGGAGCAGGATAGTGAGACAATCTTTTGGCATTCCATCGATAAGACACTGTATGATTATTGCCAGCTCCAGTTTTGCTGTTGTGCCTTTGGGCACAGCCAGATCGTCTCTGGGAGTAAATCAGTCTATGTTCTTGATGTCAAGTGTAATAGACCTATGATGGTTTATGTAAATTTGACATACAGAATTGAGAGCCATCCAGCCCAACCCCTCCTGTATTTCCTTCCACATTTATGCTGGGAGTCCAGCTCGGTAATACCTGGAAGGTATTTCAGGCTGAAGTTCCTAGATGTTGCTACACTTTTGTATATATTTTTTTTAAATCTTGCTCCCCCCCAAAAAAAATTATATTTACTACCTGCTTTCACCTCCTTCCAAGAATATCTTGTGATAGAGAAATTGGTCATGAATATATAGACTGTTTTTCCAGAAGC
This sequence comes from Aptenodytes patagonicus, assembly GCF_965638725.1. Taxonomy (NCBI): domain Eukaryota; kingdom Metazoa; phylum Chordata; class Aves; order Sphenisciformes; family Spheniscidae; genus Aptenodytes; species Aptenodytes patagonicus. The sequence goes on along the minus strand of NC_134951.1, from coordinate 131,800,981 downwards.
TGAAGATCAGTATTTACCCATATAAGGATTGGTATAATAATACTGACTTCATTCATAAAGGCCTTTGAGGACTAGGGATGAAAAATATTATATAAAGGCTAGGTATTATCTGTGCAAACTGGTTTTATAGAGCCACAGTTACTAAAGAAGGTTCTTTGAAAAAGACAACAAAATTCAGGCTGCAGTCTTCATCACGGTTGTATTTCTTTTTCTTTTTCGTTTTCCTTCCATTTCTGGTATTTGTTTAAATCTGTGAATGCTTGGAAACAGCTTTTGACAACATGTTTACAGACATTCCTAATGAGACTTTTTGGAAAGTAGCTGGTATTTAGAAAAAAAAATAATAATGCAGGCTGAAAAAGCATGCATTTTCCAATAATTTTTGTTCATATCTCCTTGGTAAACATTGATTTTTCTTTTTTCTTGTGATTCAAATGGAGCTTGAAATTAAAATAGCTCTGTTTGTTCACCTTCTTGTTTGCCTGCCACTATTGCTGACCTCAGCACTTATCTAGGAACAGGTTTGTTAATCATTTTTACTCCTTCTGATGGTTTTTACAGTAACAGAGTTCAAATTATGTAGATCCTGTACAGCAGTAACTATCACTCAGGCTTCTCAGTAACAAATGCTAAATTAAGACAAAAGCATCGCAGGCAGGTGTAGAATCCCCCACGACAGGGCTGGGAAGGTCCCTCCGCGTGGTTCCCTGTTACTTCCTGTAGTAGTGAGGGATGTGTGAAGATGCCGAGTAAGTAACAAATGAGTCAGTCCCACGTTTATCTTGTAGTACCCTGAGCAGTCCCCCTGAATTCAGGGGCACTTTAACATACTTAAAATTTCGCAAACGCTTAAGTGTGTAGCTGGATAAGGCCCAAGTCCTCAGCGTGTAATAAAATCAAGTCTAAATTCTGCTGCATTATAGAGTCTTTGCATGAAGAGTTCCAGTGATGAGTGTAACAGCTCTTTGACACGCTGCTGATGTTTTACTAGGATATATTTACCAATACCCAATTCAGAACATCACACTGGTCCTTTTCTGTCAAAGTTGAAATCCTTTGTCCAACTTGGTTTTTCATTTTTGGGTGCTCAGTTTCCTTTTTTTCTGTTTAAATGAAGGTAACGTGCTATAAAACTAGACCTATTGTAGAACAATTACACAAAATATTTTTAGAAATCCTACAAATAGCCCAGGGTCCAATGTGTAAAAAGAGAACTAAAAGGAGCTACAAAATATTCTTCATCTGAGTTTGTACCACCAATGTATATTGTTGAGTAAATGTACAATGAATATGTTCCCAGGCAATATGCAAACTGAGTGGCTACCCAGATGGGAGATCCAGGCACGCACAATGAATGTACGATGCTTTACCTGGTTTGAAAGTGCAAAGGAAAAAATGCATACAAACATGTTTGCTAAAAACAAATAATTATTTCACGTATCTTTTTCCATCGGTTACTTAGGGTAGAAGGATGCGTGAATTTTTAATGCTATAAATTAACCCTACTCTGGCACATATTGTGCTGTGAGATCGTAAGTGAAAGACATGATTTACATGCAGGGTTTGTGTTTTCAGTGGAGTATTCTGAGAAAAGCAGGAGCATTTTTAATGGAGGTAAAGTTTGAAGGCCTCTAGATGCTGGCTGTCCACATGAAAAAACATCCCCCATGGTTTAATCAAGAAAGGCCACCTTTGTCAGCAGTTGGAATTGAAGGCATAGAGGGCCCTCTGCCCTCCCAGGTGGAAGCAATGTGACAGGTGGTGCCGTGGCAGAGGCTGTCAGATACCAGAGTGGAAAGGAGGGAAAATAATCTTTTTGATAATCAAAGAAAATACTTTTTTCTGAGCTATGTGTGCCTTTTCTAACAATGGCAATTACTGCGTTTTGCCTTACATTAGTTAATGATTGCTGTTTTATTTAATAAATTGGATACAAAATAAACAAGTTAGTTTGCTATTGACCTATCAATTATGATGTCTGATTACTCCTCTGGGGAACATATGTAGTCATTTGTCCTGACATTCTGTTAAAATAAGGTGGTATTATGGGACCAATCCACCTAATTCCTTACTCCCTGGGGCCATTTAGTGTACTTAGCTGTTAGAAAGGTGATTTCTGAAGCATGACAGCTGTTGGTGTTGGGGCCATTGTGTGGTGAACAAAAACGGTTATATTCTACTCATATGCTGCCTTTGTATCATTGATACAGAAGCCATTTCATAAATTAGATACAACTCTTCCCTAGGAAATTGTATTACTGCTTTGTATTTCATTGTTGGAGTACACTTAAAAAAAAAAATCCAACAAAAAACCAACACAGCACTGCAGTAGAAGGAGATGTTTGAACTTGGCATTGCTGTAAGGTCTATTGGGTTTATCCTATTAGCTGCTGACATTCCTGTCTAGTTATTTTGGTTGATTAGGTACATTACAAGTAGTTTCTCTTCGTGTTCTTTTTACGATTTTATTAATTTTGTTAAAAGCCACGTTTCTGCAAAAACATCACTAACAATTTTTCCTCCAGAAGGCATTGCTTTTCTAGAGAGTTGCAACTCTCTGTGTGCAGCAAAAAAAAGCCTGTCAGAGTTCTTGTCTGCAGAGTTCACAAACCCAAGGAATTTGAATACCAAGATTAGGGCCTTAAGCACAGTATTCTCAATGCCTATTTGTGGTACCATGAGATCTCCGCAAGCGTCAGCACTTGCAGAACTATGTCAAACATTGTAGTCGGGGCATACTCATTTAGTATGTTATAAAAAAACATAGTCCAAGTTTTATTTTAAGCAGTGGGGCATGCCTTTTATAATTGGCCTTGGTTCTTCTCACTTCTTAAGATCTCTTCCAGTGATGTACATTTTCAATGAAATATAAAAGTTTTTTTCAGTTTCTGAAATGTGGAAGTGTTATAGATACATTTTCATTTATGATCAAAACCCTTATTACTGGCAAATCCTGCTGTAAGAAGTGTTTAACCATGTTAAAAAGCACTGGCTTTGGATTAGATTGTTAGGCTTGTTCGTAGAGACTTGTAGATGACTTACAGAACAACAATTTGGGTGGCGTTACAGTCGTTCTGTGGCTTAGCCCTGGCTAGTCAAGTCGTTCCTTGGTGCAGGGCTGTCTGTGAGACTGCGGGCGTGTGCTGGATTTCACACACTTGACTTCGTTAAGCAGCCACCATGGGCCAGTATACTTTTTAACACATCTGGAATTTTCTTAGTGAAGTCCAGTCCCTGAGATGAATCTGGCTCACCACTGGATGTCATCATTGCACTGTGGTGAACTGCAACCGGAAGAACATTTATCTGGCAGTAAAAAATCATGTTACTTGACCAAAGAAGACATTTAATTTTGACACATTTTAAATTACTTGCTGTACAGTGATGACAGTTTGCAAGTAATTGGTCTATAATCCTTCCTTAAGGTATAGGACGGCGCTGTAGTGTGTTTTACAGACAATTCTGCACCTTCTGTGGTGAGGCTATGCTGAAATCTCGGCTGTGGGTCTCCACCATTGCAAAGACATGGTATAAAAGATCTCTTGGGGATCTCAATGTGCCATGTACTTCTTGAGAAGGCCAATGTCATTACCATAGCTTTAAAATAAAATACTTATTCTTCATATATTGAGTTATTCTGTCAACTAATATATAGTGAATATATTTCTACTGTAATTTCATAGGAGGAATTTAGAGGACTTAATTTTATTAACCCTCTGTCTCCTATTCGTAATAGAGGAAAACCTGTTAGAAGTCTTAGATTGCTTCCTGCCTAAGTGACGCAGCAGAAATATACAGAAGTGTCTGACAAGTAGCTCAATTTTCTATTTGTCTCTTGAGTGCATTTATGAATCTGCAATTATGCATTCTGTGAAATGTGAATGTATACAACCCCAAAGCAATAAGAAAAATGTGAAGCGTGTTGTATTGCAAGATGGAAAGTATTTTCCTGTCTTTCATCAGAAATTTGAAAACTAAATATACTTCAGGGCAGAAAAAAAATTGTCAAATGCAATATTATCTCTTGACCCTTTCTTGCATATTTGTTTTGAGAATCTGTTAGCTAGTGAGACCTAGAGACACAAATTAAAAAAAAAAAAAAATACATGGAGTTTATTGTCTTAACCAGTGTATGCATTAAGAAGAATGGAATCTGAGAAGCTAGTAATTAAAAATGTCATAGTAAGATTTTTGGCCACAGTATTGATCTCGGTGACGTTGAGATACTAGTTTACTCATTTGACAGCCTGGCTTTCAGTGTAGCTGCTCTGTATTTAAGAAAAAGCATTAATTCTGTCATTTTGGAAGAGAGTTTTCAATTAAACACACAAAGACACTCAAGATGTAAGTTCCTAATTAAGTTAAAAGTAAAACCATTTCCATAAATAAAACAGCAAGAGTAAAAACTGCTCTAGAAGGTATAAAAATAGTCTTAACATTATGTAAATATATGTTCCCCAGGTGTTAGCTAAATGGTAGTAAATTATAGAAGAGGCAGTGTTTTCTCCTCTCTTACAAGGACTCCATAGCATCTTTTCCACGAGAAGCCAGACCATTAAGCTCTGCTAATTTGCTGTGACCTATTAAACATGCACATATTTCAATGTTTTAGTACCGTTTATCTATTGTGTTATCTTGTGCTGTGCACAGAAAAATCGTAGTATTAGTCATGTCAGTGAGCCCTAATAAGTTTTGTATGAATGCAAGGTAATGCATTACTGATGGTTTAATGATTCTTAGCAGACTTCTGCTGTTTTTTTTAATGCATTTCTATGTAATTTTACATATTTTTTTTTACAGTTGAGTTATTCTTTGAACCACATAAATCGAAAGCTGGTACTGGAATCTAAAGCGTCTATCAACAGTAGAATTGTGGTGGTTGGTGCATCTGATGTTGGAATCTCTTTTCTGGAAACGCTGGTTTTTTGGTATGTTTTTAATTTGATTTCCTTTACTGAGAAGACTATGTTACCTTTTGTTTGAAGGGGCTTGCAAGTGTGCTTTAAGTCTGTGTCCAAGTACTAGGTGTTAAGGTTTGAGTGTCTGTGGATGTAAAGAGATAGGTGCTTGCATCCTGGCTGACTCTGGAACCCAAAAGTGCTGACAAAGTTGCTCGTAGATCCTCAAGGTGAAGGCACACTGAAAATGAGAATTCCACATACTTAAAATCTCTTTGACCGTTGTTCTTATACAAAAATCCTGCAAGTGGAGGTTAAGTCCATAGCCCTTCATGTGTGCTTCAAAGCAGTACTGATCTTTAAAGCTAGCTGTGCCCAGTGGGATCACAAATCACTGTCTGAATCCCTCCTTTCTCTTACCTTGTTGTGATGCTGTGTTTTCAGGGCTGTGCAGAAACGTACGACATACGCTTGTTGAGTTGTAATCTCACTGTGATTCTCGATAACATCTTTTGATACCTTTTGATTCTGATGAGGCTTTTGATGTTTGGGATTGTTCAGGAACCAAGAAATTGTCATTTCTGGTCCTTCTGCCATTTTTGCTATAGACCCTAGAGTGGGTGTGGGAAAGGTCTAGCAGAGGACACTGCTCTCCGGCAGCCACAGCCTGCTCACTGGCCCACCAAGAACACAGGACATCAGCATACGTTAAAGAATTTTTCAGCAGTAAAACTGCAAATCGAATTGCTGTGGTTACTTTGAGTTATCCAAACCGGAGTAAATAAACTGTATAAACTGGTTGAGAATGGGAATAGATGTATGCAACTGTTTTTATACCTTCCTCTGTCTAAGCCAGAGTAAAGTTATGGACAAGTTCTGCTGTTTTACAGACTTTCCAAAGTTAGGACAGGGGTGCTCTCTCTCTGATACCTCACTGCTTGCACCGTCTATGCCAGTACCCGCTCCATACCAGTTTTAGAGGGCTATCAGGAAGTCAGACTGTGTGTGTGACAATGCAGTTCCTTTTATGCAATTGTTGTTTTCCTCATAGATTAAACGTGTACTAGAAATGTCTTGAAAGACTTGCAGAAATGAATATAAAATTCAAATTCTTTGCAATTATTACAACAAAATGTTCATTGCAAAAACTAAGGGAGGCTGGCATTTTTATGGTTGGCAGAGAATTGAAAATTTTGCCTATTTTTTCAGTTAAGCCAAAGTTTCTATTTCTACAACAATCATTAATAACATCACAAATTAAAATATCAATATGGCAAGAGAAGAAAATGTTGAAGTGCTTTATGGATGTTGTTATATTGCTAGAGCAGTGAAGAAAAAATACCCACTTCTTGCTCTTTTTTCTTACTTTCTGACTTCCTGTACAGCATCCCCTCTCGGGGTAAAATGATTTTCTTCTCATCCTCCTGTTCTCAGCACCTTTTAGGCTTTCCGTTCCATTCAAAATTCAGTTAAAAATGTACTTTAGAGCTATTAGCCACTTTCTTGTAATTCATCCTGTGCTGTTTATTACTATGCTTTCAGTATAAAATACTGTGAGGGAAAAACAAAGCATATTCACGCTCCAACCAAGTCTGTCAGCCAGAAGCGAAGTCTTTCTGCAGTGAACAGGACATACAGATAGTATTGTGTCTGCAGGGCAATCCTTCATAGGTATCCTTCTCTGAGATACCTCAATGAAGACTTTTCAGCCAGAAGTTTTGTTTGAACCATATTCTAGCAAAGAGTTCTTGCAGAACATGTCCTTCTTGTACGTAGGAGAGAGTGCTTGTCTTCAGCGCTGCACAAATGGAATGCTCCCACGTAAGAGAAATTAAGTATTGCTCTGAGAACGCAAAAAGCAACCAGTCAGCACTTAGTGCAAAATGTCACAGAGTTTATATTAATATATGTACAAATTTAAGAAAGATTATTTTTTTAATTTTCACATCAGCAGCAGATAAAGTCTCTTGATCAATGTGAAGGCCTTTTAATACAATTTAGTTTAATTTACTCATAATTTTTTAACATTCTTTGCAAAGGTTACATGCACTAAAAATAGCTAGATTGAATCAATTTGTAAGCCCCTAATCCTTAAAAAGAGGAAGTAGTTTTCTCCTCATTATTCTTCATACTTAATTATTTTACATTATCAGTCACCATGGAAACGCACAAATGTAATTCACTTACCTACATAACAATTATTAGAACTAGATTTTACAAGTGTTTTCAACTCGTTTGAGACTGAAGAAATATATTTTTCATTGAACAGAGAAAATAATCATGAGAATTACCTCTCCTCACTTGAGAGCTGCAGCAGGCTGCCTCTCGCTCCCATTGTGCTGGGGCAGCGGCACTACAGTTCGCAGCATGTCCGCCGCGGCAGAGTGCTCCTCTGAGCACTGGGAACTGAACTGGGAAGTTCAGTGTTGTTGCTCTTCCAGCAGTGCCGTGCAGCAGCCGTGGGTACCGCTTCTTATCCACCCCAACCATGCTGCAAAGGGGGACCGTGTGCTGTGAACTGTTACCTTACAAAATGCTGCTTCAGTCTTTCGCTGTGGCTCGTTACCTTGCGGTTGGAGTTTCTGGAAACGGAGATTGTCACAGAGGTCAGAGCACTGGTGCACCCAAATCGGTGCCCGTTATTTCAAAGGGCAGTGCAGAAATGCTGCAAATGAGTATACGGAATGACCTGCCAGTAGGGGAAGTGCTTCTGAATGCTTGGGGTGCTCTGATCCCTGGAGAATTGCATCCGTTGTGCTTACTCTAATGCTAGGTCAGTGAAGGTGATCTCATTATTCATGTTTCACCATTCAAATAAATATCTCCTGCTGATTTTTTTTTTTCTTGAAGTGTAGTCACATGCAGACGTGTTTTCAGCTATAGTGCTACTTTTCTTTAAGATGCGTATGCATTTTTTATTCAAGAAACAGGGGAACGATGGAGGCAGCAGTGCTGGCAGTAATGCAGAGCCTGGCCTCCCTTCTCACGCACCAGACGGCTGTCAGTAGGTACAGGTGCAAAAGCAGCTCCGGAGGCTGTGCCTCTGCTGCTGCTGTCGGATGCGAGGAGCTGCAGCGAGCTGGGCAGCAGAGCTGAGATGCTGTGGAAGGCGGGGAGTGAGTTGCATCATAAATTGCTGCAGTAATTAACTTCCCTGCAGGAGCATGGCAAGCAGGGAAGGAATTGTGATTCCCACAATTCCTGCATGAGGCTCCTCCTGGGCAGTGCAATTATATGCTTCCCCTTGCACAAAGCCAGGACTGAGGTCACTCTCTAGCACTAAGACAAGGCTTATATAATTGCAGCAGCATCAGACCGTTTGTTAAAGTGGTGTAAACTCTGAGCGATGTCCAGTCCTAAAGGAGAAGTAGCAACTGAACAAATACTCCCCTTGTGAAAAAGCAGCTCAGCCCAGCAGCGCGGAGTCTCAGCCTCTATTGTTCTCTGCCCTCCAAACTGTTAGTGCTGACTGGCGCTCCTGCCTCCCCTTTGTTGTAGGATGTGGGGAGAAAGCCCTTTCAGCGTCAGAGTGAATCAAGTCAAAGAAACTCCAAAGAGAGGTTAAGCTAAAATACAATTTTTATTTATTTTTAGTTGCCCTTGAGTGACTCGGTCTTGGGAAAAAAAAAAAAGAAAAAATTGCAAGAGTTTTGTCAGACATTCCAGTAAATATGTGTATGCCCCCCACTTACATTTGCAGTACTCTTAGCCACTAACATTGACAAATTACATGAATGAAGACCCTAGAAAGGAGTCTGATTTAAGACTAAAGGAAGTTTTAAAAACTTTGTCATCCCCACTGAGATCAAGTATGCGTATACTAAATTTATAAATGAAAAAACTGTTTTAAATATTCAACTTGCAAGTATTCAATGAAAATTGTATCTGAAAATTGTTTGCCAGTGTAAATCTGTTTCTGTGAGTACAGATTATCAGTACCTATGAATATGAGAAAAGGAGTAATGGGTTCGGTTCAGAGTTCTGCAAATAGGAATTCTTGGAGGTGAGGTTCAGCAGGAGAAATACCAACTGCAGTTCAATAATTTATTTTAAAAAGTGTGAACAGCTAGAATTGGGGATAGTTCCAGTGTTCTCCTAAATGTATGTAAGCTACAGCCCAGCATTTTAATCTTTTCATATTCCCAAGTACTGAGATGCTTTAAGAAATAAGCTCATTGCTAAATACTAATTTACCAGGAGGGCAGGATTTTTTTTGTTTCTTCTTGTTTTCTTTGATAATGTAAGAATGATGGTCATGGCAGCAGCATTAGGCCAGAAGAACATACAAGTAAAAAAAATAGCATTTTCAGTTTATTCTGGTGGATGATTCACCAAACAGCATGCTAACTAGTATGCCCTGACAGCAGGTGATTGAAGTTTGGCTGCAAGAATGCAAAAAGCTTGCTCACAGCAGTATCTTGTCATTGGTTCCACTGTAGTGAGCCAATTAGCTTTTTATCCACCTCTTTGCATATAGCTGTGGAAAGCGTTATTGTCTTCTGATTATAGGGAAAACCCTTTTTAATCCATGATTTTGAAAACCTCCTTAATCCAACCTCTGGTGTAAACAATGACTTATTCTCTGAGGATGATGGAAATATACATAATGTGCTACACAAAATAGCAATAAAATGAATGGTGGCTAAGATCACAATATTTTGTATGAAAATGTTGTGAAGTATATTTCCCTTTCCATTTGAGTGCATTAAAATAATTATTGCATTTAAAAAGCAAATGGATTGAAGTATATTTTTGTCAAAGCCCTGAACTTTTTTCTTAAAGTAGAATTAGATTCTAACACAGTAAATCTGGGAGTTTTTGTCTGTGGGACAGTTTCTCCCTTTGTGAGTTAAAGGTATCTAAGATTAGCTTAGAAATGGCAGGGATTTTTAAAACATGTTTTCTGACAGAACAGCTACAACTGCCGTTATCTGGCAGCACAGTATTATACAATATCCTGCACATCTGTCCTGTTTGGCAATAGTTAGCATAATGCTTGCTGTTTAATTAGGCTTTTTATCTTTGCATTTGTCTGAGAACATCTGAAGCCTTCCATGTTGCCTGTCACTAATTAGTTGACTAATTAAATAGTTAGTGCTTACTTGCTGATCACAGGGCTAACATGTAATGAATGGTTTAGTGATCTTCATTGTTTTATACTATCTATCTTTGCCACATGAATTGATATACATGTGCTTCCTTTTGACTGCCTTTTTTTCATACCAAGGCAAATCCAGAACAATGTTGTAGTCGACCATGTGTTCAGTGTCACCGGGCCTGCGTCCTTCAGACATTGTTGCTTTCCATCATTTCTGGTGAATAGAGATCAAGTTGTGACAGAGATAAATAAGATAGGTCATATCTCGCGTTGTTGCGCAGTCAGGATCACAATGAACGCTGTCAGTGACTGATACCAGACATAAACTAGGGGAGAGGATATGGGTCAAGATCAGCCTTCCTAGCAGCCGTTTGACATGCCTCTGCCAAAAAATGATACTCAATTAGCATTCATATGTGGTTATTTTATAGTTATATTCTTGCTTTAGAGACAGTTTTCGGTTTTAAGTAAGATTATTTCAACTTTAAGTACTTGCCCTTTAAACACATGCAAACATTTGTCTGAGCCCGAACTATTCTTTCACACTTTAAATTTGTAAGTATCTGTAGATTTTCTGTTGTTACTCTTTAGATATGAATACTCTAACTTCTTGTTGCATGTCAAAACTTACCTTGGAAATAGTAGTTTTCTCATAAAAGGCCTGTTTCAAAATTGAAATGAGTCACAAGAATTTTTATAGAATTATATTTTGTATTTATCATACCTCTCCTGGTGACTAAGTATGACATTAGCATGGCTGTTTCAGCAGCTCTGCACAGAGCTTGGTAACCTGACTACCTGAAGCATCTGGTAGCTCTCAGATCAATGCAGTTCAAAGCAAATAAAGAAGCATTCCAAGTGCAAACACTGCATTTAGGTTTTCCAGTTCTCTGCTAAAGCGATGGAGGAGGTGTACTTTCTCTTCTGTTCATATTTATTTTTCTTTGTTTGCAGTTTGTTTCCCAGAGCTCTTGGGGAGGTGTAACTACTGAGTTCTTCAAAGCAGTCTATAAACTGCCTATGGGTTGGTTTTGAAGCACAGAAGACTGTTCAGACTACTACAGTGGAGAAAAAAATTAGTTGGCTTGTTAGGTTGTGATCCTTCCCTCTAGTGATTACTGTAGATTTGATTCCTGTTCATATGTATATATGTATGTTCTCTAATGGGCAGAGTGAGGGTTGTGACAAATGAAGATCACTGTTTGAAGGTACTTGCTTGTTTTTTCTGAATGCTTGATGAGCTGAAATTTTAAGGTTCCTTTTCTGGATTGCTGTGATTACCCTTCACATCCCAGGAAGGAGACGAGTCTGAATGCAGTTTACATTGAAATGAGAGTTGGGAGTATGTAAGATATAGTAATGAGATGGTGAATCTTTACTGCATGCTGTGTTACCTAGATTTGCCAAACTTCTAATGCGAGTTGGTTAGGTTAGATGGAGTTCCACGGTGCTGTAGCTCAATTGCTTCCAGTACCCACGTTACCACACTGCATTGTGGTGTGAATTGTAACACATCATGTTGTTTGGTTTGTTTCCCTAAGAGTGTGGTGGTCGGTAGCAGCTCTGCATTAATCAGGCATAATTTCAGTTTCATGTGAGCTACAGGACGTGGGCCATTTGGGAAGGAGCTGTTGAAGTATCATGTTGCCCTGGTGAAGAGATGGGCATTACATGGCTTTGTGGTGCTGCACCTCTCAGAGCTGTTTTGCGTTAAGGGATGCAATATCAGCAAGGCAGCTGTGCTCATCAGGCTGCCAGGGCTGGAGGTGCTGCGAGGCCCAGATCTGCAGCTGCTACATGCAGATGTTTGAGATCAGGAATTTTGGCCCAGCTGACTCCTCCACCAGCCATGTCCCTGTCCTCCTTGTGCTGCCAGCTTTCTGTCAAGAGGACATGGCACTGGGGTGGTGCCTCAGAACATGCAACTTTTATGAGTATCTTCTCTTTCTGCGTGCTCTTGCTGTCAGGAGGAGAATGTATGGTCCTTGGCCATAAGCTAGGACAAAACCGTTGGTACAAATCTCAAGTCTTTCAAATTCAAGGGAAGTCTGTCTTTTGACATCCGTGGGCTTTTCTAGGGTGCATGCTTTTTCATCTCTGTGAAGGCAGCTTTGCCAAATCTGCACCAAGCAACATCACAGAGTCAGAATATTAATCTCCTCTGCAATAATACGGAAAATTGGAGTCTGGTAAGTAGACAGCCATAAACACACCCCACACCCCCCCCCCCCTTAGTTTTAACATGGGTGGTTGGCCAATAATATTAAAAATGTCCTATTAACAAGCTGGAATTTGCACTGTATGTTATTCACTGAAACATTCACAGAGGAGCAGACAAAACAACAAAATTTCAACCACACTCTAGTTTTACTGCCCAATTTATGGTATCTTTATTTGTGGAAATGGTGTTGATGTCTCTCAATTGTGATTTTGAATCTGCCAGGTGATTAGATTTAAACAGCTAGAGACTGTAACTACCAAGGCCATCATCAGATATCCCTCATTTTCTGTCTAGAAAAATAATTGCCCTGTTTTATACTTTGAACAGGATGAAATGCTGAAACATTTATGGAATGGAAATCGAAATTTTAGTAAGGAAATGCTCTCGCTAAAGCAGTGGTTGGATGGTACTTTCATTTGGTCAAATTCAAAGCCAACTTACATTTGGGATGGTAGTGCTAATCTTGTAAACTTTGTAGCTATGGATGTTCCCACATAAGTATATGGATGTGTCTGATTCAGCTATGTATTTTGTATGGGCCAAGGAAAGAGCTCTTTAGATTTTCCTGTTCTGTCACGTAACAATTCATACCGTAAGGACTTTGCCATGCTGATTTTAATAAGCTAGATCCTGGAAACATCACAGATCTTGAGTGAATACTATAGTTTTTGAAAGAGCCTCCTAAAAAATCTGTAGCTGGGTTGTCAGATGAGTCATAATTAGGTTTGTACTTTGCAACAAAAAATCAGTTTATGCTCGCAGTGTTTCTCAGAGCAGAATGTTAAGGCAGTTCACATTTGAGCCTGAAGTGATATTACACTAAAGGAGTAAATAGGCAAATATGTAAATAAGCAAGTACTTAAGACTTAGTTTTAAGTTGTGTTAGAAGTTTTCTCTTAAATGCTGTACTCCAGCGTTTGTATGTTACATGTGTTAATTGATATGCATGTTCAAAGCCTGGTATACACCTTGCAAGTACTGTCAAGATGCAAAGTCAAAGAGACTTCTGAGAAGAAACCTTAATGAGAGGTGGTTAAGGGAGGGAGAAGAGCTTAGTGGTAAAATGGCAAAGGTCAATATGGGTTGAGAAGCAAAGTGTGGAAAAGAATTAGACTAACAAAGGAAAAAAGACTCAACTGAATTACAGTAAAGAGCCACAATCACTAGAAAAGAATGGTGCAAAAAAGAATAGGGAAAGCAGAGTTGACATAGGTGAGGAAAGCAAAAACAGTTGCTGGGAAATGAGAGGTGGTTAGAAGGGATAAAAGCAGTGACAGCGACGGAAGGGTGGCTGAGTTGTTTCAGAAAAATGAGTTATGATATGGATGGGAGTTTGAAAGAAGAAGCTGGAAAAATACATGTTTGGTAACGTTCAGGGAGAAATCAAGATCGTGGGGTGATGTAAAACGTGATGTAAAAAAAAGAAATTAATAAAAGAATTGAAATGCAGCAGAGTAAGAGTTGCTAATGTTTTTAATTATATTGTCTAGGAAAAGGGTCAGCACAGAGGACAAAAGAGAGACAAGCATTAAAATTACAAGATGGAAGGGAATGTAGGACTAACTGCTTAAAGGAAAAAAAGTGAGAGGACTAATTGATCTACCCTAGCAGGAGAGTAAAAATTTAACTGCAGAGGAACAGCTTTTGAGATGGGTTGTTGAAGTGTTGACCGCTACAGGGGAGGGACGCCACATGAGCTAGGGTCAGAGAGGGGACGCAGGTTTTAGTGAGAGCAAAGAAGGAAGCAGAAAATACTTGTTGAACAAAAGGAGGTAAAGTGACAATTCCAGGGGCAACAGAAGCTTTGCAAAAATAAGCCTATCTTAAACATGAAAAAACCCCCAACTATTTGTGATTGATGTCCTTATCCAGTTCAAGTAGATATAAATTGGCACCTAACAAATATGGGCCAGAAGTTAGAGAGAATTATCACTGTGGAAAAGAGAGCATCTTCCAGTAGGCATAGTGGGGGCAAAAAATGTAGTTATCTTCAAAATGGTGTTTGTAAAGTTTATGGAAAGTTTGTGGGGTTTGGTGGGGTTTTTTTTGGTCTTGTGATAGTGGGCACTAGACTTCCACACCAAGGAGGTGCCTCCAAATCCTGCGTAGAATCAAACCATCAAGTTCAAAGTTTGGAGAGAGACCCAATGAGGAAGAGCTGCCAGCTGGGGAGAGAGGAACACTCGCAGCATCCTTGAAGGGTGTTAGTCAAAGGTCAAAGTAAACATTACTTAGTTTTTTAATGGATTCTTGCTAAGATGTCAAAAGTGGTGATAGCAGTGGCTTTCATGTCCTGGGCTTTATAGGCTGCTCTTCTTTGGAATACAGCATCTGATAAAATTAATCACCAGTAAACCTGGTGGGAAGTTTCTGAAAAAACAGTACTTCAATAAAAAGCACTGTTCTATCAAAAAGTAAGTTTTTGAAGGGAGAATGTTGTTTTGATATCAGGAGGAAGTAATTGGGACATGACGAAATATTTTGCTGAGGTGTCATTTAAAAAAAGCGGCTCTTTTGCTTTTTAAAGAAATTACATCTTGAATTTTTTTTAAATCAAAATCAGATTTTAATCTCTGTTCTGAACAATTTAGAAGAGTGTTTTCTGAAATTAAAAAGGATGGTGAATTTCATCAGTGTTGTGGCCTATCTTGGAATGGAAATAGTTGTGTTCTGGGAAGAAAAAGATGTGAATTCTCCCACTGAAGTAAGCAACTGACTTATCTATCCCCTGGTGTCAAAAGTGGCAGTCAAATTACATGTGAGCTACTGACAATTAGACTCACTTATCTTTTTATTTCAGTTGGTGGTGTCCTTGATACATCTATCGCTGGTCTTGGGAGGAAGAGTCATCATGGGCGCAGTTTATAGGACAAACGAATATATGGAAAACCCCTTTCTTGACCCTTGCATTGAAAAGTGTCCCAGTAAAGACTTTATTGTTATCCCTTCTTTCATTGAGCAAATTCATTCACAATCTTAACACTTTTTCCTAAGGTTGATCCAATGGAGAACTGGCTTATCTTTGTTTACTCGTAATTAAAGAGGGATAACTTCTAGATGGACATCTGTTGGTCAGCAGTTAAGCTGAAATCCTGTTCTGAGGTGTGTAATTGATGCACTTACATAAGGTTCTTGAGAACAGACACTTTTGGTAATTGTTGATACAAACAATAAACCCTTTCTGCTGCTTCTGTTACTGACTCTTACTAAAAGCTTAATAACCAAGTGTTGTCGGATCAGTTGCAGAGCCTTCGTACTACTAGAATGGCATCATGCAGCATCATACAGGGAAACAGTTTTGCTATGTTTTCACATATCTTCGTACTTGATTTTGTGTTGATTCTTACTTGTCCGAGTCAAATACAGCTGCCCAGAGAGTGGGAGGAAGTGGAGAGAAGGGTAAAGGCTTTTACAGCTCTGCCAGCGAAAGCAATGGGCTTTGTCCAAGCAAACAAAAGCAATTTAGTATAGTGGCAAAATGAAAACACGTTACTCGTAAAGATTACTCAAAGAAAGTCTGTAGCGCTAAGTAACATATTTATCCTTTAGTGAAAATATGAATGGGTGGGGTTTTCTGTGTTATTATTAATATTAGCAACTTTTGTTAAGATGAGCATTTCTATTTGTAGTTTTGTGTAGAGCTGGAAAATTTGTTAGAAAATCTTTTCCTTTTGGAGAAGTCTATTCTCCAAGTCACGTTCCGATTACTTTGTTCTTGAAATGTTCGGGGTGCTGATCTTTCCTTAAAAAAAAAAAAAAAAAAAGTCCTACTTCGGATAAATTGTTACACTGTTTGGGAAGAGGAGAGCTACTGTCTATATCCGCCTTTTACAGTGAGACTTATACTTGGGCACTTTGAGTTTCTGTGCCTTGAACACCAGGTTATTGCCTGCTGGGCCTCCTTTTTTATCGTCATCTCTCATTCTGGGCTCCTTCCTCTCCACAAAATTCTTAAGGTTCCTTTTTTTGTTGCAGAACAGAGATTTCTCTAATTTCAAAGTTTCATTAATGTAAGAATTTATCGCATCTAAGTTTTCAGCATCTAGTGCTGAAAACAGACTATTTGTTACCATTTTTAGAACGATCTAGAGCTGCCATTTTTACAAGTGCTCTCGTGCAGCAGAGTTGAGGATACAGTATAATTAGGACTTTACTTTTGGATGGGTTATAATTCCAGATACTAAAGTTATTGTTTAAAGATTATGCGTACAGGAGAATAGTGCACATAGTTACTAATTTTGGTAGCCAGATAAAGCATTATCTTCTGTCACCTTTTTTAATTTTAGTTTTTATAAATGACTGGAAAAATGAAAAAAAAAAAAAAGCATGATGCTTTGTTTCAAATAAATTGAAATGCTTAGGTTCATGTAGACTACTTCACTTCATTTTTTGTAACAAAAGTGATTTGACTTATTTGTGATAATGAGGGGTTTAATGAAAGCAATTCATTAAATCATTTGTTCAGGCAGTTTCCACCATCTAAGCCTCCATCATTACACCACACACAAGAAAAAAAAAACCAACGTAGCAAGACATCAGGCAAAAAATCCAGAAAAACTAGCAAGGAATATTCTAACAGATTCACAAATGCCAGAATATATATAATAATGTACTAAAACTTTTTTTGTTTGTTCCTTTGATTATGCTCACAGTAAATTGGCAATCCTATTTTATTTCAAGGACAAGGATGTTTAGGCTTTTTTTTTGTAGCTGTCCTCTAGAACTGTGCAATGAAACCCAATACCTTTTACTTATTTCCCTAGATACTCTAATCCCTCCCTGCTTTACCAGTATCTTTGAGCTGTTCTTCCCTTTGTATCCACAGCAACATGAATCCCTGCTGGAATTATTTGCTTCTAAAATGCAGGTGCACTTGTTTAATGTTGCATTGGTTCAGGCTCTTAACTTGAAGACTTTTTCACCAAATGGGAACCTCTGCTTTTACCCTACTTCATATTAGGCATATTAGAAGCCTGTAAGATGTTCACTCTCCTAACGTACACTACCTGTTTCTCAGAGCCTTTGTGGTTTTTCAGTTATTAAGAGCTTTTAGGCAGCAGTGAGGAATCAAAAGCCATAACAAATAAACCATCCTTTTGTTAGCCTAGAAATAATACTACTACGTAGAGGAAAGAGGAGAATGATACAGAGTGTGGTAATGTGTGTAACAGTCACTGGTCAAAATACTCAAACCTGTTATCTCCCTGTAACTCTGTGTGCCAGTGCCTGACAGTAGCCGTGGCTAAGCACTGACAGTTTGCCTGTAGTTTTCAGGCTTGTATTTAAGTGCCTGTTTATATATTTAAAATCCTAAGGTTAGGCATACCAGCTACAGTTCTGAAATCAAGATTTTGTAATACAATATACTAGGTTTTTTTACTCATTTTATTTAAAGATTCTGATAATTTTCACAAATGCCAGCCTGTGCTTAAACACTTAACAAATTTTGATTCTTAGCTGAAGAGGAATTTTACCTCTGTTTGAAAATGTGACCGTTATTTGCGGGAAATCGTGCACGGAGCTCTGCAGCTCCTTGGACCCGGGAGGGCAGTGTGCCCACACTCTGAGCACGGGGCAGTGCCAGGTACCAGCCTCTGGGTCTCTTCAGTTCTGTCTCCAACATCAGCGTGCTTTTTTGATAGCTTTATTCCAGTTTTCTTTGTGCCTTGATTTTTCTCAATGTAAAATGGGAATCAAAGATATGACTCATTTCATCACAGTATTCTAAGGAGATGCTAATCAACATTTTGATGCCTACAAGATTAATGAATGGGAAACATGAATTAATGTTTGGGGCATATGGGAATGCCATGGGAGCGCTGAGGTAGAAGTAAATCATTAGTTAGTAAATCGTACTGAGTGAAAGGTCTGAATTGAAGCCTCACGCTCAATGGGGAAGAACTGAACAAATACCATATGACTATGGAAATACTGGATGACTGTGTATGGACTAAATAGAGGTAGGGCATCTGCAGAAGAAAATAGTATGTGACCAGATCAATAAAGTGCATCATAGTGCAGTCATGCAAAAGAGGCATACTAATGTTGCCTAGGACCTTCATTCTGCCATTTTTCTGATGCTTGCTTGCAACATTTTAATCCTAAATATTGTTAATGTAATTTAAACTTAATGTTATTATAGCACCTGGATTTGGAGACCTATTGGCAAGAGGCCATGCAGCATGTACAGAGATGATTTCAGCTCTAAGCTGAAAAGAAACTTCATTGCTATGAGGTCAGGCAGGATAGGAGAATGTCTAGGATGTTTATGTACTGTTGTAGTAATTTTCCTCATAATTACATGTAAACTAAATGCCAAGCAGTCATACTATTTAGGTGTGTAAAGTTACTGTAATTGTTCACATTTGCACCCCACTAGGAGTGCTCCATGAGTGCAGATGGCATTCTGTACACTTTAAATTCAGCTTAATGTATTGGGCTAACTCTCATTTACATGAAGACCACTTTGTATCACTCAGCCAGCATAATGTGGCCATAAATGAAGAGCAAATTCTATTTACACCCACCTCTGCAGAGTGACCTTAATTTAAATGAGAATCAGGCCCATAATCTCTATAAATATATGCACTCTGTTACATTAAGGTTATTTATTACATTGCACTCGGCCTGAGTATGCATGGAGATTTACCATAGATAATCCATAATCCAGAATTAAACTATTAATATGCATTTTGAGAGGGGCAGCCATAACCTTGAAATTCCTTGGTTTAAGTATGACCTTTAACTTTGTTTGAATATATTTTTTAAACGTATGAATAACAAATTAACATTGGTTGATAAAAAACATTCTGATTCCTTTGTACCATTTGCATCAATCCATACTTAACTTACAGAAAGCCTTGAAGATTAGAAGGCTTAATCACTCATAATATTTATTTGTTTTTAAATGTCAGATCACATTTATTTCAACATACTGTCAGTCTTGTTCCCCCCCCACACGCTGGCGTTAATGAAACTACGGTGGAAAGTATTCTTCTTTTTGTGTCCGAAGACACATGTATCTTAGCAAAATGACAAAACACTTTGTACCTGGCCTGTGTAAAGGAATTACTTTCTGTATCCTCCTGAATATGGAATTAAAATCTATACTGTTCCTTTGATACGCCCTCTTAATTTCAGTAGACCTGTTGCGGGAAGCAGACAAATTACCAGTTGTCAGGAATCCTTTTTTCCTTTCCTGCAGCTTACAGAAGGTGAGCTATGAACAGGAAGGGTGTTTGAGCAAAGACTCAGTAGTCTTACAATGCCTTTTGTAGTCATGGAAGGTAAGTCCTGCCTTGAGGTCTTAGGAGCAGAGCTTGTTAGTTACACGATATAGTCTAAATATCTCTGTCAGGACTGAGACAATATTGTGCTGGATGCTGTACAGCTCGAAAGTCATAGTGATGGTCTGGGAAGCTAAGCTGTTAACACTGTGTATAACCCTACATTGAAATGCACTCGCATTATGCCTGTACCAAACGGAGCCTCATCAAACTTACACTGGTTGAACTGTGGCATTTTGTTTTTCTTTCTACAGTCCGCGTCTGAAGTTCAACAATCTGACCTTGATTTCAATTCACGGCCTTCCAGGAAAAGACCTGCCGGGCTCCAAACATAGAAGATTTTTAATTAACAGGTTTGATTTAATATCTAAACACTTCCATAGCTTCAAAGGGAAACATAACACTTTGTAATTCTTTGTGAACTTGTCCTAAATTTTAGATAGATACATAGACAGATAGCCTCGAAATGATCCAATCTGTCTATACAACATGCTTTCACCTGTGAAATGAGTTGAATGTAATTACTACTAGGGAAATATTGCTAAAGCAGTAACTTCAGGACAGCAATCCATTGTATTATACCAGGACACTAGTCTCTGTTTTCCAAGACTTTTTAGATTGTTTAGATCTCCAGGTTAAAGAAAAATGACAAAAGATGTATCCTTGCTTTTTAAATATTATTTAGTTTTTAACTTCCATGAGTTTTGTTCCAAATAACGCTGAACAAAAGAATGTATAAAAATTAATATTAGCAATGTGACCAGCGATCTACTTACAGCAGCCACGTGGTGAGAGGCAGACCCCACTGATGATAATGGAAATTTTGCTGAGTATACGGGGGAAAAATTAGGATTATTGCTGTTGATAAATTTGGAAGAACTGTGCCGCATCAATTCTGCTGCTTGTGAACTATTTGTGTGCCAGTCTCTGGACTGTGGAAGTCTCTCTCCAGTCCCAGCCACAGTGCTGTCCCTTGTGCGTACCTCCCCTGGGCTGGCAGAGCCATGGGTCTGGTGCAAAACAGCTGGAGGGAAGATTGCGAAAGATAGCTATGCTTGTGTCTAGTGAGTGGTCAAACATTTCACGAGTTTTCTTGTTTGCCGACAAGTAAAATATCTTCCATTTAGTAGGATAAAATCTTACCTCATTAAAATTCACAGAATGTAATTCTCACTTAAATTTAGTATATTTGTTTTGATGGTTTTATTTTGGAATAGTGACTAGGAATCCTCACTGTAGACAGGAACATGACTGTTCTGGACGTTGAGAAGCATAGAATTAAAATGAATCAGTTATTTTGAATAGCTGGGGAATGAACTCAGTATAATTTATTTAGATTTGACATGTGACTCTTTGGAACCTGCACATTGTTTTTTACCAAATCTTTTACTCAGTAAGCGGCAATGCACTAAAGGGCCAGCTCTTTAAATGACAAAACAACTCAATGTCTGCTCACTGAACCTTAAAAATGAAATCTCTACAAAGATAAGAAAATGGTGTGATGTGAACCTGTTTAAAACCACCTTATCTTGTTTGGAATTTTGCCCTGTCAAGGAATTTTTTATAAGTAGTTACCTGATTTTATTTTTTTTTTAATTGTAGAAAGGGGTGTGTGTAAGTACAAATCAAGTAAATGAAGGGATTATATGCTCACATAAATGCATGTACTCTTTTTCCCAAGTATACTGTAAAAAAGAGTTGTAATAACAAAACATCCTTCCTGACGGAAAGTTGCAGTTCATAGCTGCCTCACCAGAATTAGCTGTTAAAATTTGAAAGCAGATTAAGGGTGAAAATTGAACTCTGCAGGGTATGATTTTTGAAAGCATCCCTGTGATTTTGTAGTGTCAGTCTCCTGGGAGCTGTGCACCTCAATTATAAAGGTGCTTTTGAAAACCCTCATCTGTCCTTGATGTCCATTTTATTTATAGATTTCTGCATTATTACAGTTTAGAATTGTCAGTGGTTTTCTTCCCTTATTTATTTGCCTCGGGTATTTGTGAGTACAGGGGATGCAGAGCACCTCAGAAAGCCTGATCATTCGGTTCCAAAATTCTTCGGGTCATGAAAGCAACTTTATTTGTTTCTGTGGCATCCTGTATGACAATTTTGGAAACTCAGTAACAACAATTAATGTGTAGCAATCAACTCTGTTTTAGAATGTATATTCTGGTACTAATGGCAAAATAACAGCTGTTAGTGCTGAGTCTCTTTCCGGCGTTCTCTGCAGCAGTCACTGGTATAATATAAAGGCATCAAATGCTTGAACATGAGCTGAGTCCCCTTCTATTTAATCACATTACATTTAGTCCTGTGGAAGAAAGTGGAATATTTTTCATCACTCAGTATCAACAGAAAGTACAGTTCTTAAGCCTCTGAATGGCCATGAGCTTTATTTGGTAGGTGGAATATTTTTTCTGCAGTGACTTCAGATCACAGACTGGGTGAAGCCCAGGATTTCTTTATTGGCCATTCCCATCTTGTTTCATAGGCATGATGTGCTAGCAGGGGTGAGACTCAGCTTCCTTTTACACAAGATGTGCAAGTTCCGTCTTCTTGCCACGTCACTCTGATCTCATAAACCAGACATCTGAGTAACACCAGCCATTCATCTTTTTTGCTTGTTTAAAACCTGTTGCATTCTTTTTCACTAGAACCTGCGGATTCATCCCTCTACAAAGCTATAAATGGGTTTGGGATTAGCATTAATCTTCAGTTCTACTGAAAGAACCTAATTTTACAGAATTTTGCCTGGTTTAAGTTGTCAGTATCAGCAAGGTATTGAGTTGAGTCTAGCTGGATTTACAGAATGGCCAGCAATGTACTGTGTATTTTCATAATGGGCTATTGCAAGGCTCAGTGGTGTTCAAGAGTCATAACAGACCTCATTGAAAATGTTATCTCTCTGGTCCTCCATGCATTTTATGATGATATGTCTATTGTACATCTGTATTGAAGTATTTCATCTTCAGGAATCTTTGTCTTTCCAGAAGTCTATTAAGCAGAGAGGGTAGTACAAATGCAATAATAAATAAGTATCCTGGTATTTGCTTAGTTGGGCAGGGTGGGGGCATACTCCGAGTCATAAAAGACCTTTGGAAATAATTCTAATTTTCATTACTGAGGCATTAAAAGAGGTTTTGTTCCATTTGGATTTTGCTTCAAAATTGGCTTTTCAAATAGCAGCTTCCAGATCTTCGATACTTCCATCATACATAGGGATATATATCATACTTTACACTGAAAACAGGCTGTAACACCACTGAAATTTAAGAGCTGCAAAAGTAAACCTTGCCTGAGATTTTCAAAATCGACAAGTGATTTTATGTTCCTTAGTTTTTTGGTACTGATACTGAATTAACACTGCCAGAGCATGGCGCTCAGAATGTGCGCACCATACACACCCTGAAAATCAGATTTCGATTGAGGTATCTCACTTGGACAACACTTAGTCCATAAGATGTTCAGGGACAAAAAGCCCCGGAAACCGTAACTACTATATGGAACAAGGCTCTGCTTAAAACAGACAAACTTTTATATTGTTTGTTATGTAGCACTGAAGGTAATTGCTTTGAAATTATAAAAGTTGCTTCCCCATTTTCATTAAGAATAAATTGTTCAGCTACAAATTAATGAAGATTAATATTTTTCACATCTGCACTGTTTGTGTCTCTTTCTCTCATTTACCTGCTAATTTTGTTTTCTTTTGGATAGCTTATGTGATAATTTCTCCTCTATTCCTGTTAATATTCAGCTCATCTTGCAGGGGAATTCAGTTGCGTCTTAGAGACTTTCAAAAGTTTGGGGGCAGGGGGTCAGTTTAGTATGTTTTCAGAATTTTTCATTCTTGCATGTTGGAAAAGTTCATTTGGAAAGGGGTCACCAAGAGAAAATTTGAGATCTCTGCTTTTTACTTCTAGCTCTGACAACTGTTTTCCTAGCTTTCTATTTATTTTTAAACTTTTCGGACTAATACTTTGGAACATGGATGTTAAATGCCAATGGTGCCTTCATTGCATTTGTGTCTCACCATAGCTACTACTGGTGAAGTTGAATACCAAATGAAGCAAAAGTGGAAAAAGACTTAATAAGGCAGTCTTGTATAGGAGAAAGTATTAGGCTGTTAAAATATTTTCTTTGCAGGTGCAAAAGTCTCCTCCTTGCATCAGCCTGCAAAGAAAAAGTAGAGTAAAGCATATATTTCTGACTTTGTTTTTAAATTATGTGGTTTTATGGCCCAATGCTGGGCAGGATTGTTTGGTTTTCGCAGAAAGTTGTCAATTTGTAACTGAGTATTTCATAATGTCTAATCTTTTACTATAGACTGCCGTAAACTCACAGTGAGAGAACAGACTTGAACCACTAGGGGACTTCGGCTAACTCACCAGATGTCTAATTAATGCCTGCTGTCAGCTGCTGAAATGTCACTTACAGATATTCTTTCTTCACAGCCACTGTTTTAATGATGAAGATTATGCACAGATGTCACTTTGTTCCTGGGTTAACGTTGTGGTTGGTAAAATGACTGGCATAAATCGTGCTGCCAAATATGTAGTTGTTTCCAAGGAGAAAAAAGTACCATATGACTACCTTGTTCTCTGTACGGGACAGAAATACCAGGTAAGGTTGTGTGCAGAGTGAAAAACATAATAATATATTAAATTTTTACAGCGAATAGTGTTTCCATGATTAGCAAAGCAGTAGAGTAGTCCTTAGCAAGTGTATAACCAGAAGGTTTGCAGCCCTTCAGTGTAGCAGGTTGTACTATTTCGGTGCAGCTATAGAATTTGGAGGAGATGAGAGGTTTTACAAAGTTTTCTGCCAGCGATGTCACTGCTTAGTGTCAGATATTAAGCAAAGCTGCCAGTATTTTTGCCACCATGACCATTAAACCTGCTGAAGAGTAGGCCCAATTGACATGTGGCCCCAGCCACAGGAGAGTTAACTCCAGCTGGTCTAACACCATTTGACCTAGTTTTGGCAATGGAGAGAATTCCGTATCAAATTAATTACTCATCTCACATGATGACCATGCCTAGGCACGTACATGGTGCTGTATGTTACTGTAGCACACAGTTAAGTTTCCAGTGAGATTGAAGCAGACTCTTAGTTATGTGTGAAATGTGGAATCGAGCTCATCTCCAGCCCTACAGGCTCAGCTTCGACTCGGACATCCCGGGCAGGGTTCGTTCTTTCTTGTGTATCATCATGTAGCCTTCAAACTAAGTAAACCAAATGGCCATCTTTTATATAGCCCCGTTGCCTGCAGTGATTTTGCCTTACTGATTGGTTTTGGATAGGAATCACGAGCAAGGTATTTTGCCTTTAAAATCAGGAGATCAAACTGAGCATGTGTCTACAGGTTTTTACAGTGCCGATCACCATAAGTCACAAACGTGAATGTGAGGTATGTTCAGCCCCACAGTGAAATCTGGACTGCACATGTGCAACAGATTTGTGGAGCAAGAAAGCCCCAGTTTTTCTGTAAACACTTTTCTGAGTAGAGCCATACTTTATACAACACTCCATATTCACTGTTCAACAGGGATGAAACAAAAGTTGATGTATGGTCTGAATGACTTTAAGTGCTCCTAGAAAAAGAAGTTTGGAGGTAACTCAGACTTGCAAAATAAGTTATGGGAAGTAACTACACTGGAGGAGAAAGAAAGATAAAGAAAGCAAGGGGAAACTCGGGTTTTATCTGCCTTCAAGAAGAAAACCTAACGTCATCTATTCTCACTTTTAAGCTCTACAAAAAATGGGAAGGAATTATTTTTATCATCTGGTTTCTGTTTTGTTACACAGAGCTGTAGTCCATCCTTTTTATAAGTTGTCCCTTATTTGGTAAGCAGTCAAATTAATGCCTAGTAAAACATTATTCACTATGATTAAGAGGATTTACTTGTTGGGTAAGTAAGATCTTTTGATGTCATGCCTGTTTTTATATGACCGAATAGTATTTCAGTTGATCCAATTGGCAGTGAGAACATTGTTCAGGACATTAATCACTGCTGCTGTAGGAGTCATAGATGAGATTCTCTTTTTTGCTCTGTATAATTCAGATTGAATTTGTTACTGTAAAGTAGCATTATACAATTAACACTTACTGAATGCTGGCTTTTTAACCATCAAGCAGGTTTTGGTCCCTTTCTCTGGGACAAAATCTCTCTTATTTTAGAAAGTTGATTTTTGCTGACAAAAGATGGAGGCAGTCTTGCTGCACAAAGAATTTTCAAGTGTCATTTAAAGGTATATGTTATTCAAATAACTGCAGTGATCCTTCAACTGTGTATTTATGCATTTCTGCTGTTTGCTGTGAAGTCCCTTTCATTTACGTTTTGCCTGTATTGTTATTCACTTGTTCTGGCACTGCTCTTTAAAATGGTCATCCATATCCCATAGGAAATATGGAATACATACACATGCATGTGTACCTCTTTGTGTGTTTGTACTCAGACTAGTATGAATCTATTTTCTCTGTGGCCACTGATGTATGTGTTTGCTACTGCTGAATATTAAGAAGGCTTAGAATGTACAAGAATAGCAACCCTTAGGTAGTCAAATGGCTTGTGTCATTGTTTTTTAAAATCTTTCTTAACGGTTCTCCAAGATATATGCCATGTATTCATTCACTCATTTGTTCATTTCTTCCAGGTCCTGTCTCCCACTGGAGCAGATATCAGTAAACTCCCAACTAACAGAGAAGCCGTAAGTAAGTGGCCACAAAGATACACAGGGAAAGTCCCTTGCAATCACTTTACTCTCAATGACGATCAGGACTGCTTAAAGGCAATGCACTGGCTGAAGGAAAACCTTGTCAACTCCGAAGGTAAGGGTTTTTGTTAACACGTGCACATTTACAGAAATGTTTTCTAGGCTTATTGTTTCCTTAATTCCATGGTATAATTGGTGCCTGATTAATTCTAACAAAGTCTTTCATCTGCTGTGCTTTGTTTTCCAGATTAATTTACAATTTGTTGTCATTTTTGATACCCAGCATATTTAGCTAGGAAAGAAAGGCTTGAGATAGATTAATTATCTATAATTATTATATAAACCAAAATGAGTCCCAAATGCAAATCTGGCTGGAGTCATTAATTAGCCAATTAAATAATAATTTAATTAGTGGATGTGTTTTTCTGTTGTATAGGAAAAATATCTAGATTTGAGGCGTAACACAAAGAAAACAGGTCTAAACTAGGAAGTGGGTTTTTTCAGTGTCTGTCATCTTTGTATTTGATTACATCAGTTACAGATTTTCACACAGAACTGCAGGCTCCCAGTATTTTCTTTTTAACCCTTAAAATCACACATTTGTGCAGATGTCCACCATACCTGTATTTCCTCAGCCTGTTCATGCATGCATTGTTCTTACATTCATTAGTTCATTCACTGAATGCGTATGCTGTTGAAAATACCTGGAATCATCCAGGCTTCGGAGTTGAACTTTCAACTACAGAAAAAGAGACCAAGCAGTAAATGAATTCATGTGATGTCAGTTCCGTGTGCCGGATCTGAGTTGGGACAGAGTTCAGAGCAGGAAAGTTGTCTTTGTGGAAAGTTCCTGTCGACTGAGTGCAACAACAGGAGTTTCCTAAAGATGTAGTTTACCTGGCTTGTTCGTAGAGAACATAATGAAAATTGGTAGTTATTTGATGTGGTCTACAAGGTTCATGTCCTGCTTGGCAGACCTTTAGGGAAGTTCTTAAGACACTGGAAGTTTCTTTATCATCCTCCAAGTCTGGCTGTGATCAGGACAGGAGACAATATGTTTCTGCTCACATTTTCCTCAAACAGCTTCCTGGCCTCAGGCATGTAAATAGAGCCTCTTCAGCAGGTCCCACTCCACCTGTTTTCCAGCTGATACCAGCCCCTGCCCGCACAGTTTTACCTGGTGTCCAGCTGATATGCACAGTTGCATTTGCATAAACAGATGAGGTTGTTAGTTTTCCCTGTTTGCTACTGCTAGTCTTTCATGTAAATCCGTGCGTGCCCAGTCCTGGAATGTGCTCCAGTACACCTGCACAGAAATGCTGCCCGAGAGCTAGCTGCTGCTGGCTGGGATGCAAGGTGCCCAGGAGGATCGCTCTTCAGGCGAACAGCAGTCTTACAGCACCTCATGTGCTTTGGGATGAATGCACCTTTACTATTATTATTAATACTAAATTAATATTATATTAATCATCATTTCATTATTGCTGCTGATTTTTGTTGCGGTGTAAAGCTGGATATCTTAATTAGGCACTATCCCGTCTTCAGTTATAAGCTAAATCCACAACTCCTGATGAGGCCGGTCTGGAAGGACTTCTGGAGATGTGGTCTGTGGGAGAGGTGATGCCTCCCCCTTTCTCCCCACCCTGCCTCTGGCTCCAGTTCCCTTTCATTGCTCTTCCCACTTCATGTTCTCTGCTGCTGCAGATGTAAGCTATAAAGAGTGCCCAGCTGGAGAAGTCTTTCTCCACCTATCTCTGTTTCTGTTCTACCTCACCCTGCTTCTTTTTCCACCTATATTTCTTATGAATGTTGTTCTTTCAGACTTGATCATAGCTGCATTCAAGATCCCTACTCTTTCTGAAAATGAGTCCACATTTCAGCCCCTAACCTATTCTGGAGACAGTCTAATAGGTGATGGGCTCACAGAGGTGCAGAGGCAAGGCTCCTGTGGAGTTCAGCAATTGATTTGGATGTCTGTCAGCTCTCTGCAGGCCATGCTACCACTCAACTGGGATGACCAAAGTTTTATGTTTGTGTTTACTTTTCATCTCTGAAATTCTCCAGATCCTAGTTTTGCCTTCAATAGATAGTAATATTACACTTCAGTTATTTCACCTCATCAAAACTGTATTGTTTGTCAAATTCCTACTAACCTGCTTTAAACATGTTAGAATTCAAAATGTTAAAAAGTAGGATTTGCTTATGCTTAAAGAAAATGAAGTGTCAAGTAAAACTATATATGCCGGTTATTGTAGCTGCACAGAAATAGACATTTCATCCTCCCACTTCAGATACAATAATAATTATTCTCAGCTTATACTCGGTCTTTTCTCCACACAACTTTCTTCTATTTGTGCTCCTCTTATTCAGCCATTTGCTACGTTTATCAAAAGTAGCCTAGAGCCTGCTGTGCCGAGCCCCATTCTCCTGGCTCAGCCGCTGGATGAGCCCCGCCAGGGTCCCACGTAGCCAGCCTGGGGGCTCGGGCAGGGAGCAGCTCCCACCGGCACCCAGTGTGGCAAATGCATGGAGCTACCCGGCTGGGGGAGAAAAGCCCCGGACGAGGGAGGGCAAATGCACCTTCAAGACCACCTGTAGTTCTAGAGGTTTTTTAAAGAAAAGTGTTAATCACTGAGCTTCACAATGTGAGTCTTATTAGCCTAATTGGATGAAATCTTCATTTGGTGGCACTGATTTTGAAGCAGCTTTTAATTAAGAGGTAAGGTAGGGTTTTTAATTGCTTTTCTTCCCTCTGTGAGCACTGGGTACCACTTCGTTCTGGATGGTATCAGTGGATGCTTTTTTGCGGGTTGTCAGTAGAGCAGGATCAGCCTGGTAGCGTGTGCTGGCAGGAGGCGTTGTGTGCACACCGTGGTGGAAGCAACAGTGCTCCCGGCAGTGACTGTGCCACCAAGGACGGGCAGCAGCATGGTTGCTGCAGCCTTCCTCCCCGGGCTCCTCCTTGCCTCAGGCGAGGAGAGGTGATGGGAGAAGCTGGCCGGCACTCAGCAGCAGGTGTTGCTTGAGGAGCCTGTGGGAGAAGCAATGAGCCACGTCTGCTGCTGCCAGCTCCTCGGCCGGCTGCAGCGTGGTCCCCCAAGCTGGGGCCGGAGGCCTTTGCCCCTGGCCGGTTGTGCTGGTGGCTCTGGAAGGGCCTCCTGCTGCCGAGGGCCCGGGAGCAGGGCGAGCACCAGCCCCAACAGCTGCTGCTGCGGCTTCTCTGATGAAACCCAGCCGCCTAATGCATGTAACCTATTATAACTGTAATTGTGACTAATTGAAATTCATCTCCTATTAGCTCTGCACTTTCCATGAAAATAAAAAGTAGGATGGGAGTAAAGTAAGGAACAAAACTGCTTTAATGGCCCAAAATGGAGCAATTATTTTTTCTCTTTACCTAAACATAGTTTACTGCCTTATTAAAAGCGTGTTTGTAGGAATACTATCGCATTAAAATTCCAGTGCATGAATCACCAACCGAAGCCACTGATGCTTTAGCTAATACTGGTTCTCTCCTTTAGCTTTTGCAAACTAAAAAGATTCAGGTCATGCTAGGGTCACTGAAATCTTGTGCTTCCACTTGTGGAAAATGAATGAGCCTGCTCTGCCACAGAACGCTGACATTCTAGTAATAAATGATAAAACTACTCTAACGGTCTTTATTTATGGCTGCTTTTTTCCATGGAAGATTATTATGTTTACTCACAGATAGATACATTTTCATGTAGTTAAATAATAAAAGCATCCTGAGGAACTGCTATCTGTCTGGTGAACATAATTTCAGTCCATAATGAATATCTGTAGTTCCTAGACTACTAGCACTGTAATCTAAAAAGCCACTAATATTGTAATAAGCAGAAACCGTAAATTGTTGATTTACAGGAGGTCAGTAAAAGAGCATTGCTTTCCTTGATCTAATGTAGTTGTATTTAATATTACCATATAAAACAGAATTTTAATTTTCCTTGAGAAATGCAGGGCTTGAATCTGATCTTGTATATACAAAAATGCCAACATATAATGCAATAACCGAACTTCCCTCCAAAGAGGCTGCTTCTGCCAAATGCTGAGGAACTCTCAGTTGCCCAGACTTGCTTGCCTTAGGGTCAGAATAAAACTTTGCTAGGCTATGCCTTTGGTAAGCACTTCTCATTCCCCTTTCCCAGCCACAGCGTCTTCTTCAGCTGCTTATGTTTTTTACCCCTTGCTAATTGAAAATGTGTAAATGTAATGTACGGCTGTCAGCATCCATGTACCAAGTTCTTACATGCACTATTAGCACATTAGATTACTAAAAATGAATATATCCAAGTTTGTATTTCACCACTAGTGCTGCTTGTTTACTTCTTGCATTACACCCTGCTGCAGCAGTGAAAAAAATGGATCAGTCTTATGTTTTCCTTCTTTTTTGGCGCTCTCATGAGGACAGTACTGCCTACAGATAGGCGTCCTGGCAGGCATGAGCAACGGAAAGGGTTCTTCTTGCCTGGAGAGTCAGCTTGGCAATGTACACGTTGGATGGAATTCCCATTATCACACATTATACATATTCGGTATTATATTTATGAAAGCAGTAAGATCTCTTTCTTCTCATGATTTCAGATGAATACATTTGCAGGTAAAATTGTTCTGTCCCTCTGGTCATTGATGTGAACAGTAAAAATATGCTTTTCATCATTTCTGAGCATGTATAATCATGGGGCAATTCTTTTCTCTGGCGGTTATGAAAAGATATGTTTATTTGGCAGCTACAAGTAGCCAAACTGATACAGACAAATAAAATAACCTTGAAGTCAAAGGGGAATAATAGAACATCTGTTAACAATTTTTATCATTAATATTCTTGGGAGCTAGGGCTTTGTGAATGCTCTGTTTAGTATTGCTCTGTGTCTCATGCAGTAAAACATGGTCCCAGTGAAATTAGTTTAGTCTATGAAATAATAAAATTTAGGTTGTAGGGGATGCTATCACTTGTAGTGAGACATAAATGCCAATGCCGAGATAAACATGCAAGTTAGTTGCATGAGGCACTCTCTTACCTGCTCATCACTGCTTACTGCAGTGCTGTGTAGGAAAACAAATGCTGACAAAGTCAAGATCAAGCCAGTTATGTAGGAAAGTCAGCTGTTTGTCCAAATTCTGATTGCAGTTACTGCTATGTAGTCTGTGGGGAGCCAGTGCCAGCTGCTGTTTATGTCAATTAAAGGCCATTCCTGAAACACCTCATATGTTTCAACACTGATTTTTCTTTAGTACATTCCACCCTATGCTTTTCCTTCAATGCCAGACTACAAGTTATTTTCATAGAGCTCATAGAGAACCTTCTGCCATATCATCAGTCTTCTCATACGAGGCCCTATATCCTCTGTATTATCCCTCAGCTTCAGTCTGAGACTGGACAAGCCTGGGATGGCCTGGGATCTGTGCACTGGCTTTCTTCTGGTTTACACACATTACCTGGAAAAGCGACACTTGGGAGCTGTTAGCTTTTCTGCAATTTCCTTTCTCCCAGGGCCATGCTGGAGTGTATGATGTTCTCTATTGCAAGGATGTTTACAAGATAGTTTGTGTAGGTATGGCTCAGTTATTTCCTATTTCTGCCAGGGATTTACTGAGAAAGCAATAAATGCACCTGCTGACCAGCAGCGCTGCCCAGGTATGGGACATTAAATGCACTGGGAGCATGCATTTGATGCATCCTTGTGCTGACAGATCAGATTCTTGGCATACTGAAACACCTATCAGACTTAACGTGTAGGAGCTGATGTCTTACTGAAGGTCTGTCAAAATCCACAGGTTGGGTGTTCCTCCATCTACGTTGGCCTTGCAGCTCGAGCTAGTTGCTGGGGCGGTTGAAAACAACACAGATGCAGAGCTGGTGGTTGTGTGCATGCTTACTGCTGCATGCATGGAGGAGCCTGCAAGCCTGGACTCGATCCTCCTTTGCTTGGGCAGGAGCTTGGCTGTGGCCCTCGTAGCAAAGGGTCCTTAGTCACTGGGAAAGGAGTTCCCAGTCTGTCCTATGAGAGCTGTGCCATTTTGCATGGATTACTTGAAGGCTTAGTGGATCACGAAGCAGAAAAAAGGTTCCTATTCCAAGCAGGGAGACAGAGGGAACAGGGAGGAGAGGAGCACGTTTCAGTCCCTGCTCAGAGGAACGTTTATGTGTTTTATATTAAACCATCCTTAGATAAAACACACAGATGCTCTGATACATCCCAGCTCTGCCTCCCTCTTTGCTAGGAGGGCTTTAGCCATTAGGCTGGAGAGTCACATTATGCTCACACAGAACCTGCTTTCTTCGAATCCTCACGTATTTGCTCTCAGCTTTAACTATGCAGTTTGAAGTGGCACTGTTTCAGTAAGAGAATTTGCAAGATCCTACCATATAGCCTGCAGCTTTGTAGCTAAGGGCACTCCCCTGGGAGGTGGGAGATGTGGGTTTGAATCAGGGCTCCCTTCACCCAGTGGGTGGAAAGATGGAGCTGGCTTCAATAGTGGTTTCTGCTTTAGTGACAATGCACTGCAAAAGGAGCAGCAATATCCAAACGCCGTTTCATACCAGCTGATCAGAAATGTCTGTCTCAAGCTTGCTGATTTCTAGGCAGTGTGCAAGGACAGAGGCTGGCTGGTTTGGAGTATGTACTTGAGGCATTTAGGTTTTGGGCGTTCTCCGACATGCACTGGAGGGAGGCAGCTGTCTTCAAAGAACAGTGCAGAGCTGCCAGCCGCTCCTTGTCGAGTGCATCGGCCGCCTGTGCCCCTCAGCAGGGCAGTTCGGTGAGACAAGCCAGCAGATAGTAAGCAGCAGGCAGAGGGGTACGTCTGCAGGGGCGTCTCCATTGTCTGGAGATTAGGCTTTTGCAGAAGGAAGCGGCAGCACTGGTGACCTCCCATATTGCACAATGGCTTGTTTTCTATAACTTGGTCTTTCCACAGTTTGTGGGTTTTTTTCTGCATGATGTATTTAATTTGCTCCTGTTCCCCCGCCCCAATAAGGCCTTTGAATGAGCAAAATTGAGGAGGGAGGGGAGAACAAAATAAAAACTTTTTTTTTTTTTTTTCCCCTAGAGGATTTTCAATCAAAATAATTTCAAATTATGGGGTCAGAATGAATGTCATACTTCTATTTAAGTACTTGCCTACTTTGTGGGATGTTTTGTACAGATTCTTCACTAAATTATCTTAGCTACTGTTGCTAGGTAACATTGTTTGCTTCATAGCATCAGAGAAATAAGAGGGTCAAAGAGAGCAATTTCGTGTTGTTATCATCTGAGTTATACTAATAAGGTTTTCATTGTACGTCTTAGAAATTTTTCCCCTTTTTTTTTCCTTTAGGGAACATCATTGTCTATGGGAATACAATTGACATTTACACCACGGTAGAAACCCTCTTATCTCTTGGAATTGATGGTTCTCGTGTACATCTCATACAGCCTCCACTCAGCTCAAATGTTACTTGCCTTAACAACAACGAAATGGAAAGTGCTGTTCAGGAGGCACTGTCAAAGGCTGGCGTGTCTGTTTATTATGACAGTATCCTGGCACAGTGGAACGAAGGCGACGACCCAGACCTTATCACATGTGCTGCTTTCACTACTAATACAAAACCGTTTAAATTGCAGTGTTCAGTAAGTATATGCTTTCATTGTATTTCCTTCAGTCTGTTTTTTAAGACAAAGACCAGTAAATTTAGATAGTCCCTCATTGGTTTATCTATTTTCTCATTGTCTCTAGAAGATTGAACATTCACTTGTTAGTCTAAAAGATTGTTTTTTAAAAATCCAAATAAAACCATTGTTAATGCCCTGACTGATGTGGATTAAAATGTAGTTAAGTCACCTGACTCACAAATAGTTGTTCACTGCTGAGTGACAAATACTCTTCATTCATTTCCTAAATAATTCCAGAAATCCTTTTATTATTTAAATGCATACAGTAACTCCTGTCTATAGTTATGTGCATTTGATTAAGATTTGATTAAGTCATAGTAGAAGCAAATAATATTGGATAGAGAGGCCTACTATGTAACTTAATCAAAATATATTTTAAACAGATTTTTCTCCCTCTACATTAATGACTGCATTTTTGTTCATCTATAGTATCAATAGCTAAGTAAATTATACGCACACTCACAGGTATGGCCCCACTGTGAGATTTGGGACAGGTTTTAGCCTTTCCTAATGGGCAGCATAGTTCTGTTTTTCTTTTTTGGGCTAATCCATGTGAGTGAGCACTTCTAGTAGAGTCACTTCAACACGTGCATCCATAGGAAGCCGTATGGCCCCCTCAACACACCCTGCTGCATGCACGCTTCTTTGTGCAGCAAGTCTGTTGTAATTCTGGAAAGGAAGAGTCGTGTGCCCCCCCCAGGGAGCACCCTCGGGGTCGGTGGTCCCTGCCGGCTCCCCTGCACTGGAAAGCTCTCAGTCATTGGGTTTTCCCAACCCTTTTCTTTTTAACGTATGGATAGTTAAGCCCTTCCTGATGGAGGTGAGGACCTTGCATAGCACTTTTATCCGCTAGCAGTTTCCTGACTCTGGTCCCCATATCAGTAGTGACATTCCTCCCACTCTCTCCTCATACTCTCTTCAGTTTTTCTCCTCTTTCCCTGAAATCCCTCTATTTTTATCCTTCTTCCACAGAGATCTCAATGTGGTTCTTGTTCTTGCAACTGAATATCCGTTCGCCACCTCCCCATCAGCCCCGCCTCTTTTCCCCACCACCTTGCCTGTGTGGCCTGTGCCATTCCTTCAAGACCTCCATTTCCTCATCGTTTGTTTCTCTTGCCCTTTTGTGCCCCCTGCCCTGTGCCTGTCCTTCCTCCAGCCATGGTTCTTCCCTCTCAAGGTCTCTCTTACCCAGCCTCTAAGATGAGAGACGTGCAATTACTTGTGATGTCAGGGGCTTTATATTCTCCAAAACCAGTTCAGCTGTCTTGCATGGCTCCTGTATCTCCTTTTAGCTGCCTGGGAGGATGGCTCAGAGGAGGACGGGGCTCCAGAGAGCAGCCTTCGTCAGGAAGGTAGCTGCGTTCACAAGGGAGCAGGCTGTGCAGGAATCGGCACTGCAGCAACTCTGGGCCTTTTGGGATTTGAGCCAATATCAACTGTTGATTGGCAGTTCTTGGGGGCTTAATTTGTTGAGTCCTGCAGGATAAAAACAACAGGAGAAAATCTCCTCTTTCCCTAAAGCGGCAGCCTCCCTCCCTCCCCTCCCGGGCTGACAGATGGCTCCCAGCCTGGAGGTTGCAGCCGTCCCCTCCCCTCTGGTGACACTGTCCTGCCTGTCAGCCGGCAGGACGTGGGGCTGTGTGGTCCCCTTGCCCTCACGGGCAGAGCTTCCCTGATTTTTGGATCTACTAGATGGTTAGAATTCCCCTAACTGTGCATAGTTCATTACTTGTTTTATATACGAACAAGCTCAGAGGTTCTGGCTCCTCTGCTGCTGCATCTCTGCTGTACCGCTGTTGCTAAAATTTCCAGCTCCCTTTGCTTCCCTCTGCTGTGCCTTTTCTTCCGGCTGGCTCATCCAGCCGGTCGTGAGCATCTGATGCTTGCCCTTAGTCCACAGGAAAGCTCTTTGGTGATATAACCGGGTAATACCTTTACCCAGGTCGCAACCGTGTCCTCCCTGAGGCTGACACTAAGGGAAGGACTTATTACTGATGCTGGTTTGCCCTGATGCAGCTACGTCTCGAGCTGTTCAAGATGAAGGCAGCAAGATAATGCATGCTTGTCTGATAACTTTTCACCCTTTCCTCAGCCTGTACAGTAATATTTCTGTAATGTATGGTGGGTAGCAACATTCAACTTGTTGCCTAATCATTTTAAAAGGTGAGGGTACTGATGAAGGGGAAAGCTCTTTTTAAAGGCTCTGGAGCTTCACAAACTGTATTGTAGCAATGAGGCGTCAGTCTTCATCTGTACCCTTTGCAGACCATGATCTTGTTTAAAACATCTCTCAACCTTGTCATTCTTATTACTTTTAACCCTCAATGTCCAGTGTGCCCTCTTGTTTTATGCTATTTTTGGGACCTTTGTTCTGCCAGCTTTCAGTTTATCCTTTGTAAGAGGCAACTACGAAGATGCTGCGCGTAGTTGTAGCTCCTCCCATTTCTGCCATCTGCGGCGCTCTGACGGAGGTGAGAGTGTGGGGCAGGGACTGTTCTGTGCGTGTGCCCCCCGGTTCCAAGCTGGAGTGACCCAGTCTCGCTTACCTGCTCTTCATTTCTCGTGTTTCAGAACTGAGACACCTCCAGGTGATGCGGGTTTTACCTTCCCCAGCTCCTCTCTTAGCTTCATCTGAATAGGCACTTTTGTTCTTAGTGAGCGCACTTTTGGTTCCAGATTTCAGACGGGCTTTTGCCTCTTTAAAGTCACTTTTAGGCAATGTAGAAAACCAAATAAAACACACATCAAGAGAAATGTCAGAGGTGCGTGATTCTAAATCAGTTTGAAAGCTCCTCTCTGCTAATCAATGCGTGGAGTCTGTGCGGAGCAGGCAGACAAAAGGCGAGGGCTGTGGCGGGACCCTGCAGTCCTCGCTCTCGCGCTGCGCTGTATTTCAAAGCGGCTCTTCAGGCATCCAGCACATTTTGCATGACATGCTGTGTGCACATCTGTTCCACACCGATGCCTAATGTGTAGGACGAATCGGTGGCCGCTTCCAGCACCACCTGCTTTGTAGTGCGTGTCGTGGTGGTGCTGCCTTAGCTCGTATTTTGAGGAGATGAGGTCTGATCTGCTTCCTCATGTCCCAGGAGAGGGACTATGCAGGTGCCACAAGAAGACAAAATAAGGGAATTATCACTGGCTTTTTTCTTTGAGACTTAGAGGAGGAATTTAAGGATTTAGGGTGATTTTCTTTCAATGCCCTTGAAATCTTCCTGTGGGGAAAACGAGCTCATGGCTTCAGTAGATGCTCATCCCAAGATAAATCCCTACCTCAGGGCCAGTTCTGTAAGGAGTAAGACAGCACAGGCAGTGTTTTCAAAGAATGGAAGTCACATCTTTTTTCAGTCCCGTAAACCAAAACATAGTGAATAGGAATCTGCTGTGCTCATTACCAGATGCAATAACTGACTGCCAAATGTACCAAGTACTTTACTTACAGACACAGCCTCCTCTGGGCTGACCTGGATGATCTAGATGGATCTGACGTCCACCTGGACCTGTGCCCTGTCTCTTGAGAGTGGCCAGCCCCAGCCACTGCAGGGGCAGTAGTCCCTAAGCAATAAGGAGGTACAGATTAGTCTGCCTCCTAAAGCAAGTATTATCCAGATCTGGAATAGCTAGAGATGTGTTTCAGTCCTGACAAAGTTTGGATATGCTTTCCAAAATCTACGTCACTATCAAGTATAATAAATCTGAATGCTTTCCTTTTCATGTAAATATTCAGTCCTTTTGTACCTCTCACAAACGTCTTGGCCTCCACAGCTTCTACTGGCTTTAATTCTGCCGCTGTAGTTTGAATGAGGATGTCATTTCCTCTGAACAATTTGAATTTCCTATCTTTCCATTTCATTGAATGGCCCTGTGCTGGTAGCCATAGTAACATAGTTTGGTAAACAGTTAGGAACAACAGTTGGAGAAACATCTGTAATATACAGTTATCCTGCTAAAATGCAAAGTAAATTGTACTTTTCTATTACTTAGTTTTTCAGTTTGGCTTGAGCATTTGAAAGAAGAAAACCAACACAGAAAATATGCACATCCACTCAGGCTATTTGATATAGTTAATAATAAAGTTTTTAAAATAAAAGTCATCTAATAACCAGAAGTAGATGAGTCTAGTTTAGTAATTCTCCCCTCTACTGTCTTTGTTTTAATTTTAGTAGCTGTAAATACTGGATCAGAAGGATTTATCTCTGTATGTAAAATCATACTTTATTTCATGTTCTTGTTTTTTAAAATAAGTAACATTCAGAACGAACTGTAGGTTTTGATTTATGAAATTAGCCAGTAACTAATGTATAAGAACCTACACTTATTTATATCTCTTTTTTAGGCATTTTTTAGTTTTGCCTACAGGGCAGTGGATTATGAAACCTTTAAGGCAATTAATGATGCTTGCCTTGTTTTTGATGGAAGACTTGTGATCGATACCGAATTCCGTACTAATGATGTCAGTATCAGGGCTGCAGGTCCTTTAACAAAGTACTCCAGGAGATACTATGTAGATGAATGGACACACAGCAACTTCAATTCAAGAGAGATTGGCTTTCAGCTTGCTGCATCTATGCTGAATCTCTTTGATCCAACCCGTAAGCTTTTTTCTAAGCCACCAGAAGGCACAGATAGACTCATCCCCATGTACAAAGGGTGTAAAATTAAAGGTATGTCAAAATGGATTTCTGTTATACTTTCATACCCTTTTTGGTATTTTTGCTGTTATATAATAAGGGTAGGTCCAACTCACCTAAGATGCCATCTAATGGCAGCAAAGTTCTCAAAGCTCCTTATATAGTCAGTGTAAAGAGGCGAGTTGCAGTAAAAGCTTACACTGTAGATTTTTGCTAATAATGGACCAAGTTGTGCTTTCATTTATATTGCAGTAAATATGGAGTGTTTCCAGTGAAACTCAGTGTCTTTATTCCAAGTTCAAGATCAATAAAACTATAATCAGAACGTTTTAATGTGTGGCTACTGCACCAAGATGTATAAGAGTACCAAAAAAAAGTTTGTAACATGAAGTCCATCAAAACAAAATAAGTTCCTTGTTTTCTTTTTTAGAGCCGTTTAGTAAACAAACAAACAAACAAAAAGATTATGGGAGAAGGAGGGCAAACAAATACTTTATTTTCTTCTTTGTTTATGATTTAATAAACCATATTTTCATTTATGGCAGGAGGTGTTCTTCCTGGAGGTTATAATTACTTGCATATTTCCAAACCAGAAATCCCCATCCGCCTGGACTTAGAACTTGCACTGTGTGATCATGTAAGTTACATTATTTAACTTTTCTTTGTTTCGTCCTCCATTTGGAAAGATGTTCTTATTTAGGATAGCACAGGTACATGCATAAGTACCATGCATGTTAAAAAATACCTTGAGTAAGCATGGGTTTAAGTATGTATTTAGAGACCTTCCGGAGCTGGGGCTTATCAGTAAACTCTGGAATGGAACAAACCACATAAAAACAAATCTCTGTGATTATTTGAAAATATTTAATTTATTTTAATGTAAATTCACTGTCATATTGTAAATGTGGAATACATATAGATAAGATTATCTGATTAACTTCTTTACTTCAGTTCTTAATTCCTTTGCCATGAAATCAACCGAAACCAAAGGGGTTTTTGGTCCGTGAAGGCAGGAAATACTTGTCAAGCCCTAATGCCCTGAACTCTTCATGACTATTTGTAGCACTTTGGGTTCAAATAGCTCCCTAATGGGGCACCACAGCTCAACTCCTTGACCCTTTTTTTCCAGAGTTGGTGGCTCAGCACTGTGCCTGGTTCCTGAGCCGTTTGTCTCAGCACAGGTTGGGAGGTTATCATGTTGGCTTTTCCTCA
Source organism: Aptenodytes patagonicus (assembly GCF_965638725.1). Classification (NCBI taxonomy): domain Eukaryota; kingdom Metazoa; phylum Chordata; class Aves; order Sphenisciformes; family Spheniscidae; genus Aptenodytes; species Aptenodytes patagonicus. The sequence continues at coordinate 131,761,248 of NC_134951.1, read as the reverse complement.
GTACCCTCTTTCTCAGAATGGCTTTCTTTTTGCTTGATTCTGTAGAGAGAGACAAGTCACTTTCTCAGTCATATGGAATATGTTGCGTTTGAAGTTCCTAGCGCATATTTAATACACAACACATCAAGGTAGTGGTGGTATTTGCCATCAGATTTGCATAAGAACAAATCCAGTCAGCTAAGCCTGGGTGCATAGTATAAATCAGGTACAGCTGGTGAAAAAGTATGAATTACATAACTAACTGAACCTCTCAGATGTCCGTTTCCATACTTTCTAATATTTGGCTTTTTCAAAAGATGCACGATTTCTATAAAGAGGACATAGGATAGTATTAGCTGGATTTCACTAAAATATGCTTTCAGCCTTAGCACTTAACCGCTTTCCTCCGTGGAATAAGGTGCTATAAATGCATACAGATGATAAAACTTCATAGTCTATCAGTGAAATTCAGTTGATTTTCTAGACTAGTAGGAAAAGAATATATTCTGGAAGGGATGCTCCATACTTCAGTGCTAGAAAATAGCTAGTGCTGCAACCATGAAGTCGTCTTTGAACGGGAAAGAGGGAAGCACTTCACACGGTTGGGCTACATGGGAGATTGTCCCATGACACAAACGTGGAGACGCTTCTCTTACTGGAGAAGCTGACTTGTGAAACAAGAAAAGGACTAGATTCATGTATTTTAAAGCCAGAGAGGACCATCCACCTAGGCAAGCTCCTGTTTCATACAGATTTTCATACAGATTATACGTTTTCCTCAGGGATTTCTGCATCAAGCCCATTCTTGTAGTTGATGTAGAGAGTGGCTTTTAAAAGACTACTTCAGTGATGATTTTAAAACTCGGACAGCAATGGTCTATAGAAAGATAGTATTTTTCATAAAAAGGAATCCATGCTTTTGGGGGCAGGAATCAAAGCATGGCTCACCTTTGTTTTCCAGCTTTGCAGATGCAGGATGAGCTGTCCAAAGCAGCGTGTACTGGGAAGCAGAAAGGACTATTAGGGAGAGGAAAATTGGTTTTGTTACTCCAAATTGCTAGAACATGATTAGAATTCTTTTGCTGCAGCTTTGATTACCTGCTGTCTGAAAAGGGAACATCTTTAAAGCCACTCCAGAAACTTCATGTAAATCCTAAAAGAATTTCCTAAGAAAGAAGTAAGAGAAGCTAGTGAAATGTATTAGCTGAGAGATGTGGAAGTAACAAAGGTTACTGTAGCCTAGCAACAGGTTTTAGAAATATATAAAACTGGAACATGAATACAGCTTTAAAAAACAGCTTCAAGCTATTTGATCATCCCACTGTAATGTGAGGTTTGAAACAAATTTTTACATTTTTGTCTTTTATTAAGTGATTGATTTACCTAGCTGAAACTAAATGCTACGGTTTGAGCATCAACATCTAACATTATTCTTTTATTGATAGTAGAGTTGGTGTTAGCAACACTTGGCAGCCTCTGTTCAAATTAGCAACAGGGAGTCACTGAAAGCAATTCTAAATCATATATATATGTGTATGTGTTTGTGTGTGTGAATATATATATTAAGGCAATAGTAATTCGTCATTTAAAAGTCTAAAAGGAAAAGCCTGAAGGAAGTGTCCTAAGAGATCAAGCCCAGCCTCCTGCAGTTGCAGGCAACCATCTAGTACGTAGTGCCATTTATAAAATTTAGAAGGTTGTTTTAGAACTGAACAGGATCCTTCTTGGTATTTCTTTCCTCGTTGGAAGGCTGTTCCAACACATCACACCTCCGACTACTGGAAAATGTCTACACAAAGCCAAAAATGCTTAACTGGTATGTGATAAATCTTTGAGTTGTAACATTGAAGTTTGCTTGTAACTGATTAATGTGGTAGTATCAGCCTTCTGCCTACAATCGTATAGCTTCTACAATGTGCCACAAGTTTGGACTCTGCACATATACTGTTTGTATATACATATATAAAAATATATATGTGTAGTTATAAATCTGGAGAGAGAATAAAAGTATACCGGTGTGTTCTTCATTCATCAGGATGGTATCCTATAGTAAATTATGATATGCCGTGTGTATGCAATAATATGGACTCTGTATAATAAATAAGGATGAATAGATTTCAATTCAGTTGCCTAAACAGAGGCATCTAGTGTTGTTTGGGATGCCCCAGGGCATCCCTCCTGACCTCCAGCTGCTGCTCCAGGAGGTCACAGGTCTCCCATGGATCCTGTGTCATAACTGCCAGCCTAGTTCAGATGGGCCAGATACCCTTAGGTGTCTCAAATGGCACTCAGGATTGGGCAACCAAAGGCCATGCTGCACGTGCAGTCGTATGCTGCACAGTTTTGTGTGCAGTTAATTGAGGTCTAAACCACAGAGAAAATCTTTGTGTCCAAACCATACCAAAGTGCCTTGTTGTATAAATCATGTTACCAGGAATTCTTGATTTTAAAAAAAAGGGTTGTGGATTTTAAGGAATGGTGAATATCAGCTAGGAAACCCTAGCTGATCCTGTACGTATGACAAGTCAGGTGTTCGTTCCATCTCCACAGCTTTCCTTATATTTTCTGTTCCAGGGTATGGAGATTATAACTGGAGAGGCAAGACATGGGAATTATTTCAGGATGCATATCAACAAATATAGTATGGTAGATAGCATCACCTGCTTTTCAAAGGAACCCTTTCCTGTCTCCAACTACATCTGCTTGTATGGACAGCATGAGCGTCTTCTTAATGATCTTTATTATCGCTGGAATGAAGGGCAGATTACAGATCTTTACAGGTAAGAAACTCAACATTGTGCATAAAATCTACACTCTGGCAGAATTTTAGTTTTGTTTTATTACGGTTTATCTTCTGGCTGTTTTCCCTTAGAACAAAAGATAGATTTTTTTTTTTTAAAAAATATTTTCCATTATTTGGCAACATTATCAGTGGTAATGCAAGCCCTGAAGGCTTTCTGGCCTTCCTGGAAAGAGCTGCGTGTCTGAGATTTATTTAGAGAAGGAGCGGTGGTTTACTTGACCATCTTTCATCTGAAAGAGCATTTCAGTATCTTTATGACTTTTGCTTAGAATATTCAGTAGGCTTAACTCATTAAGCTGAACTTGAACAATCCTTTTTTACTGAAGGTTCATATTCAGAAGTCACTTTTAAAAGTCAGTATTTTTGTCACTTTGAATCAAATTTTTAAGCCAAAGGTTTCTAGGGAGATTTTAAATCACTCATGATGATAGTCACACTCAACAACTTACCTGCTTATCTGATGATAAAACAAACCCTAAAGTTTATCCTCTAGACTGTGTTCTCTGTGTAGGGGAGTTACTTTAACTTAGTTTTATATCTGGAGGCTATCTCAGGACTCTGCATGTTTAGTGGAGGTTCCCCATCCAACTTGCAGGGCTTCTCCCACCACTGCACTTTGCAGCAGTGAAACAGGTCTTGCAGATTTTCTGAGGTGCTCTGCTCTGCCCGCTGTGCCCAAGCAAGCACAGGGCAGTCCTGGAGACTAGGTGTTCCAAGGCAAGGACTGAGGTTCTCTCAAGTGGTGGGAGAGACTAAAGAGCCTGGCTATTTTTAGCCAATATTTGTGTGCCATCTCCTCTGAGAGAATTTTTCATTGCTTTTGGAAATGCAAACTTAATTGAAGAAGTTATTATGGAGAGAGGAATATCTGAAAAAATGCGATCTACCGTATCTTTAATCTTCTGCTACTTCTCCAGAATTTCGTATCTTAAAAAATTACCTGGCCTAAAAATTCAAACTTGTTTTATTCCTTATGCCTCAGTGAAAACAAGTGCTTTAGAGGCCAAGCTTGATTTAAAACAAACAAACAAACAAAAACCCCAGCCTTGAATTTCATTCATGGGGTAGAATTCTTTGAGCACGTAATTGAAACAGGAGGTAAAGAAGAACTTGCTGATACATCTTATTTTGATTTTCATTTTTAAAAATCCTGCACAAGTGGTGGCTTGGGAACCTAAATTGTCACAGGTAGAGAAGTGAAGTACCGCATTACGTAAGCTGGTTTAGAGACAGAAAGCCAAGCACAGGAACAAATGGTAAATTTTTATCATGATACAAAGCTGACAGTGGTCCCTTAAAAGTCTCCAGGTCTGATTTTGTTATATTTATAACTGATCTGAAGAAAGGCATAAATGGTAGCAAAATTTTCAGATTAAACAATGTTATTTAGGTAACAGTTTGTAAAAGTTTGCTGTAAAGGATGTGCTGTGGTCCAAAAGAAACTTTGCATGATAATAGCAATCTACTGGTTCAAAAAAATCTCTAGGAATGAAGCACCTCATATCTTGAGACAGGGACTTAAGAGCCTCTGAATTCCCGTACCTCTTTCTCTAGCTTTTGCACTTCTGCTGGTTCAGTGTCAAATAGCTTCACCAGAATATGGATAAGGCATTGTACACTGCTAAGGACAGAGAAATGAGAATGTCCGCTGAAATCAGGGAGGAGGGGGGATCCAGACAAGCCCTTTGGTTAATGACAAAAGATTGGTTTGTGTGCCGTATTTTGAGAATAGTGGTATCAGCTGCCGTCTTAAAGGGTGAAGTCCACTGAAAAGGACTCAGGGCTTCACTGGGACTGGATGTATGGCTCTCACAAGTCTTCTGATGTGTTTTGCAGTCCTCTTCCTGCACTTTCTCCTCATTGTAAATATTACAGAGTTTAGCTCCTCATTTTTTCTGTCTCATCTTGTACTGAAAGACAGGATGAACCCAAACTTCAACTGTGAGGTTTAAAAGTTTCTTGGACAAAAATGCTTCTTTACAGATTTCACTTCAGGAGACCTTTGTATGCCTCTGCTGAGAGGAGTGTGAAACTTGTGAATTATTGCTGCTACAGGGATTGATTTTGATTTATAGAAAATGTTGGTTTTGTTTTACAAGAGAGGAATGGCACACAGCAAATGTAAAGTTCACATAAACAGTATATTGTCAATAGGTGTTAAGTAGAAACTGAAGGAGGATGACACAACCGTATGAGATACGGGCTAAGATGACAGATAATTTTCTTTCCTTGTCACAGCTGATGCAGATCAGCTAATACATTTTGAGCACTGGAAGAAGCTCAATATTCAGGTTGTGGCAAGGTATCATCAGTCTTTTTCATGGTGTTACAATATGCAAACACAGCTGTGACCTAATCTTTTCTATGAACCACAAATGTTGCCAGACACTTACGCCTTTGTTTGCCCAGATGTGGTTACAGTGTCAGTTGTTATATGTACTAGCAAGTTTCACACCAGTATCAACATCTGGAAAAATAAATCATCTTGCTTTGGGATTTCTGCCTGCAACACAGGTAGCAGTATTTTCCTGACCTTGACAAAACCAGCATTTGTCCCCTTTCTCTCTGTTGCTGCATGTTGGGCATGTAGCCCAGCCCAAGGACCTCAGTGCAGCTGCACTTACCTGCACTCTCGATAGCTACACACACAGATTTTTAAGAGATGAGACATTAACTTTCTGAACGGACAGCTTGTTTCTTCATGAGAGAAATTAAGAATGTGTTAGCCTCCCTTGCTCTCATGATCGTGATAGGATCCCCACACAGTGCACAAGCTGATTGGGGGATTACAAGTAAGATCAAGTTCTAAACATCCACAGAGATTTTAAAAAATCTCAAGAGAGATGAAGAACCCAGTGATGATCTGTTAATAGGATGAGTCAGGCCAGCCAACACTGTAAGAGTAAGAAGGGCAGCTTTATCTGATGGCAGCATATACACTCATTGGGAGAGTCATCAGCTCCTGCAAGACTGCTTGTATTTTAACTGGTCTGAAGTTGTGCAAGGCCAGGGTCCTCTCACATCCACGTTACTGACAGGCACCATGACACCTGCGTGTCCGGGTGGTCTGGCCAGGATCACTAGTGTGCCATACAGAGGAACACCGCTTATCAGGTCCTCATCACATCTCCTGAGCTCTTCTTAATTAGTGATGATGAACTAATTTTGGACTTGGTCTTTTACAGCCTTTAGATGTGGATGTTGTCTGGGATCTTTTGCCTCATTATTTTATCTCACCTCTCATTAGCCTGTGGCAAAATTCCTGAATCACAGTTGCCAGGTTTTTCTTATCTGGTTATTTTATTGCCTCCAGTCCTGTTTTTCATCATCTTTATACCTTATCTTTACATAGGTTTGTTCCTTCTCTTCTTGCTATTCGGTCATTTGAATGAAATCACATGTGTTGCTCTGTAGCAATTAACATATGCTGTTCTTTAATCCTTGCTGGCTTGTTTCTTCCGGTGCTTTCACATACATGCACGCACACACACATTTCCATTCGTATCAGTCTTGATATTTCTGTTACAAATGTCTATACTATGAGGAGAATAGATTCTCTAGCTAGTTTAACAGGTGGGAGACAGCAGAGCCAACCCACTGCAGTAAAGGAAAGCCCTTTGCAGTCAGCGTGAAAGGACTAGTGAGAAAAGGAAGAGACGGTGAGAAGAGGAAGCAAACTGCCTGTAATCTCCATGTAACAGTCCTAGCACAAAGCAAATTGGCACAGGGAATTGCTTCTTTCAGGAGGATGTAGAGCAATGGAAAAAGGCTGGCAATATAATGTAGTCTCATAATGTAAAATATCATATATACAATATATATACATCCACATAATACAATGTTATATACAATGTAAATATATATGTACAATATACAACAATATACAGTGTTAAAACCTAGCCATGAGAAGACTATCTATTAGAAAACCATTAAAATGAAAAATGTTTTAGCATCTCTTGTGAGATGAAGATTGTCTCGAGGCTTTTATGTAGATAAAAAGCGGTGTCTGGTCGTCTTTTGGCGAGGAATATGAAAATGCATTCGTTGATTTCTATGTGTGATAAAAAGAAGAAAAACCGTTTTGGGTGGTGTTCACATGGTCTGTAATGATCTCACGTGACTGTGTGAATGCAAACCTGATGTGAGAACTGAATTTCTCTCTTTGACTTTGAAAAAAAATCCTTTTAAACTAGTACACATTACACTTACACTTACATCCACTTGCAGTATCTTCTAGCAAGATGTGAAGCGCCCTTGGTGAAAAGAAAATGTAGACTGTGAGAATGTTGTGGTTTGTTAGGTTAAGCTTCTGAACTTGCTGGTTTGAAACATTCATTCCCCTCCTCCCTTCTTTATGTCTCTATTTTGGGGAGGGCCTTCCTATGAGGCAAGAAAGTACAATGTTTTAATCTTTTGGTCTGCATTTAGATTTCCCAGCATGGCATCTAGTTCCAGGAATGGACACAGTGGAACAGCTGTCACCTGGGAGCTAATTTATTTCTGTGTAGCATGCAAATTATCTTTTAAATAATTAGAGAGTGCACCTAGCAATGAATTTCCTCACTGATTTGCGTTCAGTATAAGGGCTGAAAGTTAACCCCATGATACCGGATTTCCTGACCATAATGTGCCAGTGCCATTTTCAAATTAGCATTAACAACAGGCCCTCAAGATTCAGCTAACTTGAAGAAATAACCCCTTCCGGTTGTGCGCGTGAAACGGCAACTAATGGTAATAATGAGATAAATAGCATTTCCTTTTGCTGAAAGAAAGTTCCATTGATTTCAGTATGAGTTCAACATGATTAAAAGCTGCAGGACTTGACCCACAACCACATGAAAGATTGAAATCACTTCTCTCACCTCCTCCCTTCCCCCTACAGTAAATGTACTTTGTGGAGGAAGCTAAGCAGGGTGGTGGGCATGCATGGCCCTACCCCTGGTGCAGGTCAGCGGGGTCTACCAGCGGCTGCTGTCCCAGCCTAGTTCATGCCAGGAAGAAAGCCCCTCAGCCCCTAGATTTGCAAGACCAACAGTCTGATGGCCCCAGTCGCACTACTACTGATCATGTGTATTCAGACTGCTGCCCTTTAAGACTTTAAGTTCATGAATTTATGAACCTAGCAAGCGGTCACCGAAAAAGCCAGCATAAAATCATCTGACTATATTGCCACAGTCACTTGGCTACAAAATGCACTAGCGCACTTGAGAGTGTAAGCTTTTAGTGAGTTAGATACTCCTCCTCCATATTATGGTATTTTCACAGCTCACTGAAAGCCTCAAATGCTTTTGAATTAATTTTTTTTTCAGGGAAACAATGCTTTTAGCTCTCATAGTTAAACCAGCCAATGCTGTATCTGATGGAACTAAAGAGTTTTAAAGTTACTTTTCCTTTCTCCTTTTTTAGCAGACAGGTACTATGGACATTTTTAAAGGAGGTCTTGGTGCAACTCTACAACTGCGTAGTTAAAATATATGCTCCTCAGAATGCCTAGCTGCCTTAGCTGTGATCCCAGTGATACAGATATTAACGTGATAACAACAGATATTAAGTCTTTTTCAAAAATAATTGCCTATAGTTAAGCATCTGCAGCCATATTTGGGCCTGATTCTTATAGGTGTTAAGTATTCCAGCTTACTTCAGAGTAGTGTCTGAGTGGGCTCAGTTAATTACTTAGCTAAACACAAATTTAAGAGCCAATGTTTTTGTTTCTACCTATGCAAACAACAGCTGAGGAGATAGGCCAGAAGATGACCACATCCAGTCAGACAGCTGTCTCTTCTGACTGCACCACAGTGGGATGCACTTCATCCCTCTGACTGTTTTATAGGATGCCAAGGTCTGCTGGGCAAATTCTCAGGGCCTTGGACAGGCAATATTTACTGACCAAGAAAAGTCTCATCCTCACTTGTCATTGTGCTACAAGAAAAAGGCACCATTGCCATCAGCAACGGTCACCCTTCCATCTGCCCCATGCCACCACGGTAGGTGTATTCGTTCCATCTGGGCCTTCAGCCATTATGTTCCTGAGCAGAGAGGTCTTACAATGCAGTTGTCTGATGTCAGGGCAGGCAAAACCATAGGAACCAAAGACACAGTATCCTAAAGCCGAGGATTTTGTATACAAACCTTCTATTTCACCTGGAAATTTAACAGCATTACTCCCTAGATTTGGAACCCACTTCAGGCAGGAGTTTCTGCAACTTTTATTCATTTCTCATAAGGTTGCATCTCAAAAAGGCGCAACTGGAATTTGAGCACCCAAGAGCGAGGCTCTTTCCAACAGGGAAGACTTCTCTTGAAGGAAAAAGAAAGCAAATTCCAGTAGGTTTCATATGAAGTGTCCCCTGTACCACACTCCTTCCCTCAGAGGTCTCCGGTGCTCACTTGAAGGCCTTCAAATTCTTTCCATTGCTGTAGCAGCAGATAAAAGAGGGGGGTGGGGAGAGAGCTCAGAAATATTTTTTTTCTTTTATTTTTAAGCTTATAGATTCGTTACTGGTCATCAGTGCTCCATACTGCTTCACAAAGGAGGAATGTAACCAGCCAGTTACACCCTTTTGTATTCTCCCGAGATGAAGGCAACTGTAAGGCAGTTGCCACGTTATGGAACGTGTCCACAGAGCGGTGGAATCTCCCTCTGCTGCATCTTAAGTACAAAATGGATAATTAGAGGGGTCTCCTGATACTTGGCAACCAAATGGACGCTCACTGGCATCATGCCTTTAATATGAGATAGAAGTGCTTCATGTAGGCTTCATTTGGCATTAATGAAAACCAAATCTAACATAATGCATAGAAATCTGACCCACTAGTTTCTAAAATACTTAAATAGCTTATTTATCAAATTAGGTGTGAGTGTTTTTTTACTTGGGATTTTGTAATACTGTATTAATGAACTTGTTTTCAGTCATGACCTATGATGCTGGTTGCATCACATTAATGTGGCAGTAATACTGATGATGAGGCAAAGGAGTACCACCGCTGCATGACAGTGCGTGCAGCAAAGGCAGCATCACTGGAGAAAAGGCACAGATTTGGGCTGACAGTGATGTAGTGTCCTGTCAGAGGCAACATCATTATGTCAATCAGTTTCTAAAAGGCACCCTCTGAAATGTTGTGTTGCTCAGCCATCCCCTGCTCAAGTTTCTTCTTGTACCTGTTCACCAACTTTACTCTCTGCGTAATGCTGAAGTTAGTAAGGTGCTGTATGTTAATCACTTCTGGTACTTAACAATTTGTAAAGCATGCTGATAGACTATGCTGATACGCATAGTGTAGCAATCAGTGTTTTGAATAACACATAACACAGAGTACTAAGTGCTCTATTTATATTGTGTTTATATTTAGTTCTTACCAGAAATGTGCTTTTAGTCATCAGTACTTACTATGCTTCAGTTTGCATCACAGAGCCATCCTGGTGCACACAGGCTGGACATTCAGATTTTGCTGTATATATAGTCCAGCTAAGAGCTGAGGAACGTTACAGGGTCAGTCCTGTGAAGGAGTCCAAGAAGGCAGCGTGTATTTTAAAGGACGATTAGTGGAGAAACCTTACAGGCACATTCATCCAAGCTGAGCTCAGAAAGACTTTGTTACTTTTTTTTTTTAATAACTTGGTTTCCAGCATTTTAAGGACTTGTCTTACTCATTGACAATTTGTTACCCTGCACAGTGCTCTCAAGTAGCACCATGAGGAGGATGAACTTGCCACTGTTCATCACATGGGAGCAAAGCTATTTGCAACAAGATGCAGAGGCACTCTGAGTGCCTCATCTCCATTTCAAGCTTTGGGGATCTCCAGAGTTGTGGTTTATATGTCCACCAATGTGCAAAGGTCAGTTTGGGGACTGGTGACATGAGGGGCCAGGTCCGTAGAGAGAGGCCCCCATTGGCAGATATTAACCAAAGACTCTTTGGCAAGTAGGAGTTGGGAGGGTGGGTTATGACTCTGGCAATACCTGTGCATGGGACGAAAAGTACAGGGGATTTTGCTGAAATGTAGTGACAAAAGGAATTTTTTTCCCAGTGCCAGAATAGCAGATAGGATTCAGTGCTCACATATGAAGGGAACGAGCAACTTACACATGCATAGATCTGTGGTGATCCACCCCAGATGTCTGTTAGAAGATCTGTATTCACTGCTGTTAGCAAGGTGACACGAAAACAGGCTAGTGCTCCTTCTCCTGCATGCAGCCTGGCCATGGTGGGTGTTGCTGTCCAAGAGGCTAATCACCCTGAAAAAAGTAAGGGATACTCTACACAAAGTGGCACAGCTTCAACAGCAAGAGGTACTGATATGCAATAGGACGCAAGGCTGCCAAACATGCAACAGAAATGCATGAAGGGAGTCAAACTCCCTTTCACTAAGATGCCTTGGAAAATTCCACCCAGAAACTATAAAAGTGAATGATATCACTGGATGTTTCCTTAGCTGTTCTCTTCAAACCCTGTCATTTATGCTCACATTACATTTTTTGTATTAGCTGTACAAGCTAAATGCTCAAAAATATTTTGAGCGGTATGAACAACATTTACTTATTTTAAAGTAACCGTGTAGATCTTTTCTACTTAAGTTCAATTCACACATCATAGTACTGTTTACATTAGGCTAAAAGTGATTTATTAAGCAGTGTCATTTAATGAGAGTTTAAGCAGAAATACCACACTGGACTGTTTATTGATGCAACTCTAATAAATCTCACAATATAACAAATAAATTAGGAAAAAGAAGAACATTTGATGTTTTCGGTATCATTTTTAAAAGGATTAGGTAAAGATATAAATTTATTACTTATAGCCTGGATAATCAGCAGTTATTTAAACATGAAATGCATGCTACATAGAAAAGCTGTTTTTAAACCAGATTTTCAAAAATGAGGAGTGATTGTTCATTAAGAGAAATACTAGAATGCACTGCTGTCTGGAATTTGCCGGATCTCATACCATTAGCACACCGTGATTACATTTAAGGGATTCCACCTTAGGCTTTTGTTCATCATGCAGACGGTGAGACTTATTTTCTGCAGGGATGAAAAAAAACAGAAAGGAAATGTGGCAGGTAGTGAGCGTGGCTGAGAGGGACTAATGCTACTCAGTACACTTTACAGCCTAATTAGAGGAAAATTTGTGTGCTTTTTATGAAGAGAGAGACAGGATAAGGAAAAAGGAACACATGAAGGGATATCAAAGCACTAACAGCTTTTTTTGCTACCAGAATTAAATGCTAACCCCAAGGTGCACTGGTAAATCTGTACTTACATAGCAAATCAATGTAAATGGTAGACCCCTCTAGGTGGCTTTAGATTTCTATATATTAATGTAGTTTTTAAGGAGCAGCTAACTTGCTAATGAAGAGCTACGTTACTAAGAAACCCCATGTCCAAATTAGTAAGTAAAGGCTAGTCGGTTGAATCTTACCACATTAATTTGCAGTCGAACCTTGCTGATTCATGTTAATAATTATGCAAACCATTATGAATGATTGAACTCTGAATTCATAAACAAGTAATTGCAGAAAAGCAATCATACCACTGCACATGGCATATTTGTTGATTTTGTGCGTCAGATTTAATTTCCTTTTAATTGTTTTTCATAATACATTACGTGTGAAATAGTACTATGTGAAAAAATGCAATAAACCTTATTTCGGGGTCAGCCATAATTTCCTCATAAAAAGAGCAGACAGCAATGTTTTTATATCAATTTTAAAGAGCACAGAATTTAGAAAGTTTAAAGAGCTGTTCAGTGAGAATCAGCTACACAGTAACTGCTACTATCTAGTAAAGTATCTAAACTTTTACCAAATTCCAGTGCTGAAATAACGGAGAATGTCTCTCGAGGATACTTAGAACAGGAAGGGACTGCAGTATCTCAGCGTGAACCGAGTATTGCTAAGATCTGCTTTCTGATGGTGCCTCCAGGTAATGGCACTTTAACGTAACATTTCCAGGATATTAAAAATGCAGAAAACAGAAATGATTTATCAGTCATGATAGATAACCAGCATTGCAAAGTGAAGATGCTGGCAAGGAATACATAGTGTAAACCATGACCCACATCCCCCCCAAGTCAGCAGGTCTCTGCAGTAGCCCCAGTGAGGTTTTGGACTGGGCCCAGTGGGATGAGTATTGTCCTCTACGAGGTCTGGACTCAGTGGCCGTTTTTCTTGAGCAAGAATGGCAAGATCAGTTGCACTGCACTATGTTTTCTTATTGCAGCTACAGAAGAAAGGATTTTGTAAACCACGTGTTTTAAACTAGTTGTCTTCCAAAGAAAAGACATTGTGGATTTGGTCATGTAAGTGAATTGTAAGAAATTGCAAGCCAGGGAACATTTTATGTTCCTTGTGATTAAGAACAATGCTTTCAGGTGGTGCTTTATGGGATTTTACACAAATTAGTCTTGCTTTTTACCTACATAAACAAGCTGTCTTTCAAAATTATTGGTCAGATGATATTTAGCAGGAAATGCTCAGTGGTTTTATTTATATTGTCTTTAAATTTACACTTTATGATTCCTGGTCCAGCTATGCAAGGTGTATCTGGAAATACTCTATATCTTTTACTGGAATCACAATATCTTTGTAATTAAGAGTCTTAAAAACATCCATATATTGTCCCCAAAACAACGCATCTTCTCTTTTCCTGGCAAAATGGAACATTTCTTCTTAGGTGCACCTGTGTTCGAGAAAAGACTTTTGCTGATCTGCAAACTGTGTTTGGGAAGTAATGTCGGAATGACCTGGAAATTAAAATTGCATTGCATCCCAAACCACCGCAGTACTTTCCTCTCCCCACTCCCGGGAAGTGGAATTCCCTGCTCTTCATAGGCACTCCTGGCATAATTGTATTATACTTGAGCCCGTGTCAGCTGACAAGCTGCTTCAATTTCATCAGTGTTTGTCCTTCTGGTTTGGTTCATGGTGTTTGTAATAGCAGCAGCTTTCTTCTTATTGACTAGATAGTGGCAAAAACAAGAAGGAATGAGATACACTGCAGCAAAAGCACACCAGCATTTGGGTAGCTTTTTCCATGGTGCACCAAAAGTACCAATGAGAAACTCAGCTTCCATAAACTGCCAAAGTCAATCAAGTTTAAGGAATCCAAACGTGCTGAGGAATGACTTCGAATATTCTGAGGTCTGCGTATTTGAGAACTGATAGAGTATCTTCCAGATGTAGCTGATACAGCCTGGAGGTTTTGCATTTCAAGCATTACATTTCTTCTTAAAAAATAAATTTAAACCCAGAAAATGGACATCCAGCTTGAAAATTCACTGGGTTGTACTAAGTGTGGAAAGCTACTTACAGATTAACAGGAGATTAAGTTTATCAATGACTCTGCCTTATATTGTGTACCAAAAAAAGTGTGCTGCTCTGCATATGCTTACAGTGTTGGATGATGGAAGATACAACTCTGGTCAGAGTCCCACTGATTTTAATGGGACGTAAGGCAGGTCACTAGTGAATTGTAGACTGCTTTGTGAAGAAATGAATGTGATTTCAAGAGATCTGTATTAATGATTATTTAGAGACATTTAACAAAAGTTGTGAACAGATTCAAACCACTTCATAGATTTGCATTTCTGTACTTAGTTGTTTCCTCCAAGTTTATGTGTGTCGGTGAAAGAGTGGGGATAGCAGAGATGCAAGGAGTCGAATTTGGTTTTGTTATTGTTTCCATAAAAGCTTTGAGTAGCAAAAGAACACCGACAGACACAGCATCCTCAAAATTCGTAGTTAATAACATGCCAGTAGTCTGCAGAGGGATTTTTCAAAGGCATCATCACAAGGAACGGGTGCCCACCTGCCCTTTGAGCTTTTGAAAATCCTCCGCCTTGTCCCGGTCTCACAGCAGAGAGAAGTCACCGGGAGCGCAGGCGAGGCAGCAGCGAGTGCCTGCTGCTTAGGGCTGCAGTTTAAATTCCCTTAACTGGATTCTGCACTAGAGCGCGGTCTCAGCGTGCACATGCACTCTGGTAATTTGATAAGCTCACCTGCAGGGAGGGATTATTCCACGTAGTTTAACGAGCCATCAGGTCTGCATTCCCAGTGCATAAGGTGTGCCCACAGGCCTGTCCGTGGTGGCACCGGTTATCTCTGCTGTCATCGGGCTCATGGAAGCAGCAAGAAAAGGAATGGAAGTAATTAAAAACATATTACAATCCTCATATTAAAAAGAAAACAACTATTTTTCAGGCTGTAATAATGAGATTTACTTTCACATTAAGAGGAATAAGAAAATCAAACCTTTTTTAAAAATTGGTTTCTGGTTTTTTTGCCATGTTGGATACATTCATATCACTGCTTTCAGCTTCTCTTTCCACCAGTGGGTTGTTTTTTTTTTTTGGAGAGGATTTCAGCTGAGATTTTCCAAGAAAAGCACACGATATGAAATGCATGAAGACAAAATCAACAATGGTCCTCAGAAGCCCATCTTTATAAGTGGAAATTATTCGGGCCTTGCTTTGCTTCATTTTCATGAAGGGAAGCCCACCTTGCAGAAGTTTGGAAAACATTGCAGTGGTGTGATAAAACTGATCTGTATGAGTATTACAGTTACGCCAAGCTTGCAAATGATAAAAGATTAGGTTACCAGAGTAGATAAGCTCACTCTACAGAGCTGGTCTTCACCTTTCCACCGTTACTTTCTTGTCATGGGATTTAAAATTATTTATAAAAACTTCAATTATTGATTTTTTTTTAAAACTTTGTATCTTGCTTTTTGTTTTGTTGTTGTACGAACAGAGTGTGTTACTCTGAATGTTTTTCATTCAATTTTTAAGATTTTCTGGCTTTAACATCTTGCTGTCAGTGATACATCTCGTGCCGTTATACCTGACTTAGATGGCAGAAACCACGCCAGAGGTCAGTGTCGGGTCCCCTCGCTGCCTCTGCTTTAGAGTGCCAGGACGCACCGCGGACATACGGCAGCTTCAGAATTAGCTTTCACAGAGGCAGAAGCCTTGTTCTCCGAAAGTGGTGTGTAGTTGCAGATGAAATGGAGAATAAATACAGATAGCTCTCAGATGGAAAGCCATGTGCATGCATACTCTGTTTTTGCTTGCTAGCAGTGGCCAACTTTGTCCATTTTATTTAATGCTGTATCTCTTGAAAAGGGAAGGATTCCACGTCTTTTGTACAGAACGCCACTAAATATTTTCCCCCTTCTTCCCTTTCATCTAATGTAGGCTACACATCACAAATGAGGCAGAACAGACTTTAAATATTGTTTGTCAACGAAAGGCGATACCAGCTTCCTAGCAACAAAAAGGATGTCGCTTATTGTCTTCAAAAGGAGACCATTTCATCCCATCTCGTTACAAATGCCTTCCTATGATAGCTTCTGTCGATACAAAAGTCTGCCAGCAGGGGATCCCCGTTAGGAAGTGACCAAGTTTGAAAACCCGTTATGCTCCTGGCAAACATTGTCATCTTGTACATATTTAGCCTGATCACTCTGGCAGGTTATGAAAGACTAAATGGTGCAAACACATGTGGCAGATGCCGTTCTCATGATAGTTGAGGAGCCTTTGAGCCTCTGTTGGTAGCATGCCAGCTTCATCTTGTATACTGAAGAGCATTATACTTTCAAGCCTTCTACAGCTTGCCCTTAGGGACTGCTGCTGAAGTGGTAATAAAATTCAGAATGAGCCTCAGAAAGTCAACTTGTTGGTTTGGCTTCAAATGGGCTTTTTCATTATTAAACTTCCCTTTAGCAGCCATATGTAGATCTGCTTTCTCAAAAACACCATGTGCCTCTTTAGAAAGGTGATTCTAACCGAAAAGATAAATAGATAAAAACGCAAAGCCAGCAAAGAAAGTGAATTGTTTCTGTGAAGCATATCTTTAAATTGCCTTTGGTGGTTACATTTCTTCAGGTGAAGGGAAGTAAAGGGAGTCTGGGAGTAAATGTTGTTTACTGGTAGCTCCTCTTGGCAGCCTATCTATAAAACACAGATAAGACATTCTCCATTCCCCAAAAAGGGCGTTGCAAACTGGGTGACACATTTCAGGTTTGAGCTCCAAATCTGTGAATATTGACAGGAACAGTTAAAAATGCAGTTATAGGCTGAGCTGGTAACAGTAGCAGTAGTATGTAGCATCCCTGAAACATTTTATAAACATCATTTAATGCAACATCTCAGTGAGGTAGGTGGACAACTTAACCAAGGTAAGGCAGTTAGAAGATGCGCCTCAATCAAGAGATGAAATCACCTTATCAGGGTTAGAATTGAAATTAAGATGCCAGCTTGAAAACAAAATGTTTGGCCAGTGGAACATGGCTTTTAGCAGGGCATATCAGTAAAAATAGAGTCTTTAATTATCTTAATGTATTTTTGTATAACACCCCCCTTTTCCCTGCTTTGCTATCTAATATCAACATTGAGTCAAAGGTTTGTGTTGGGTGGGATTTTCCTTCTGAAATTGAAGGGGTTTTAAATATTTGGGGAATATCCTGTTGTCCTCTACCTCTCTGCACGTTATAGGTATATAATTACTTAAATAAAGATACTTAAAGCCGGGCTCATCTTTTCTAACATTTCATATCCAAATGAATAGGTAGTATCAGTTGTGGTAATGTGCCACCAGAGACTCCTAGGCTGGGCAGCACTTACCACAGCAAGAACGCAGTATTCGTAATAGATGTTTTCACAGTACAAATATTTACTGACACTATCGGAGAGAGCCCCACTGTGCTGGACACGGTGCAGATCTAGGAGAGGCAGCCCCAGCCAGCCTGCGATACAAAGAGAGATGCAGATGAAGGGGCACAGTGAGAAGGGGGAAGAGAGCTTATGATGGGATGAGTATGTAAAAAAACCAGCAAAGTTCTGCCAGGTGCACAAAGTGTTATTAATTGCGCAGGGCATTAGTGAGAGCTGAAGCTTCATTCAAAGAGTGGGAGGGGGGAAATCCTGCCATTTGACATTAATGAAAAAAATCTGCAAAAAGGAAACTGCGCACATTTTCTGTAGGCAGATCCGTCAATTATTAAACTTGTGTAGTGCCTTTTAAGTTGCTTTATCCAGATGTTCATTTAAAGACCATGCAACTGAATCAAGTGATAGCGTACGCGTACTCCTGACAGCAGTGCCGAGCATGCTGCTGCCGTTCCAAAGATGAGAACATCGGTCGCAGCCACGCAAAGGCACCCATCTTAAACCTTCCTGGGTGACCCTGCTGACATCTGTTCAGTCATTATCGGGATGAACGTGGTGCACCTCCTGACTCCAGATAGCATTAACAGGAATTGCACACAGAGCATCTCACTGAAGCTGTAAAAATTATTTTTCATTATAGAGGAAAGAGAAATAAATCACAGCTTTGTAATCTAGCTGCCTCCAGTTATATGTACAGCCTTGAGGTTCTGCATCGAGTCATGTCCTCTCCTTCCTTTTACTCCTTTTTCACAGAAGAATGCTGTCATGAATGCTGTCACTGAAAGAAAAAGTTACAAGAGCTTCCTCCTAGAATAGGTTCAATTTAGCTTCAGCGTACTAGTGCAAAGAACATATTGCAGCACTGCGATGGCCTGTTTTTCTGGCCTTTATTAATCCAGAAACCTTAATGATGAACAACATTTGTGTCATTGTCTACACAAATTTAATTTGTTTATGCAGCAGTTCAGTTAATCCTGCAATCTGCTTTTCTCAAATGAGGACAGATAATGGAGATACCGTTCTTTACAGGTCTTCAGGCTTTTAAATTCTGATAAAATCAGGATTCTTCACTGGGTCTTGCCACAGCTCTGAATTAAGCCACTTTAAATGTAATTACTGAAGCTGGCTGTACATCAGGAACATCCATTAAAAGAATTGATTGACCATGCTGTTAGGGGAGGCATTTTATGAACAAACGATCATGATGGGTCCAGAACTGTAATTTATAAAGGCAAAAAAGCAGGTAAATACTTTATTAGTGGTTAATGAGAGGTTCACAAGATAACTAAATTTCTTCTTTTTTAACCAGCTACTTCAGGGAACCTTGGTCCATGGCCATCTATCACGATCGGTTTATTGATCTCAAGAAGGAACTGCGCCAAATCCTGATGTTGGAACAGGTAAGAAAAATGACTGGCGAGTGCCTTTTATTATTTAGGTAATTTGTTAGCGGTGTTCACTTTGGTTTCTTCTCCCATCTTTCTCCTAAAGCTTTATGTTTCTGTTTAGCTATTTCCTCTGGGAAACCTGAGCAGATCTTACACCTCACGGGGGGGGTGTCACCAAGTACAGCATATCGTTCAGTTTTGTTATTTGGGCATATTTTCAAATTTGCCAGTAAAACTTTAAGTTGCTTTGTTTTCCTTCACGGCATTTTTGCATTATACTTGCAGTTTAGTACAACTACCCAGGCTGGAGGCTTATTTGTTCAGTTATCCCCTGTTTTAATTAATGTTTCCTAATACGAATACACTACAGGCCATCCTAAACCTTTCTCAGCTGAGCCTATAAGAAATAGATTTTTCAACATCTACCCACAGGGAATGGCTTTTGTAGCTGAAAGAGTGAAAGCAACTGGCTTTTTCAGTGATAAGTGGATTTCCTGAATAAGGATGAAATTAAAGTGTTTGCTGATGCTGTTTACAGCTTTGGCCTTAGTACCGTAGACTAAGTAGCCTGTAACTTTGCCTGCTCAAAATCCAAAGCCCACTGCACTCCACGAGAAGAACTGCTAACTGCAGACTTCCAACAACCCCAAGAACTGCCTCCCCCACCCCCTGATGAATTTCTGGCTGATCTCAAACATAATTTGCAGTCTGGATCTTGGTACTTCCAACCCCGCTACTTGGGACCAATTTACCCTCTCTCTCCTCACGCTGCTTTTGTTTGTGTTTAACGCAATGGAATTCTGTGCGACGGCAATACTTTTTAAGTACTCACTCACAGAGTTTTTAACTGCGGAAAACAGAATCAACTGTAAATGGAGGCAGGGTGACAAAAGGAAGGGACGTTGCGTAGGCTGCAGCCCACCCATTTCCATGGCCCAAACTGGCGTGCTGTCGTATGTCACAGCTGTAGCCACACAAATGCTCGACCCCTGCCTCCTCCCAGAAGGGCTAGATGCAATTTTCCTCCTATTGTCATGATACAGAAAGTGCCTCAGTGCAGTTTTAGTTTAGATTCTCTTGGAAGACGTCTATAAAAGAACACAAATTCTGTGCAGAATGGGAGGCCTGATGAGAAGTGTTTTTCTCTCCATCATTCAACCACATTTCACATGCTCCAAGTGTGAACAACTTTAGAGAAAGGGGAATTGGTGTCCTACAAATTAGAGACTCGCTTGCCTTACCCTGTTCTTGTTGCAGTAGTCCTGACACACAAAAATAGTCTCACTGAACGGACTGAAAGCACCTCTACGAGTCAGAACTGCTTACATGAACATATATGATGGTATCTGCATCTGAATGCAAATTTGTCTTTACTTTTTCTATTTTTATTTGGATTTTCTTCACGGTGATTTTAACTATATTTACCGTCACATTTATAAGTTTTCCGTGGGTGTTCCTTCTAGGCACGTTGCCAAATACATAGTAGGCGCCATGCACTTACGGAACATATCTTAAATGCCTCGGGACTGGCTGTATTTCTATGTGGAGCAAGAGACCTACTGTTTTTGCTTCCTGTTGCTCATATTCCAGCTCACTTCAGCATGCAGATAAACTAGTAATGAAACGTAAAAATGAGGAAAAAATACACCTTTGAAAGAGATGTTTAAGAACTGTGAGTGTAAATACACAGAAGTCAGACATTTCTGGTTATAGTTTCCACAGAAACTGGGAATCAGTCTCATGCATTTAGGGATAATATTTACGGAAATGTTCACTAGTAGTTCAGTAATGTATGCATAGAAAAGCCAGTTACAGGTGGGACAGGGACTACGTTTTTAGCCTGTGTATTGAAATTGTCACCCCAACACTGCACTTGATGTATGCATGACTCTTGCACGGGACACTCCTGCCTGTCGCTGAAAGCCGAGCGATGGCACAGGGAATGTTTACCCTTTCGCAGAATCACAAACGTGTTTATTTCAACATGCAGAGCTCCAGCTATGCAAACATGCAGATGGCGGGGCTGGGTTTTTGCAGCTACATCAGCTGTTGAAGTATTACAGCAAACTGAGGGCACACATGTGCAGCGCGAGATTTTCTAGAAAAGGCCCTTGTCCTCAATAAGAAATAATGGTCCGATTTTCAAATTGCAGCTGGGGTTCTCTGAGAAGTCAGTTAAAAGCAGCTAGTAAATTAGGCATCGGGGGGGAATTTCCTCCGGTGAGCGCTAGAAACGTATCGGACAAGGCCGTGTCTGAGAAGGTCGGACATTTCCGCAGGTTCTTGCACACGAAGATACTGGTTCGGTTCCACGCAAATGTTGCATGCGTGGCCACTGACAAGCGCGGGTCGTTTTGGAGGGATAAACAACCGAGCAATGCTAGCCGCCAGAACTGCCGGACCCGGCGACCACGCTCTCGGGTGGAAGCGCTGGTTAAGCGGGAAGCCCGCAGAGCCGGTGGCCGTGCCCGCCGGTGGCCGTGCCCGCCGGCACCCCGCGCCCTGCCTTCCCCGGGGGGGCGGCAGCTGCCGGCCGGGGGGGGGGGGGGCTGCTGCGCCGGAGCCCCCCTGGCCTCGTGGTGCGCCCGGTGCCGCCGGTGCGAGCCTCGCTCCGCGCCCTCCCGCTGCCACACGCGTCTCGCCCCCGAGACGTTTTCACGCCCTTTTCCGGCTCTGCCGCCCCACTTAACGTCTCGGGTGCGCGTCCTCGTGCGAGCACGGTTCCCGGGGCGCCGCCGGGACGGCCGTCTGACGGCTCTGCCTTGCAGGTGCCCGGGCTGACCCCCGCCGCCGAGCCGGCCCCGGAGGACCCCGACGAGCAGAGCCCCTGCCCGCCGCCGCTGCGGGAGCCCGTCCTCCGCTACCTGCGCAGCCACCGCTCCCACCTGCCCATGTACGCCCCGGCCAGGATCGCCGGCGCCGGACCCCCGCCGACGGCAGGTGAGATGGCAGCGCCGGTTCTGCCTGGCAGCGCCCCCCCGCTTTCGCGAAGCCGCGCCGGGGTGACCGGGGGGGGGTCTCGGTGTGCAGCCCCGACGGGGAAAAGGGGGTCTCGGTGTGCAGCCTCGAGGGATGGGGGTGGGCTCTCGGTGTGCAGCCCCGGGGCGGGGGGGGATGGGGACGGGGACGGGGACACGGCTCTCGGTGCGCAGCCCCGACGGGGGGGCGGTGGCGCGTGCCCGGCGGGCCCGCAGCTGTATGCTAATGCACAGCGGGCCGCCCCGCCCCGCGGCACGCCCGCCCCACCGGGCGGGCGGGGGGGCTGCGCGGGCAGGGCGGCCCCACACCCCCGTCCCCCCCACCCCCCCCCCCCCCCCCGCGGCCCGGCCCGGCCGGCCCGCTGATGGGGTGCCCGGGAGAGCGGCGGCCCCCGGTGCCGGGTGCTCCCCCCCCCCCGCCCCGGGCTCTCCGCGCCCCTTTGTGCCGCCCGCCGCGAGGGTCGCGCAGCTTTATGCTAATGAGGTGCACAAAGGCGGCGAGCGGGGCCGCGCGGGGGGGCCGCGGCCGCGGGGGGGCCGGCGCTCGCTCGCGTGCCGCCCGCGTGCCCCGCCGCCCCCCACAAAGGCGCGCGGGACCCGCGGGGAGGGCCGGCGCTGCGCGCACGCACCCTGGGGCCGGCCGGCTGCTCGCAGCGGGGGGCGGCCCCGCTTCCCCCCCCCCTCCCTCCACGCCGTGCCACCACCTGCGACGCGCGGAGCGGCCCGGCCCGGCCGCCCCCGCCGCGTGCCGCAGCGCGGAGCTCCCCGCGCAAATTCCCGCGTGGGCCGCCGCGCAGCCCCGGGACGCGGGGCGGGCTGGGGCCGCAGACAAAGGGTTAAGGGGGAGCGGGGCCGCGGCCCGGTGCTCGCCCCGCAGCGGCTGCAGGCGCCGGCGGCTACACCTGCCGCGGCCCCGCCGCGCTGGCGGGGACCGGCCGGCGAGACCGGCCCCTCGCGGCGCCGCTGCCCCTCCCGCACACCCGGGAGCGGGCACTGACCCCCCCCCGACCCCCGCAAACGCCGCCCGGGGCAGCGCCGGGCGCATCCTCGGCGGGTCTGTCCGCGGCGCTGCCCGCCCGCTGCGCTGGGAGCGGGCGTGCGCTTGCTTTTGCACCCTATTGCGGCATGCGGGAAAATGGGGAATGGGGGTGTCCTCCGCAGGCCAGATGCTTCGCCTTGCACCGAACGCGTAACGTTTCAGACGGAAACCCGTGCGCCGTTCCGTTACCGCCGTCCCCAACCGCGCGGCTGCTCCGGGGAGCCAGACCGAGCTCGGGGCTGCCGCCGGCCCAACACCCGCGGGAGAGCGGGAAGCGCGGCCGGACGGCACGGGGGAGCGGGCGGGCGTGCCGCGGCCCCCCGTCCCCGCAGCAGGCGCAGCTCCGCGCCGGCGGCCCGGGCGGAGGGCGCGCCGCGTAACAGGTTACCGCCGGGCCGCGGCAGTGCTGGGGCCGCTGGCGGGGTCTCCCGACCGCGCTCCCGCGCCGCTGCGGGGAGGGGGCCGCGGCGCCGCCGCCCGCCGCCCCCGGCCCGGCCGCAGCACGCGTCCCCGCTCGCCCAGATTGGCCGCGGCGCCCCTTAGTAGCGCGGGGTTGATTTCCTTCACAAAGGTGACGGAGCGCGGCTCGGGACGCTGGCCGGCAGGCCCGCTCTTTATTCTCCCCCACTTGATTAGAGCCTTCATTTAGCACCTGATGCCGGCGGCGGACAAAACCCACCCGCCGCACCAACGGGCCGCGCCGGCACCCCCCCGACGGCGGGGCCGCCGCTCCTCCGCCCGGCGCGGGGCGCTCCCGGCGGGCGGCCTCTCCTCCGCCGGCAACCGCCACAAAAGCGACTTTCTCCTCCTCCTCCTCCTCCCGCGCCAAGTTTCCTTCTCCCCGCGCCCCTAGTGCCGGCCGGCCCCCACCAACAGTCTGAGAGCGGCCGGCTGCTCCGTGCCGGACTTTCCTCGGGCCGGGGGCTGGCGGTGCTGCCGCGGCCGAGCCCGTCCCGGCTTCAAACAACGGAGGGGGCAACTCCGCAGGCGGGGCGCGGAGCTGCCGCCCGTCCCCGTCCCCGTCCCCGCCGGGCAGCGCCGGCCCCCGCTCCGCGCTCGCCGGTCCCGGCACAGGCGGGGGAGGCCGCGCCCGCCCCGGGGCGGCACACAAAGGCCCGCGCGTGCCGGGCCGTGCGGCGGCGGCGGCGCGGGGCGCGGAGCGTGCGGGAGGCGGGGCCGGGCGTGTGCCGCCGCCGGGGGCCGCGCGGGCGGGCGGGGGCTCAGGTGCACCCGCTCCGCCCGCCGCCGCCGCCCGCCGCGGCGCCGCTGATTGGCCCGTCCCGCCGCCGCCGGCCCGAACAATGGCCCCGGCCCGCTTAAAGGCGGCGGCGGCTGCGCCGCGGGCAGAGCGAGGAGCGTGCGCCGCGGCCGCCGCCGGCGCGGAGGCGGCACGAAGATGCCCCGGGGCTTCCTGGTGAAGCGCAGCCGGCGGCCCACCCCTGTCTCCTACCGGGCGCGCTGCTGCCGCGAGGCCGCCGCCGCCGGCCCGCCGCTCCCCGCCGGCGGCGCCCCGCCGCCGCCCCCGCCGCGGGACTCGCCGCCGGTGCCGTTCGGGACGCCCGATGCCGCCGTGCAGGCGCTGTACAGCCCCACGCGGCCCGTCAGCAGGGACAAGTACCTGGAGCGCGGCTTCAGCCTGGGCTCGCCCGTCTCGGCCGAGTCCTTCCCCGCCCCGGCCGTGCCCGGCGCCACGGACCCGCTCCTCTTCGCCCCGGCCGAGCTCAAGCTCTGGGCCGCCGCCGGCCACGCCGAGCCGCCCGCCGGCCACGCCGCCGGCGGCACCGGTTCCGGTCCCGGCGGAGCCCCCGCGCCGCCCGCCCCGGCCGCGCCGCCTGCCTCGGGCCGCCCGCCGCCCGCCAAGCGCCCGCCGGGCGCCGCGGAGCCCGGCCGGCAGAAGGCCCCGTCGGGTAAGAAGGCGAAGGCGATCCGCAAGCTGACCTTCGAGGACGAGGTGACCACGTCGCCCGTGCTGGGGCTGCGCATCAAGGAGGGCCCGGTGGAGGCGCCGGCCAAGGCGCGGGGCGGCTGCGCCCGGCCGCTGGGCGAGTTCATCTGCCAGCTCTGCAAGGAGGAGTACGGGGACCCCTTCGCGCTGGCGCAGCACCGCTGCTCCCGCATCGTCCGGGTGGAGTACCGCTGCCCCGAGTGCGACAAGGTCTTCTCCTGCCCCGCCAACCTCGCCTCCCACCGCCGCTGGCACAAGCCGCGCCCGCCCGCCGCCAAGGGCGGCCCCGAGGCGGGCAGGGCGCCGGCGGAGGAGCCGCCGAAGGAGGCGGGCGGCAGCGGCAGCGAGCGGGACACGCCGAGCCCCGGCGGCGCCTCGGAGGCGGGCTCCGAGGAGGGGCTCTTCGAGTGCCCCCGCTGCGCCAAGCGGTTCCGCCGGCAGGCCTACCTGCGCAAGCACCTGCTGGGCCACCCGGCCCCGGGCCCCGCCGCGGCCCCGGGCCCCGCCGCGGCCGCGGAGCCCGCCGCCGAGGAGCCGCCCGCGCCGCCGCCCGCCGAGTGCCGCCTCTGCCCCGTCTGCGGGGAGACCTTCCCCAGCAAGAGCAGCCAGGAGCGGCACCTCCGCCTCCTGCACGCCGCCCAGGTCTTCCCCTGCAAGTACTGCCCGGCCACCTTCTACAGCTCGCCCGGCCTCACCCGGCACATCAACAAGTGCCACCCCTCCGAGAACAGGCAGGTCATCCTGCTCCAGGTGCCGCTGCGCCCCGCCTGCTAGAGCCGCCCGTGCCTTCCCGGGGCCCGGCCCCGCTCCCCCGCCGGTGCCGGTGCCGGGGCCGCCCCGCCGCGGCCGAGCGCGTCCCGCAGGCTGCGCTTTGGACTCGCCACACGATTAGCTTTAATACGGCTTGCGAACTGCTGGAATCTGGCTTTACATTTACCTTTCCGGGGTCTCTTTTTTTCGTTCGTTCGTTCGTTTCGGTTTTTATAAATGTGAACAGATCAAACCGCTTGAGGAGAAATGAGAATTTCCTTTAGTATAGCCACAAATGCCTTGACTCTGCTGTTGATGGTCTCCAGAAAATGCTGTAGAAACTGCCTTAACTGTGACATGCCAACTTTTATGTTTTCGTTCGTTTTGCCCTTACTAAGGTAGCTCATGAGTTGACTATCTGTATATGTTGGTTTGAGTAATTATGTTATTTATTCGTTATTTATTTATATTAATTATGAAGATCGATATAATTTGATCGCAGATATTCTAATGCGCTTTTTTTGTCTCCCCCGCCTGCCATTTCACTGTGCGTTTTAGAAGATCTTTTTTTCTAAAGGGATCTGCTAAAAAGGTTTTAACTTTTATACCTAGAATAACACATGATCTTAACCATTTTATCCTGTGCAACTGACAGCTCTTACTTTTAGATGCAATCTCTTTTTTCTACACACATTATTTTCTTAACTGTTAGCTATTTATAGAGTGCTTCGATAGAACTGTTTCAACTGTATAATTATTTACTATTCAAATAAAATATTTTCAAATTCAAGCGTGCCCCTGCTGCCTCCTGCTTCTCCCTGCTGGGCTGGCCCTGGGGGTCTCGGGGGGGGGGGGGGGCTAGGGGCTGGGGCCAGGCTCTGGACTTCAGCTGGCAGGGTGCCCCGGTGCCTGCTCTGCACCTTTTGATGAGATTAATTAAAAAGGAATTAAAGGGGGAAGAAGAGCAGGGTGAGGTGTGCCCGGTCCTTGGGGGAGGTTGTCCTGCTGTGCGAAGGGGTGTGCTGGGGCTGCTGCCCCACACCGCGGGCACCGGCTGCGGTCTGGAGCCTGAGCCCTGGCCCCTGCCTGCAGCTGCCACCAGGCACAGGCTGTCCCTGTGCTCTGCTTCTGGCTGTTGGGAAGAGCCGTGGAAGAGCTTCCAGGGGAAAATGTGAGGAGAGGGGGCACCTTTGAAGGAGAAGTGGAAAACTTAGAGAAATCCTTGCCTGTGAGAGGATGTGGTATTTGCTTGGGTGGCTTTCCCTTGTGCTCAACACTCCGAGATGCGGGGTTAAGGGGCTCTGTGGAAAAGCTGCATCCTGCTGTCGCTATGAACTGTGGAGGCTGGTGCAAGGAAGGCTGAGCTTTTGCATGCCTGGTTTCAAGGCTAGAGCCTGATCCTGCCTAGTCCCACTCTGCCCTGTGGTGGGATTTCTACAGCGTCCTTCAATAACGACAGGTTTTTGGCAAACCAGGCGTGCTAGGACTCCCCTCTGGAACAGGGGAAGACACCAACGCATGACAAAACTCACAGGGCAGTGACTGGGGCATGGGGAAAACAAGGTGCAAAGTGCCCTGGTTCACCCTGCGAGGGGAGAGATGGCTGTGTTCCATAGCCCGTGGCGGGGCTCTGCGTAGGACGTGCCTGGTCCTGGGAGCGTTTTAAGTAGCAGCGGTTTGGGGTCGTCAGCCCTGATGTGTGCAAGTGTGCTACGGGGCTTGTGTCTGTACGTGGGAATTGCATGGGTTTGGTCAAAAAGTAGTTTCTTAATTTTTTTAGCAAAAATTGTTACAATATCAGTGTAAGTGGGGAAGATGTATGCTGGGTCAGTGAAACCCCTCTCACAGGTGTCGCAGCGCAGCTGTATGATCTTTCCCTTTGCCAGCAGGAGAAGCCACGGAGCTAACTTCATGGCATGCAGATCTGCTTGGCAACCATGAATGCAAATACCTTGTCACCTACTGGTGTGTTAAGGGCCGAGTCTGGGGTGAGAGGTCTCGGCTTGGGTGTTTTGTCACACTCCGTCTCGGGAATGATAACGCCTTTGAGGCTTTTGCTCCCTGGAAGAGGTTTCCAACCTGTTCCTGCCACGTTCACTCAGATAAAGGCTCTTGTCTGAGACGCGGCTGCTTTGCCGTGGGAAAAGCAGGTGACCTTCTGGAGCTTCCTGCAGGGAAGCTCCCCAGGACATGTCTGCATATTTTTTGATATAGCAAAGCTTCTAGAGAAAGAAAATCTTTCTAGAGAAAGATTTTTTTTTTCTCTCCTTGTTCAGTCAGGCTAGAAAGCACCAAAGCTAGTACGCTCCTGCTGCCTTGATTCCTAGGAAACCAACTTCGTTATACGGGGACTGACTTCAGGTCTAGGCGAAGCTGTGGTTTTAGCTGTAAATTGATACACTGAAAAAGAGAACATGGCCTCAACAGCCTCAGAGATACAGGCAGAAAAATATGCTTGGCAAGAAGTGTGGTTTTGCTTTTCCCGGCTTCCCTGGCCTTGGAAAGCCCCAGATACTGGGCTGTCACAAGCCGGTGTGTCACAGCTGTCTGTGGGCCGGGCAGGCCGGTCTCTCCGCTCATACAAAGCGGGAGCTCCCCGAGGGGAGTTTGCCAATGAGTGTGGCAGTCCTCTCGGGCTGCCGGACACTGTTTCCAGACCGATGCCCAGCGCATCCTTCAGAGGCCCAGAGGCTCCATCCACATCTTCACAGCAGTGCCCCAGCTGAAATCTTTGCTCTAAGCCTGTAGCATCGACAGGCCACAAAAAAACCTGCTTCATATTGGTATTGATTTCCCAATAGTCAAGTAAATTCATGCCTGTTCCGGTAGGAGTCAGATAAAATCTGTTGGGGTCAGAAGAATTTCCCAGGTTTGTAGGGAACTGTCAGGGTAGCCATCAGCACCCACACTTTTGCATCTTCTGCTGATGGGAACATACATTGCGGTGGAAAGCGTGGTTAGTGGAGGCTCGTATTTTGGGGAGGAGTAAGGAGAGGTGAAACTGGAGTACTTTGTAAACTGGGCTCCGTTCACAAACACCCTGTAAAACAGGGGACTTGCTTTTGGCGTCACTGGGCTACAGCAGCCTTGGCAGAGCGAGCTGCTGGGCCATTTGGACTGCACCCCTCCTTTCATCGGCTGCACCGCTGCAGAGCTTTGGGAGAAGGTCACTATAAGTGTGAGGCACCAACTGCCTGAGGGATTTTACGGGGAGCGATGAGCATCAACTTTTCACGTCTCTTGAGACTCCAGCAGTGAAGGGCATTGCCCCACCACCACAGGTTACAAAGCGACCCGCTCACGGCAAGCCTCCTTTGGGCAATATTTTGGAGAGGGATCTGTCCCCACCCCTCACCAGCTTGCCCCAGCGTGGAGCTGCTCCTCCCCTGCGCTGTCCCACTGCCTGGGCCCCCGATGCAGGACCTCAGCCTGGCTCTCCTCTGCCTCCACCTCCGTGTCCGTGAGTCCCTCAGGCCCACTTTTAGCTCGGTGGATACGCCAAGAGCTGGGCGACGCAGCTGAAACCGGAGCTCGACCAACGCCGCACGCAGCAGCTTCTGGGAATGCAGGTGTTGCCTTTTCGGTGCCATGTTCTCGCCATCCGGCAGTGCAGGCCGACCAGCGCTGTGCAAACAAAGCCTCCTGCTGTCAGCTAACAAATCAATTTGCTGATGACTCTCAGTGCATCCAGCAGGAACAGGTTTGGGCACCACGGAAAATGCTGATCCTACCCCAAATGTGACGTGATTTCCGATTCTTGGAGGCTGTTGGCGCACAGGTACAGAGGTTGCTCACTCTCTGTGCACATGGGCAGGGATGTTTGCCGGGTTTGCAACCTGCTGGAGCCTTCCTCCTCTCTCAGCACAAAAAGAGCTGAACACATGGTCTGAAACGGATTGTTTGCAAACTGAAAGGAACCAGGGAGATTAATTACAGGAACCTTCAGGGTCCTGAAAAATGCAGCTCGAACACCATCACTGAACCGTGGGCGCGGAGCTAGCGAGAAGCTGGCTTTTCCTGTCGGTGGTGTCAGCACCAACGCCACCGCTAGCAGAGGAATAGTCTCTGTGATGCCACTTCTCGAGTGTAATTTTTTTTAGCAATTTTGGTATCAACAACACGGTCACTCACAGCCATCAATACAGTAGGTGCATCCATCAGCTGCCTCGCTTGGAGGACTTGCTGGGAAACACAGCTGGGCACAGCCAGCGGTTTTGGGTGCTGGCTGTGCGGCAGGAGGCTGCCTGGCCTTGCCGAGCATCATCTGGTTTGTTTCTTGGGCAGGCAGGTGGGAGGAGGTGTCCCAGGGGCCAGGGTGAGCCCAGAAATGGGCCTGGGACCGGGCTTTTGCTTGCGATTTCAGACCTCTCCCCCCATGCAAACCTGTTTAAAACCCGCGTCGCTTTTAATGAGCTGGCAGGGTGGAAAACCACTCATGGAGCCACAGGCGTTTCTGCTCGTCTGTCCCCAGCGGGGTGTGGGGTGATGCAGGGTGCCGTGGGGTGATGTGGGGTGCTGCGGGGTGCCACAGGGTGCTGCGTGGCGGTGGTGCTGATATGCCGCCTGTCCCGTCGCCTGCCTGCGAGGGTGCTGGGTCCCGGCGGGTGTTTTGGGCCAGCGAGGCTATTGCAGCTGCGTGGTACGGCGAGTTACCTGGGGCACCCAGGCGTCTCCCCTTGGGGAAGGACCAGGGTGCCCGGGCTGCCTACATTTTGTACATTGCATTCAAACATCTCAAATCCTTCTATGCAGATAAAAAGCCTCATTACAGCTTTAAATGGTTTTAATTAAATTTAGTTTACAATCCGCATAACAAAGGTCTGCCTCGTGGAAACATTTGATATGTTAATCAGAAAGACGGACATGCCAGGCGCGGCCTTTCATTTCACAGGGCTGTCCTACAGATAAAGGCTCCAGGGCAGCACACCGGCAGGCTTTTTTTAAAAAAAAAAAAAAATCTTATTTAATCTAAGTGCACAGCTGAAAAGATACGTAGTGTCTAGCAAAGGCACAAGCATCCCGGTAATATTCTGGCCCCAGCTTCTGATTTTGCCGTTACCATCAGTACAGGCAGGGAGAGACTGAAACTGGGCAGAGGCGCGCGCTGTGGCTGCAGCAGGGTGGTGGCATGGCTGCGTTGACGTCGCTGGCATGGGGAGAGGTGGCCCTGCACCGGCGGAGGGGAGCCAGCACAGGGACACTTTCCGGAATACATCCTCCCGTTACGGTAACTTGGACATTATTTTTAACAGCCGTCTGCCAGCTCCAGTTAAATCACCTGTTACTTTTGGAAGAGAATCACAATTTTTAAATAATAATAAAACCCCCTTGCAGCTTTGAAGCCGAGGGAGCATAAAGCCCAACCGGTTCCCCGCCTTGTCTCCTGCGCTCCACGTGCCTTACCTGTGGCCTGAGCACCATGGTAGTTTTAGACAAACTTAATTTTTTAAACCTTTTCTAAACCTTTTCTCGTGTGATGGGGAAGTTGATTCACAGAAAGTAATTTAAAGCGGAGCAAAGACTCTGCCTGTGCTGCACCGGCCTTCTGGGACGGTAACGCCCCAAGTCCTGAGGGGGTTTGGGTGGCTGGGCGGCTGCGGTAACGGCCGGGGGGGGGGGGGGGGGGGGATGAATGACACAATTCAGCTTCACTTCAGAATGGGTTTTTTTTATTTATCAGGATAAGGAACCAAGTCATCAT
The DNA here is from genome assembly GCF_965638725.1 of Aptenodytes patagonicus. Lineage (NCBI taxonomy): Eukaryota > Metazoa > Chordata > Aves > Sphenisciformes > Spheniscidae > Aptenodytes > Aptenodytes patagonicus. The sequence goes on along the minus strand of NC_134951.1, from coordinate 131,730,001 downwards.
TTCATTTGCTAATTTTACAGTTTTTCATATGTAAATTAAATGTATTGCAATAACAGTTCAAAGGGGAAAAAAAAACCCCAAAACACTAAACCTGAGGAAAATGCCAAACATCTGTATGGGATGGGGACTTCTTAGATTTTGACCTGAAAAATTTTATTTTAATTATACACACACACACACAAAATATAGAATTTATTATGTGTAATAAATTATAATTCTAAACAAAAATATAAAAATTATATTCCTTTTATCCTTATAAGTATACTTCATAATATGTAGTACAGTGTATATTACACATAATATATAATGTATCAATGTATATTATATTATAGAATATATAATATGTATATTATAAATTATAGATTGCCTATTCTATAATGCATATTCTAATACATTATATACAGTACATAATATTATATATGCATTATATATCATTATTGATATATTATCAGTATTCAGATAATGAAATAATATTGTCTTACAGAATATTTTATTAGCTGTGTAGGACTGTATTGTGGAGTATAGAGTATGCATTATATAATGCACTTTGTATGTACATGTATACATACATATATATGTATAGGTGGACATATGTATGCATACCTAACATATTTTACATATATGTTATGCATAATCTAGGATCTATAGTATTATAGACTGTAGTGTACATAGTGCATTGAATAGTCTGTGATGTATATTATATATGCATTATGCAATATATAGTATCATGTATTATATATTCATTATATAATCTATTATATATCTTATACATTGCTGAAATGGTTTATATAACTATAACTTTTCTTATATAAATTTTTTAATAAAAGTGTACTGCATATATATATTATGCATACAAGATTATAATTTATATAGTAATGTGCACATATATCTAAAGTATACACTAGGTATGTGTGCATATGCATATATACATAAATAATGTATATGTAATATATAGTATAAGCGTAACCTGTAATCCATATTTTGATAAAATTAATAAATATATAGTCAATATCAATACTATTAAACAAATATTAATGTATGACTAATATACAATATATAGAGCATATAGTATAATGTACTGTATGTTATATAATGTATATCACATTATATGCATTATATAATAGATTGTAGATCATAGATTATTTCTATTATGCTTATACTACTATATACATCATATCTGTTTATATTTAATACATATAAAATATACATATATAGATATACATAATATAAAAACTAGTTATATAATTAGACATCCTATAACATATAATAAATATAACAACATAATATACATAATATTTAATGTTTAGATAATTATATAATATATAACACATTAATAGATATAGCGATAATACATATTAAAATGTTAAGCATTCTTTTGTCTAAATATCAATTCTTACATGATGTTATTTTATTTATTTTATTTTACTTTATTTTACTTTATCTTTTTAATGCCTGTCTGTCTGTGGACATGTTTCTGCCTGTTGCCGGCGGCTGGTCGGGCTGATGGCGCTGGGGGTGGCTCAAGCCCACGGCCACGTGCGTGCTTGCCCCCCACGCCGCGCCAGGCCGGGCTCTGCCCGCCTGCCCCTCGTCCTGCCTGCGCCCGACTGCAGCCCCGTGGCCGGGTGCTGCGCCCGCGGCGGGGGACGCAGCGCTGGACGCATCCGTCCTGGCTCGTCGGGCCCTGGCGCACCCACTCATGTCTGCTCGGCTGCGGGGACCCCCCCACCTGACCCCCGCCCGGGTGTGGGGTGCGGGAGCTGGGCAGGGTGGGGCTGGGCACCGCCTGACGGTGCCTGGCTCTGGGCTGCGCCGGCTGCTGAGCGCTTGGGCCGTAGGGAAGCTGGTCTGGGGAGCAGTGTGCGGAGGGAGCTATGGCTGGCGCGCCGTGCGGGGACCCCAGGTTGTCGGTCAGCCCGGGCACCACCTCTGCCCTGCGCCTACCTGCTGACGGGAGGTGTGTGTGTGGGGGGGCGCACAGGTTTGGATAAATATCCATCCCCTGGGGTGCAAGGGCACTATACAGCTCAAATAATGACGCAAATTAAATTGGATGGTACAATTAACACCCTGTAAATTATCTGCCTTCCTCCAGCATGATGCAGCCGTCATACACCAGCACTGAGCACCCCTCAGCCACGGGGCCTTCAGCCAGGGCTGCACGGTAGGGAAGAGGGGGGTTAAGGTGCGGCTGAGGCCCTAACCGCGTCAGGACCTGGGACTGCACCCGGCAGGCTGGGGCCAGGTGCCCGCGTCAGCCCCAGGGCCACAGAAATGTCCCTGACCCCCATCAGTGCTGGACACTGCATGGCTCCGTGTGGGGACAGTGCCGGTGTGACCCCCCCAACCCCTCTCTGGCTCTCCTGAGCGGCAGTTCCTGCAGCTGCCCCATCTTCCGCAATTTGCTAACCCTCGTCCAGTAAAAGGGCCAGTTCCTGGCTGCTCACAAAGCTCAACCCAAGTGGGGCCTGGGACAGGGATCCTCCTTACGAAACATGGGTGGAAGCCGGGTTCCTAATGCCTAGTTAGTGTGTAAAGTTTTTTCTACAAAAGGAGAAATTCAAGGCTTTTTCTGGAGCCGTTTGGATTAGTTCTCCAGTTCTGACTAAAGCACTTGAAAGCAATTTAAGCAAGAACTTTGTCGTCTCTTTTCAGCAAATGAACAGATAAGTGTCTTTTCCCACTGCCAAATAATCCCCTCGCATTCCCTCTGGCATAAGCGGGCAGTAATGCATAAGCACCCCTGACATAATGATGACTGAGAGCACAGACACCCCCCCCCCTTCATTTTCCTAAGTAATGTCTCCACAGAGTAGAAAATCACCATTAGAAACATATTGGTTTCCAATGTTCATGCAAATCGCTCCGCAATAAGGCGTTACATGGCTTAGAAAGGGAAGCCTTGTCATCATGCATTTCTTGCAATGAATAGTATATAAATAATGTCTTCTGGGGTTTCGTAATGGTCTGTAATTATTATTAGCAAACTGCTGCAAGCCCCCTTCAGCGGCGGCTGCAGCTAATGCTGCTGTCGCGCAGGCTCCGCGGCTCTTGCCCAGTTGGGGCGGCCACCAAGGATGCTCGGCAGGGTCAGTGCGCCAGGAGTGCTGCACCGGGAGCGGTGCACTGGGAGCGCTCTCTGGAGGGGCCGCTTCCACACTCAGCCAAAGGGCTGGTGCTTTGAAAATACTGATCAAATATATGTGTTTTTGCCGCCTGAGTGCTGTAATGAAGGCTCCATAAGTATGAGCTGCGGAAGCCCCTCTGACGGCAGCGCTGCTGGCGTTCAATAGCAAAGGACTCTTCATGGTGGAGGACAGGACAAAAAAAAAAACCCAAAAAAACAAAAAAAAAAAAACAACCCACCAAAAAACCAGTCTGTAGCCAAGGGATGAGAAACGAGAGCTGTTTTTTTGGCCAGCAGTTCCTGTGCGTAGCAGAGGTGTACCCTGTAAGCACGTGCACGGGACTCGGCTTCCCGTGAAGGACGAGTCTGGCGGAGTGTGAATGGCCCCGGCCCACTCGGTCGGTGCTGCTCGCTGCGGGAACGCGCCTGTGACACGTGGGCTGAAACACTTGCAAACCTTAAAAATCTTTTACTGCATCTCTTTCAGGTGGCCTGCCCTTAATGAACGCTCATGAACGCTGACAAAAAGTAAAGCTGCTTTAATAAGAACACAATTCTGCAACCAACTTTTATTCTTTAGAGGAAGAGGTTAAAATCTTAATTTTGCCCTGAAGCTGTTCCTTAGATCTACAAAAGCAATTTCCAGTAGTAGCTTGGCAGAATGCAGCCCGACAAAACGGTTCATTCTTTCCCTTTTAGCCCGCAGTCAGTGGCAGCATGTCCAGGGCGAGACCGTCCCCGTCACCCCGTGCAGCGGGAAGGGCTGGGGCCAGCGGGAGGTACCCACCCTCCGGGGGCAGCTGGGAGCCGGGGCCGGGGGGGTTGCAAACAGCATTGCTGAGGTTCTAGGGTCCCCCCAAATTAAGAATACAATCAGGCGAATGCGAGGTGTGAATTTGTAGGGTGCCTTCGTTTCAGTCACTGTGTGGCGTTAACACTTAAAAGTTTTGCCAAACAGAACTTGAGTCTGGAAATGTCGCGGATTCCACACCCGGCAGCTGTTTCTGCGGCCGCGGTCCTCAGCGAGCTGTGTGCTGCGCGAAGGCAAAGTCCGCGCCGCGTTACCGCTTTAACTTACCAACTTACCAGCTTTAACACCAATGTCCCCACCGCATCTGGCCCAGACCTACAAAGCCATGCCACTTGCAACAGCTTGAATCTTGCCCAGCGGCTCTGGCTGCTTGGGCCCAGGTACCACCACCCAGAGAGGGCGCCCGGCCAGGGGCTGGCCGGCAGCAGCCGCCGGCGTCACCGGACGGTCGGAAGGCAGAGCGCCCGCCCGGCCGCGGCACCTCCTGCCTCACAGACGCTGCACACACCATGCCGGTACGTACCTTTTTATTGCTCTTTTTAAGACTTTTCTTGTGAGCTAAGATTTATTAAGTTTGTGAGGGGTAACAGAACAGCTTTGTTATCCAGTTCATAGTACAAAACCACAGCTGAATTTTTACAAATTAATATTTTTAGGTTTTTGACATCAGGAAAATGCTATTTTCATCCGTGTTTTAATTCCTCCCTGAATGAGAGACATATATTGCTCTAATGAGAAAAGTCTCCTTTTATTCAGAAGAATGCCTTTGAAATTATTTCAGACCATTTATTGGATAACTAAGAACAAGACAGCCTCGCCTATCCAGTCCTGAAAATAAAATAAATTAAAATACACATTTCATTTTCTAATTTCCTTTACTGACACACAATCAGTAGAAAGCAAAACCAAAATGTGAGGCAGAAAATCAAAATGGCAGTCAAAACCCTTAGCAAATGAGGCTCCTTCCCAGCAGGACGGCTGCGTTACCCACGTCCCGGTGTGCCAGCCAGGTTCATGCTCAGTGCCTCCAGCTCCTGCTCCGGGCAGCAAGGGCGCCCGGCGGCACCTTGGGCTGAGCTGGCTGCCCCTCGGGCCAAATAACCCACTGCACAGAGCCCATAGCAAAGCGCTGAGCTACCTCAGTGTTACTGGCAATATTTATAAAACGGTGTCCCGTATTTACAGGGAGGTCACAGGGCTGGACGCTGACAGGCAAACAGAGACGTTCACATTAACACCTAAGTAGAAGTGCAAAAAAAAAAGGGTGGCCCGATGGTGCCTTTTGCTTCACCGAAAACCAAATCCCCTTCACTTAAACCAAAGCACGTTAAGTTTAGAGGTGTGCGTTTGAATGCCAAGTAGCAAACCAAACAAAAACAGAACAAAAAGCAACAATGCGAACCAGACCTGAGGAGGGTTAGGAAGGCCGGAGGGGGTCTGACACAACACTTGAGAATGGGCAGACACCGATGTTCAAAACATCAAAAAAAAAATAAAGTTCACACAATACTATTTGCTTTACAGCCATCTCCTCTTCTCGTCCACGCGCGCCGGGAGGGCCAGGGAAGCCCAGGCTGAACGTGGTGCCCAGCCCCAGCGTCGGCCGCTGGCGGGTCCTGCAGCAGTCGTTGGGCGGAGGCTCGCGTTCTGCTGCGCGTGGTGTCTCTCACAAGTCCCTTCATGGTGGAGCATCGACGGATTTCTGCTTTCAGTCTGGCCATCCTCATTCACACCGAGTACTTGCAGGATGTTTCTCAGATTTGTTTTTATAATACAGGGTTCTTTCAGCTATAAAAAGTCAACACCCCTAGAAACCTACGATACACGTAGACTGAAACACACTTCCTATTGAAAATACAAGATTTGCTCACTACACAAAGTGCCAAGAGGATGCTGCACGTCCTCAAAAGCCTTCAGATTTACTTTATTCTAACTAGAGATGCTTCAGGGTGCGGGCTATTGCCCTAACGTAGTGACAAGGTGAGGTGGTTACCTAAGAGGTGTACTGTCTAATTATTCAAACCGTGGTGAGAAGTAGTCGTGGCAAACGTGTGGCATTTGCTCTTCAAAAAGGAATTTGGTTATTTTTATTTTTCTAGTGAGTAGTTCACAGTACGCAGCCATCACATGCACTATTGCAAATGACACAGCAATCCCGAAGCCAAAGCCAGTGCGGAGAGAGGACTTCTGTCTAAAATAAATGCAAAGATGTGAAGGTAAATGGTTGAACCCAGCTGGTGCAGTAGCGCTAACGGGTACCTCACGCCTGCACTGGATGCTGCCGCCCCAGTCATCACACCTCTGCTGCAGGCGGGCACCTGATGGGCACTAAGGAGAGGAGCCCGGTCCTCTGCTCTGCTGTGCTGGACTGGGCACGACCGAGCGGCGGGTGGAGCACCTTCGGCTTCGGGATTTTACACAACAGGTAGTGACGTATGACCTTGATCAAGATGCCATGATTAAACAGATTTTAACGCAGGTGCTGCCACTTTGTGAAACTGGCAGTACCCTCCTGAATTTCGGGTAAATGACCTCTTTGATGATTACTAATTCTTAGCTACACGCACAAAACTGGTGCTGGATGAGCACAGATGACAGAAGGGGAGCAGAGGCTGACCACGGGCTGGAAAGCACCTCCATCATTCACCCGCACTCCAGAGGAGGGGAACATTTGTTACGTGGCTAGTCATATGAAAACCTCTATTTAGACAAAATTCCCTAACGCACAATTAAGTGTTGACCGGAATGACTAAAAGCAATGCTCTAAAGTTACATTAAATAACTGGTTTCAGTACTGGTTCGTGTCCTCTTGCTGCAACACCAGTACTTGTGCACAGGTGCTCGGGGAGGAGAAGTGTGCGCTGCCATCAGCCCCACGCGACACCAGCGGTGAGAGCTCCCATCACCCTCGTTCTCTTTGTGACGGAAACAATCAAGTGAAATGCATGACGACGATGCAGGTGATACCTGATCATCGGCCATGTCTGCCTGAACACGAGAACTGCAATTTTACAGAGCAAACCCCTTGCCCATCCCCTTCAACATGTGCTCATCCAAAATTGCAGGTTCTATAGACGGAGTAAATAATTTATCTGTTTTAAGGTCTCTTGGGTTCCCTCCGCTGGAGTGCCGCTCCCGCAGTGCCTCAGTTGGAAGACTTGCTGAGAGCACTGGCGGAGCGGCGAAGCTTCCCAGAGACTCTGCTCTTCGAGGCACGTGGTAATGTGGGCGAGGTCTGGTCTGCTAACTCTATTCCTATGGTGACAGTAAGGTCAGCGCTTGCGCTTGTGGTGAGGCAGCCTGGAAAACACAACGGGCAGAGAAAAAATAACGTAAGGAAAGAAACAACCTGCCTGTCTTTGCATCAGAATAACTGCTTGGCAAAATGCAGCCCCTCTCCACTTCCTCTTCCAAATTAATCTTGGCTATCACTCAGGCGAACTTGACATTTATAGCAGAAATTTGGCCCAGGCAGCTGAGGAACTGCCATACTGTGCTTTCCTGGAGAAATAAGGAATTTCTCTTTGCCAGCTTCCAGAAAAAGCGAGGACCGGCCAGGCCGAGCGGTCGGCAGCGCCCAGGCAAGCGCGCGAGAGCCCCCCCGGCAGCAGCCCCTTTCGGGCCAGGCGCGCCGGTTCACGCAGACCCTGCAGGCGCCGACGGCTCCAGCAGCTGCCCGCAGCCTGGCGCTGCGAGGCACTGCAGCGGCCCCGCACCGGGGGAGCAGATGCACCAATCCTGCTCGCTCAAAGCGCCAGCAAAACCCACACAATGGAACTCGAAAAATGTTCCTTTCAAGTGTGTGTTATATAAATTTTTTTTTGCTGTGTGTCAGTAAACAGCTCTTCTGTATTTAATCTACTACGGAGAGCTGGAAATGAGTTTCCATAGCGTGAACGCCTTCATGAAACTCTACCTGGAAGGCGTCTTAGCCTCTGATTAAAAAAACAAAGAATCCCAATTTTTTTCTAATTAGTTCCACTACTTAAACAGGACACTAAGTACCCATCATTATCGGTGCACTCACGGCCACCATTCAAGAACTTTATTTGTGGGCTGGGGAACCTGGATGGCTGTAGCGGTGTCTACATGTGTTTACGCTTTGTTGTTCAACAACATTAAGTTACATCTCAATTATTCCCCACAGGCGATTACGACTAGAGGCCAGGACTAAATAGGTTGTCTGAATGAGAACAGATGAGGATACAGCTATTAAACTAAGAAATAAATGAATAAACTGAGGTGCGTGCGCGTGTGCAGCTCCTGCCTCTCCCCTGCGCGACTGTAATGGTGCTCTGAGGAATACAAACACGCATGCTGCAACCCAGCCCTGCTCTTGCTGCTGGGGTTCTGACCTGTCCCAAGGCATTTCCCGGTGTGAATGTCATTTCATCAGCTCCCTTGGGGTACAGTATTTTTAAACCACGTTACAGTTCTTTCTCTAAGTCTTAACACAAGGGGTTTTATTAGAGGCGGGATGGAGGAACAGCCTCGCACCCAGGTGCTTGCGAGGCCGTGGGGAGAACGGAGGAAGGCTCCGAGCCCACACCGAAGGCCGGGGCCAGTCTCAGCAGCTGTGCGACCACCTCTCAACTCCAGACTGATGGTTGTATTTTGCAGCACAAACCTATTTCCCATTCAACAATAAGCTACATTTTCAGGCTGTGCCTTTATTTGCTGTTAGTTTATGTGATTGACAATTACAGAGGTATCTTTAATACTCCCTTCAACTGTATTAGCCCAGGTGATTCTCAAACGTGCGGAAAATGCACCAAAACGCAGCTAGTGCCTTGGCTGAAGCTGCCGATGGTTGAGCTGCCCATCGGGCAGCGGTGAGCAGGGACAACCTCACTCATGACCAGGGCGAGCCTTGCCCTTGTGAAACACGTCAGGAAATTTTTGTGGTTCAGCAAGGCAGACAGGACATCCGTGGGCAAGGTCTCGGCCGCAGGGCTCTGCAGGCAGTAAAGCGCCTGGGACTCGATCCACCTTCTAAGGACAAAGACCCAAGTTGACTCAGCTGCGTTTTCAACACCCGGCTCGAGTGATTCGGGGTATTTTAAACCTCATGCCAACACTACAACCTATCTCACCCCATCACTAGGCATTGCAGCAGCCTCACTCTGTGCATTTTAACAGCTTGCATTGATCCTGTTACTTCTCGGGAGTAATGCTTGGGAACTCCATGGAGTTTGTTAGGCACAGGCAGCATCGTGTTCTGTTTCCTCACAAGGGTTAAAACTTTGTCCTCATGCTTTAGCTAACTCTAGATATTTTAATGACTCAAAGCAGTGAACAATGCTGAGGTCTGGTTGCAGCTAAACCCAAAGTACCTCTTGAAATCCCTTAGCCAGTTTGCAAACCAGCGTTTGCATTTCAAAGACAATCTTTACTTACCAGATTTATACTTCAAGACAATTGACTGAAGGGGAAATATCGCATTAAAAAAAGGTGAAAAATGTGACTTAGCGTGTAAAGGCATTTTCTGTAAAAAATGTGGAGCTGTCAGTTTTGGATTAAAAACAAAACCTGCGGTGCTGTTCGTGGGGAGAAAAGCGTGGGGGAGGGAAGGGCTGTGAGGGAGGTGTCGTACTTTACATTCCTGCAGTTAAGCAGAATGGCAGATGGTCAAAATAATACAGTTTTCACCAAATGGACAAGTTCAAGCAATATTCATGCAAGCGCTGAACAATGCATCGCCTGCGCATATGAAAAGCAGGGCGGCTGCGGCAGGCGGGGGTGCAGGCCAGGCACACCTCGCTCCTGGAGCACCCACAGCATCCGCCCGCCTCAGGAGCCGGCACATTCCTTCAGTCCGAACTTTCTTCTGGCGAGTCCTTAGCTATGCAATCAACCTTGAAGCTCCCCCGAAACTGCCTTGATTGATAGGGAGACAGCAGCTGCAGAGTGAGCAAGTAATAACCACAAAAGATAAAGGCTTTCATACAAATATTATAATTCCACTTGCAAGCTGTCTGGCACGAACTCTAATTACTTGGCCGTCTTGCAAGGGGAGCCTGCAACTTTGCTCAGAGACGAGGCTCCACTCGCTCAGCTGCGCTAGGGAGAGAAGCAGGGCTGCGCACACCCGCCGGCATGCGCCCGGGAAAACCAGCGTCGTATTGATGTTAAGGTGCTCGTGAGAGGCTTAGTTCTTTTTCTTTTTGCAGTGATGTGGAGGAGGGGTTTTTTCCCTCTCTTGGTGTGTTTGTTTCGGAGGGTGCACAGGCAACGTGAAATTACGCAGCTCTGCAATGGTGTAGTAAATAAAAAATACTAGTTTCTGACTCACAGGTGGACCAGCAGAGTGCTTAAAATTTACAACTCAGCCAAATGTGAAATTTGCAAAAAGGGGGAAAAAACCCACCAAAAGCTGCACCGCAACTATCCTGCAAGTCGCGCTGGTTTCCGGGTGAGCACCGGCACGGAGGTGACGCCATGCAGCTCCCACGGACGCTCGCCACCAGTGGGCCAGGGGTTGCACCCAGCATATTGCCGGTGGCTGCCCCGTCCCTGATCCCGTCCCACGGTGCCCCGGCCACAAACACCCAGCTGTGACCAAAACGCTTCCCACCGCGGCAGGTGCCGGCTTCGGCTGTGCCCGGCAGCAGCCGGAGGGAGCAGCAGCTGCCTGGGCGGGCGGGCGGGCGGGCAGTGGGCACCCCACAGGGCTCGGTGTGCGGAGAGCGGGAGGAGATGGGGCGGTGGCGACAGGGACAGGCAGAGACAGACCCGGAGAGCCCCAGAGCCACCGCAGCTGCGCACTGAGCACAGGAGGAGGAAGAGGAGGAGGAGGAGAGCTGTTAGTGATGGAGCACAACGCCAGCAGCAGCGGGGCCTGTGGGAAGCATCGCTCTTACCTGCAGCAATTACCGTAACGAGACCATTACATATTCTAATCTAAAGGGAGAGAACACAAAATCATATAAATACAGGAACAGTACACCCGTCGCGCTCGTGTGAAGGTCAGGCCGGCTGCTCGCGGGCGCCCAGCACAGCGGAAACTGGCCGCGGGCGTCATGGCAAACTCGGCACACAGTGGGCACCAGTTGTAAGGGCAACTCATGATAGAAAGTTCACCTCAATACCCTTAGGGACCTGGAGAGAAATGGGTACCCACAGGCTTTTTCCTTGCCCCTGTTGGTCTGTTGATTGAAAAACTAGAGGAAGGAAATGTTGGCAAAAATTGGAACGAATGATCATCTCCCTTCAACTTTTGCCAAACTTGCCAATACAGTATCGTGGGACTTCAGCAGCCTCTTACTTCAGCTACACTTCCAACACTGTTAGTGGTCATACAATTTCAAACCTAAACCACTATTACACTGTGGGCAGGTTAAAAAAATCCAGAAAGTGAACCACATACGTATAATTGGGCCACACGAACGGAAAGTCACTTGCATATGCAAAAGCACATCATGGGCAGTCGTACTCCTGCACGCAAATAAGACGCACGTGAATGACGGATCAGATGCCTCTGCCGTCCCTTACAGGTACAAATGCTTTACGGTGATGAAGGCTTAAGCTTTTAAAATATGTTCCTTGCAGGAGGGGATTAAAAATTCAGTTAGTAATACAGATAAAAATACACTTTAAATGAAGAGTTACCTTTTGGAAAGCTAGAGATAGATAGCTTATTTTATTTTATATCTACTGAACAGAACAAATCTGGTTTCTCATACACCACCAGGGCATGTGCTCTAGGAAAAAAAGATCTTTTAGCAGTTTCTCTTCTCCTTGTGAAGCAATGAACGCTCCCGAAAGCAAAGTAACTCCCTCTCCCCACTCTTCAGCATATGCAAAGCACAGCAATATTGGTACTGATGATGGTGAAACATCTTCTTGGACTTCCTATGGAGAAAACGGGCAGGACCTCTGCCAGGGCAAGAGCAATACAGCGCTGTCATCGTGCAGCTGCACTACTGGGGGGTCCAACTCCTCACCAAAACTGGCTGAACCCTCCTCAGGGACACCACACACAGAAAACCGAAACTAAACGCATCTTCTCTGTTAGCTCCCTCACTGGTGCAGTAACACTAGAGGTTTTTTTCCTTCCCCCCCTGAAACCAACCAACCCGCCATAAGGCCACAGTGTTTCTGTGGTTGAAAATCATCTTTTCAAGTTGACAATGTGTTCAGCAACAGCATTTAATGAGTACAGCAGGTACCTCACACAGCTTTACAAGATACGGGATCCTTACTGATGTGCTGCAAAGCTGCTGAGTTTGCTTTTAAGAACTACAACAACAAAAAGGGTATAATTTGTGTATTATAACACTACTGAAAATTTAATGAAAGAGACAGTGACTCACTGCTGTGAAGATTTCCCACAGAAAGTATTTGATAAAACTAGGCGGTAGGCTACTGCTATTTCTCCTGCACCTGCCCTTCCCTCACCCCCATCCCCATCCCCATGTGCAAGTAGGAAAACCCTTTGAGCCTTTAACCATGTTCACGCACACGTTTAAAGGGCTACTACAGAATCCTGAAACTAGGTTCATTTTTTTGACGTGATCTCTGCAGAATTATTCTGCGCTCTCTCTGAAGCCGGGCGCTGCTCCAGACCCAACCGTTGTTAGCGAGGGGCAAGCGACACCTAACGAACTCCTCCTTGAGCGTGGCTGTGGCCACCCACCCCCTTAGTGCACGGTGGAAAAGCAGCACCCCACAGCACTGCGATGGCGTTTTCCTTTTCCCTTATTGCCCTTGCTAATCTGGGAGGAACTGATTTGACAAACTAAGCACGAGGCTATTGCTCTTACTTGGTAAACGTTTCTATCGTATGAGAAAAAGACAAGAAAGGTGGGTCTTAATGTGTAACTCAAGTATGTAAAAACGGATTACATATCATGTGTGATCATTAAGGATTTTGAAGCTTTGTAATTGAGAAGACCCATGAAGTTTTCACACAGGCCATGACCTATCCCCCCCCAATTGACCTATCAGCCATGACAGGTCTGTGGAAATCTTTGTTTTCTTTCCCAGTAAATGTGAAGGTAATAAAATTCCTGAGAGAATCATACCAGTAAATCCGCTTAGCATTTTGACATGCTCTGCTTTCCACTCACAAGGACAGGCTGAAAATACAATACGAGCAGCATCCTGAGCCTGCATGTTCAGGGGAGTGTATTTTGAAGAAATTATCATTAAATAAAAGCAGTGGCTGTGTTTATGCAAACACACACACGTTCAATGGTCTGAAATGCAGATACAACAACCAACTGCATTAAGGATGCAGGAGATCAAATGATTGGAACTGCATTTACATCACGTGGCCCTTTGGTGCCTTGTCGTGTTTGGTATAAGCTGTTAAAATATTTCATATTTTGTAACGAGTGACAGCTGTGTTAAAGCTGCATTGAGATCTTTCATTCATCTTACGTCTTTGAGCAAACCCCAAAGGCTATGTGGTTTGACCTCAGCAGCGACAGAGGGGATCCCCTGGAAGAACAGGCGGGTGTTCTGGCTGGAAGCCACCGAAGGCTGGCAGCTGGGCAATGGCACGAAACATCACTTGTTCGTTGTATTTGGAGATTCTTTCTATCAGCTGAATTTACACAGTCCCTTTTCCCCCCAAACCCACGAAAATGCTGCAGAAGAAAGATGTTCGAGCTGACTGTCCCAAACCTGCACCAGCAGCACAGCCTCAGGCCGGAGGGGGATGAAGGCTGCTCTTTGGAAGGCGTCGGGGGGACAGCTCAGCCCTGCCTGCGCTGGAGAGCCAGCGCCACAGAGGTCAGGCTGCGCTTGCAGGGCCAGCAGAAGTCAAGGGCCGTTTTTGTACCTGCTTCCCCTGACCAGATCGGACCCTAAGTGAGGCGCTGCAACAGCCGAAACATTGGTAAATGAGGAGGTTTGCTCCACTGTTGTTTGGTTATGAAAAATAAAAAAAGTAGTACCTTGAAAAGCTGTAACTGAAGCAGTAAGAAGCTGAAACTACAGGTTAATCAAGGGTGGAAACAACCTTAAAAAAAAGCACTCACAGCTCCCAGCACAGGTGATGAGTGCTTGACACCATCACATACCCAGCCTTGATTGTTTTAGAGATTTGGAAATAAACCCCAAATGTACACATCAAAATTCTAATTAGTCGTGACTTGGAGCAGCCGCTAATTAGTTCTGCACTGGTCAGGCAGCCAGAGGGACCACAGCAAGCGTTAGTGGTTATTTCTCCTTTGCATGCAGGCATATAACACGTAGCGCAGCCTTAAACCACCGCCCAAAGCCTCCCGCCCGGGTGCCAGCAGCCTGCGGCGGGCAGGACAGCACTGCATGGGCTCTCTCCTCCGCCGTGGCTGCAGGGCTGACATGCGTCAGTGCAGAGGAAAAATGCAAAGGGGCCACATTGCCTGGAGCTTTCTCGCAAGCTGACAGCTCGAGCAGCTGGAGCTGTCACCCGGCAGAAGAGAGAGGCCCGTCAAACTAATATTTTTTCCCATCCCAGCGCTGATTGCTAGGGAGGAAGCCTTCCCTTGCCATCTCCTCTCCTGGAGATTGTAGCTGGGAGAGCTCCCTCTGAGACAATCAATTAAATGGAAAAAAGAAAGGGCCCAGGCTGAGAGCCCTGATGTTGCTCTCGCACCCTCTCCGCTGTAGATCCTGAGGTTACGCTGGGCTTGAGGGAGAAGCAACCCCAGCACCTACACAGCCTTGGGGGACAGGTCCAGGCTGTATGCCCTCATAGGTGGTGGGCAAAGGGAAAAACTGCCCTGGCACCCAAAGCAGTCTGCAACTGCTTTGCAGGGAGCTACAAAGTAATGATGCGACTTCCTCACCATTCTGCACAGATTTGTACACTTCTGAAGCAGGCCTGCTCATCCTGGTGTAAATATACATCAGACTGCTCAAGTCAGAGGAGCTATAGGGGGTACGGAGCTGATGCCACCTAACGATTCATGGTATTTACTACGACTTTGCCCTATTTAATAATAGACTGATTCTAACCATTACAGGGACGCTATGAATTTTACTAATTCAAGAAAGTATTTCTCTTCCGTGAAAAAATGCAAACTATCATACTGTCAACATGCATAACCTTCGACCTTTTAAAAACATAAAGGGTCTGACCAAGGCACGGGAGCAGTCCCATGGTGTACTGAGGATGCAGGAGCTTCCTTTTTATTCCTTAGCATATAACTACCCGCAAGGCGTTTAAACTCTTCAGACTGCTAAATGCATGAGTAGATTAATGAATTAAGGAAGACACCACAGCCTGGAAACGATTTTCACTCACTGCCTGAGTCCGAAAGAGGAAAAACGGTGCTTCTGATTTCTAGTGTTGTCTTTGCGACCCTAACAAATGCTCCTGTGGGAGGAGGGATGCACTTCCACTCGGTCATTGCTTCATCATTCAACAAAATTATGATTTTGTTTATTCCATCCATGTGTCATCAGAGAAATCACTGTGATTTCTCAGTTTCGCCATTAAAAGATCCAGAAAGCGCATCAGAATTGCTCTGTCATGTTATTTGAATATGCTCATGCAGGTTTCCCTAAGTGCGAAGGAAGGAAGGAGGTAATGGAAAATATGAAATGGATTTATTCCGTGTGTCTCGCTGAAAGGCATCTCTGGGGAGAAAGGGTAAATTTTGGGTTTCTGCAGAACAGCCTGACTTTCCTCCTTCATTAAATCAGGTAATTATGCTTGATTCAATTGAAAATTTCATTTGGCACCTTTTCATTCTCTGCTATCAAGCAGCTACCATGGGCCAAGAGACAATTTCACCAAGCAGGAAAGGACCATCCGCCACCGGGCTCTGCTTCTTCGCAATACTGAGATGCAGACAGAGCCTCAGCGAGTTCTTAGGTGAGCTGGTAGCTACCATGGAGGGAACACAGTGATTGGAGACCTCTGTATTTCTGAGCCAAGGGTTTCGAGGCTGGCAGTGACGGAGATGGTTATGAAACTGCCATTCCTGCCGACAAGTACAAGTTAGGAGTTACACGCACGCGACAGCACGGTGCTGAAAGCCGCCCCAGCGCAGCATTCAGTTGCCGGGCACTGGATGTTCCTGTGGTGGCGAGAAAGTCCAGGCAGGCGGTAGCTCTGTGGAAGAGGGGCAGGAAAGCCACACACAGATCACCGATAACCACGACCACAGCGGTAAGGAGCCCCTCCTGAATCTGCTTGTGCAGCTTCAGGATCCCTCCGAAGGCAGCCCGAGCAGCTGGCTGGGATAGGCTGCTAACCCAGCAGTGAAAGATGCTCTAGTTTGCCGAAGATCAGCTGCAAGAACTATATGGATTAAATAGAGAGAGGAAGCAGGCCAGGTCCCTGTACCTCCTCCTGAATACTCTTCAGAGGGAAGGGGAAAAAAAAACCCAACCACCTTGAGTCTTGCCTCCTTTGGTAACTCTTCCCACTCCCCTGCTCCACCTCCCTAAGCTTTTCCCCTTTGTTTACTGCCTGGACAACCTCTACAATTGCAAAGTCTGGCACCTATGATTGCACATTTTCCTTCTCACCTACTGAGAACTAAGTTTATGCAGACCTCGTAATGAGCTCTGTGCTAATGACTTAACTTCTCGTGCTTCCTTCCACATTTGAGGGCAACGCCTGTACTGGAAAAGGAAGGATTCGGCACAGAGGTTCGAGCCCGCATCAAAGCGCCGTGTGTAGCTCCACAGCAGCGTCCCCGTCCGGCCGGTAACAATTGCCAGATGATTTCAGCACCGCCTCTTCTCACAGTGGAAACAGCTGAGCAGTGCGCTCTTAGCTGCCAGGGTTAGTCTGGAATTTTCTAAGTCCCACTTACTAGAAACTAATTTTTCAGTTTCGGGCAACACTGTCATATTGATCAAACCCAACACTTGGCATGTGCTGCTTATGCTGTAATATCATGGCACAGCTACTCCTTTTCAGATGTGTATTTTTTAAATATTCAGCTCCATCCGGCTTCCCTAAAAATATGCAAAATATTATACGGAACCTGGAGAGACTTTTATTCCACCTGGCACACAGAACTCGCAAAACATCCTACAGATTTTCAAGGAAAATGCACAGACAAAGAAGTAAAAAAACCCAGAAAAAACAAACCAAACAAAACCAAAATGAATCATTGCTCAGTTAGCATTAAAAAGAATATAAGTCTGTTTAAGACAACAGTTACTTGGGGTTTGTTTCTGTCAAAAATATATTTTAAAATTACATTTGAAATATTCCTTTTGCTTTAAAGTGCGAAAGATAAAGCTCAGCACCTAGCAAAAAGTGTTTTAAAATAAACCAAATCTTGTTTGTTGTACATTCAAGTATTTTCTACAAGAAATTTATTCATGTAAAAGTCTGGAGACAAAAGAAAAGCATGTGTCACCTTTTCAACAAAAAAGGCTGCAAAATCTCAGTTTTATGTAAATAAGCAGGCATGGCTTCCAAGGCTTTAAAACCAGGGAATGCTGCAAACGTCTATAGTTCCTCAACTCAAGTGTTGCTCCTGGGCAATGCTATAATATTCATTAAAGAATCCATTTATCAACAGATACCACATGTCAGAGTTTTCCAGCACAGTTTTCCTGACACGCCACTGAAAACGATGCTTTAAAAAAATTAAAATGGAAAGCAATAATCCGAGATGCTTTTGCCTGCCGTTTCATTCCACAATAGCTATTAGCAACTAAAAAAGCGAAGATTTACACTATATCCTTTCTGATAACGTCAAGCATTATGCTTTATTTTCCAAATCATTAGCATGCACAAGAATGACCTCATGGTGAACAGATGCACTTGGATATGGCAGTGATTAGATCAGTCCTCTCAGCAGTCAAGTGTGCCCATTTCAATTAACCCTTTGAAGCACTAACTGCAAGTCTACACTGCTGAAAAGCAGGTTTGTCGGTTCTCTTGAAAGTAGAAATCTACCCTTGTAAGTATAAAACCCTCAAATATAAATCTTTCTCTGGCGGAAAAGTTATCTCTTTTCCTTTCTAGAATATCCGACTCTTTCCATTTTCTAAGGGTTAACACGATTCTGGCTTCTGATCTTAAATGGAAAAAACAAACAACAAACGCTTTTTAGTCAGCAGAGGTAATTAAAGTTGGAATGCTTTTGTATCTGTTTCTGCCTGTTTCATTTTTATGATTTTTTTAAAGAACACACAAGTATTTTGTTGAATAACTGTTTTTCTTTTTGGCTGAGGGAGCAAGAACAGAAAAAGATAGCAGCTTAAAACCCCGTCCTCTAAAATGAGAGAAATCTGCAGAGGGAAAGGATAAGAATAATTCAATAGTGTTGGATTACTGAGGATTTCCTGGGCTGACTCTCATACCGAGCCTAATTAAAATACAGCATGTAATGTACCAGTTTAACAACAAAGGACTGTATTCTCATCTTTTGTTCCTAATCTGCACATCCCCTAAATGAGTTCAGGGATGTCCATTCTGCCTACCAGGCTGCATTTTCAACGTTTAAGATATACAGGGCTGTCTATGATACATACAGGGAGTTTAAGGCTCTACTTCTGAAAACAGCAAAGGAGGTCAACTGGACGATTTTCGTGCATAAAATGTAGCACCTGCAAGACTATTTGTGATATGGGAGACTAAGCCAGGGCATACTTCAAGAAACCCACATCCCATCTGAATCTAGGGAAGCATCCCTAGAGGCAGTGTCAGAAAACATAAAAACATTTAGTTCAAATAAATAGATCATAGTTAATAATACACCAATAACGTGTGTCATTAACAGCTACATATTCGATTCATTTAATGGTCTTGATTTGCTTCTTATACTGTGTTAACTACTAAAACCAATCTTAATTTTAATAAAAAACGTACTTACTCATTGACCCTTTCTATTGTGCACATGTATACACAGCTATGACAGGATTACAATTAGGTGGTATTAAGAATAAGATCAGAGGAGAATTAATCTTAAATTTACCTGAGAAGTTTAAGCAAGGCAGGGTTAGTAGCATCAGCTGGCTTGTTACTTGACAAGGGGAAACACAGACCTGTGTCAGCTCCATACATTTATTGCTCCGTGATTCATTTTTTCTGTTTCAGAATAGAAATTCCCCTTTTACATGAAGAAAAATGCCATCCATATTTCTTAAGTGGCAGACAGCTGATTTTGCAGGCATAGGACAGGTGAATCTACGCTTGGAGGAGGTCTAACTGCCCGCGGCATGAGGGAACAGGCTGCATGCTGGAAAACACAGAGCTGCTGCCGTTCACAGCCCGAGACCGTCCTGCTTGCCCCCGGCTGTGCCCACACCGACAGGGGAACTGGCGGCTCCAGAATAGTTTTTCATCCCTTTCTAATCATTAACAGGGATGAAGAGATGGCTGCAAACTTAGTCAAATTGCACCCGAGCTGGTTCTTTATTTATTCCCGGATGCTGCCGGTACATTTGTAGTACCCCGCCAAACTAAACCACAATAAACATGGAAACAGGCAAGGCTGAGGCAGATGCTCGTGATGCATACGCAGCTCCGCACAAGGCTCCCTGCTCGTGGGACGGGGACTCGCCCGAGCGGCGGCTGCCGCCCACGGCTGGCAACAGCGGCTGAGTTAGGAGGCTTACATTCAGCCTCCTTGCTGACTGCCAGGATGGCATTTGATGGAAAATACATCCTAATGGCAACGACTGACACAGCTCTTGGTAATACTCGACTAAATATGCAAGTAAGTCAGTAGGTAACGTGAGGAGACTCTCTGAAGCAAAGATTTTCATGCCAGAAGTCATGACTGGCCTCTGGTTTCTTTGTGAGCATGAAATAAATTCTGGCGTTCGGAAGTCTGAAAATCAGGACATGACTGTGGCAGGTTTTACTCTTAAAAAAAAAATAAAATAATGAAATCATAAAAGCGCATTCAGGTACTAATGATTTAACAGTGTTCTGAAAAACTTAAGTAGATATTAGGAAACATTTTAAATATTTTTGGCATACAAAATATATCACAGACTTCAGAAAGTATGACTACGGAATTATCAAATGAATCTGTCCTTGCTTGTTGAACTAAATTTATATATAGTAAGGTCACTGTGTGCTGTAAGAAGAACGTGAAAACTAAATACAATTATGCATAGAGCAAAGCATTTAAAATATATCAATATATCTACATTTTTATTTGCTGATACGTCAACAGATAAATGATTCAAAGTGCTAACAACACTGGGCATGAAATCTACATTTCTATTGAAACGGATACATTTTTTTTGTCTCAGGCTTTTGGCAGAGTGTATAAAAGAATTTAATTCACAGCTGTTCTACTTTTTAATGTAGAAAACATTAATCAAAGCTTTAAGTTTTAAGCTTTTCTAATGTTGTTTAGTATTCCAGTTCAACAAAGATCAATAGAGGCCATCCCTGTGTTTCTTGACGCCTCTCCAGGAAGCAGAGGCGCGATTATGTAAATAGCACCGGTTCCCCTTTACTTCTGCCAGCTTGCTTATCTCCAAAGCCTTCTGCCTGCTGCTACTGGCGACCAATGCAAGGACATGCATATACCTCTTATCTCCTAACAAAGCTCTGAAAGCTCGAGGATTGGAGCCAGTAACGTTAAACAATGATGCACGGCTGATTTTATTTGTAAGTGATTTATTTTAGTAAATTTAATTTCTTCCTTCAATTTTTCAGTTTAGATGGAAGATACTTGCTAACAAGTCAGGCTAAAGAGAAATAGAGCAGATGTCCTGCAACGTTTATATAGGTTTGAAATAATCTATTAAACAATCCGAAAGAGTAGCAGGGGATAATAAGAAAGTGCCAGTTTCACCCTATGAGTGTAAAAAAAGGGATTAAGGAATCTTTGTTAAAGAGTCCAACACACGGTGACCATATACTTTTTGGAGGCTGGAGAAACAAATCTTGAGGGTACTAGAAATCTGCATTTCAGAGTCAAAGCTTCCTTTCAGGAGACGCTTATTTAAACTCAAATAAAACAGCAAAGTAGCAGTTCATATCTTACTGACTGCATGCTAACTTAAAATCTCGATCGGGCACATAAGGAATAAATTCACAGAGGTCAGCATTACATTTTCATCTTTCGGTAGGGCTGATGAATGATGATCAGCATTAATGTGTGTGTATATACATATACACATGCACTCACATACGTATATCTATACATATATTAAAAAAAAAAAACAAACAGGTTCCAGGCCAGGTGTTGGAAGGAAGCCTGAAATTTGCTCATCTATATTTAAGGGAAATGTTAGCATACTGCACGCTGCTATGATTTTCTAACAGAACACCGTTCTTACATTTCTTTTGCATTAATCCCTGACCCTGGTATCTCAGCAGCATAATCCCCGTTTAGCATTAGTAGCAACGGCTTCTACTGTGAGGAACTATTTTTCGATAAGTAAGCACCGATTCAGGCATAGCTTTTGAACAACATATTCCCAGCTCAGCAAGAAACCCACACTCCTGAATGAACCAGAGCACATTACTGAGAGAAAGTTCATTAACCTTGCTAGATTCGGGGGTTAACAGGATAGCTGAAGAAAGGAGCAGAGTGAATAGCTCTGATGCAAAACAAATTAAAATGAATGTCATCATTCCTTTTGATATTCATTAGTTGATTCAGGGGAAGAATGGTCTTCTTAAATTTGCAAGCATTTATCTACAAAAAACAGGTGTACATCTGCTGCTCAAGTGCTTCTTAGTGCTAAAGAAGAATAACGTGCAGAGACTCACCAGTTCCACCGAGGGAGTAGCTGGGAGAGGGAGAAAAGACCTGAGCGGCAAAATCCTCAAATGTCATTACTTCTTTATGGTTCTGGATTATTGCTTCGAGATACAGAGCTCTTTCTTCATAACTGCAATGACCAGGTTAAGGAAATGTGTGTGCAGAATTAAATGCTGTTACACAACGTCCACGAACACCAGCACTTCAGATCCACAGCAACACTAACCAGGCTGTACATGGGCACGGAAAAGAGGGGACCAAAATTGCCCAGTGCTGCTTAACAGTTCTGAACGCGAGCAACGAGGAGTGAACACACTTACTGGCTTGAAATTAAGGGTAATACTTTTTAGCTTCATGAAGGAAAAGCAGTGACTCAGTAGATCCAACAGATTGCTAAAGTTACCGAGGGCAGAAACAAACCCCCCAGACTGCAGGCTTTTTAAAACTGAAACCCAACTTTAACAGACAAGCTGTGGCATTATGGAAAGTTCCTGGTACACAATTTTCCTATTACAATGACCCTGTCAGACTAGAAAAATTATTAGATTGGAGAAACAAGCTACAGGACAGAGGAGAAACCCCCCCACATACTTATTTGATCACTGTACTCCTTAAAAGAAATTAACCGTAATAAACACAACTCCTGAAAGCATGAAGTTTATATTTAAGGCAGGTGCTAGAAAGTGTAATCTTATGTATCCTAAATAAACGATGCACATTGGAAAAAAACACCCCACAACTTGCATGCATTATAGTCTGCATAATGCAGACAACAAAGCAATCTAAAATCAAGACTATTGCCTTTTAATTAAAACTCGGCAACCTGGAACACACAGCATTCAAATGTGTAATCAAAAACCAGTCACCAATAAAACTTACAAGCGTAACAAGCTGAAGCAACTTTCCAGCTGTCTTAATAGGACCCCTGCTTGCGGCAGCTTTTCACAGCGGAGAAAGCAAATCTTTTCCTTTTGTGTGCAGCTTCTGTTTTCTCAGAAGGTGAATCATACACTTCCAATAACAGGATAACGTCTGAAACAAATCTACAATGGGCTGAAGAACCTCACGTATGACTTTATGAATTAACGCTCGCAGGAGCCAGTATGACATCTCATTCTCCGTTTCCTCATTTAAAACAAAAGTTTTCAGATCCTCATTGCGTTTCTGTTATGGGGAAATGCATTCTAACTCTGCAAGACTGTTACGTGGGAGCAAAGGCCAATTTAAATTTAGAAATTAGGAGCAGCGAGAATAACACCAGTGACAACGTAATGCAGGTGAGGGTATTTAAAATTGAAAAGCATTACTAATTAATATTGAAGTGCCATTTGTGACTTTCATTACATTAACAAAACCACTCTGAAACAGTATTTAAAAAAAAAAAAAAGTCAGAGTAAAGCGGTACTTAAAAACAGGATGCGATAGTCTAGTGTTCTACCTCAAGGGGAATAAACAAAGCGCATCTTAATTGCATGCAAGTTCCTATAGGCATGGTGGTAAAAAAGAAAAAAAAGAATTTTGCTTTTAATGCTAGCAGAAGACGATTGATATGTGATAAATCTTCTTATAAACTTCCCGTGGAAGCCTGAAGAAAGAAAATCAATACATAGCATTTCAGAGTTTGCACCTGCTGACAGCGTTATTTGCTTAGTTTTTCTCTCTCTTTTCCCTAAGCCCAGGAGAACACATTCCTGATAGCGCAAGCATTAGCCCGCCTGCGTTTGGGGCTGCCTCCCTATTATGGGCTGAACTCCTGATGACTCTTGTTAATGAATAGGCTGCCAAACTTCCTAGGAGAGGAGGCACACGCCTGGGCCCTATTCTAAAGGGACTGACGGATGCCATTCACTTCTCATTATGAAGATGCTTATTCTCCGGCGCGCTCGGCTGTTGCCAGGGCTGTGCGGAGCGCGCGGCCGGGCGAGCGGCGGCCCCGCTAACAGCGGGACGCGGGGGCTGCGCGGCCGTCTGGCGAACAGCCCCTCCGACACGGAGCTGGCACGTGCTGGCGCAGCGGGAACAGACCCAGGCGTGACAAATTACTGAAAGGGCTCGGCTAAACTTGCGGCTGACGACCACCTGAGCCTGCGGACCGGCCATCAGCGCTCGATTCATTGCGCAGCCTTTTAGGCTGCGGTCTGCTTGTGGGCCCGCTTTAAACAAGGCAGAGAGACTATAAAGGCTTTTCATGCTATGCCTAATAATATCCTGCTGTTTAATGAAAGACCTTGCACATCTAACACATAAGCATACAATGCGCAGAACAACTGCTAACACACCAGAAGTTTGTACCGATTTTGCTAAATATTGCACGGAAAAAGAGAGTGAGGAGATTTTGACTAGGTTAGCTTTACATCTCGTAAAAATCCTTATTTATGAGATGGAAGACACCCCTAACCACACAGAAGACTGGAAAAAAAACCACTCAGCCAAACAGCTGGGCAGCTACAGGAGAGGCATCTGAAAAATAAGAGACTGAGCCGAGTTTAAGCCAAGGTCCAGAGAGCTGTGTAGATCAATCAGCAGCTTTAAAGGCGTACGAGGAAGATCCCAATTCAGTGCCGCTCTTGCAGATTAAAAACCTGAAAGCGGTAGGTGCAGATACCACAGACTCAGCGAGGAAGACTGCTGCATTTCACCACCACCCTTGTCAGCTCAGCACACTCCTTATGTCTCTCCCAGGCTCCCCTAAGCACAACTACCAGGAGCACCAGACAGCAGAGTGGCTCCTGCCATACGGGCAGCGAGTGAGATGCTCGTACTAATTTTCACTTACAGCCTAATCTAAAAAGCGTTAAGTCACTGCAGGAAAATTGAACTAAACTCTCTGCTATTTCTATTTTAATACATACACATATTAGGGAAAACAGTTTGGATTCATTAAAAAAAAAAAGTCAACTAAAGTTTTACCAAAGTTTAGGAATTTTAACGGAGGCATTAGGAACGTACTAAACAAGCTGTAAAGAACCCTCTGAAAAATACCTCCGGCCTGTAAATATAGGTCAAGAAAGCAGCATGACAGCACGAATACTATCTGATCTCTCACACAAAATCTTTGTTCTGTAACTTATTGAAGTTGCGCTTCTTGAATGCAAACAAAACCACCATTTTGCTACTTAATTGTGTTTATGTCAGAATCTTCTGTAGGCATCACCACGTTAGTCATCTGTCAGAGACCGTGGAGTCCCAAGTAATGTATTTTGAGGATCCGAGAGAACATAACATACCCGAAGAATAATAATATGAGATAGATGGGGAGGCGGAGGAGAAGACTCAGCATTTCAACACCATTTGTACAGGAGCAGTCTGAAACAGTAATTTTCAATTGCAACCTCAAGAAACTTCGTATTTATCACCATGTAAGAATGCTTTCATCCAGATAATCACTAATGTAATACTTGATCTGTCAAAACTGCAGCCCTTGTAAATGTGCTGTGCCTTCATCCTTAAGAACCAGTGATGCGACTTACTTACATGTTAGAACGTTAAGCTGAATCTTTTTCATATGAAATTTGTGTCATCTCTCTCCTGTGAGCTTTCAGCATAGCGTATCTGACACAAAGATGCCCACAAATGCTAAGCCTCGTTGCATTATTTAGATCAAGCCAATATGCACAGAGCACCATATAAACTACTCCTTTTTAAAAAATGCAACACATATATCAGCAAACTCCCATTCCCAGGTCATTGCTATGCTCTGGGTCGAGAAGGGCCAGGAAAAAGCTTGAAGTGCCTGGCTGGCTTTTCTACAGAAGCCTCAAGGCTAGATTGCTGAAGTGAAGCATGCAAATCATTTTCTGAAGACGGCCTGGCTGCAGAGAGGATGGGTTATGATCTTGAACCCTACCCCGGTGAAGAAGCTGGACAGCTGGCTTCCCTGATTAACTAAGCCCCCATTTATCTGAAGGTTTTGGGTGTCCCCTGAGATCTTCAGATAAATGGAGTTATACTAGACATTCAAAGGAGCTGATCAAAAGCAGCCTCTTTTAATATGTATGGCAATTTGACCCACCTCTTCAATGACTGAATATTTTTACATTTCGCTTCTACCAAGGCAAAACTCTAGAGCAAAATGTTTTCAATGGGCACAAACAATTTTATTTATTTCATATATTAAATAATGTAGAGAGCCATGACAAGGTGTGAATTATTGACCATGAATATATATAACTGTGGGAGAGCAGAAATTTAGCTCCAATTTGCATACAGCAATCAAATCTCAGTATTTGAATATTATGAGCTTTTATAACTGCTTTATCAGTTTCTCAATTATTTTAATAGTTCAACCATACAATGTAAGCTGTTTGAAAAAAAACATTAAAATGCTAAGATTAACTATTTGCAATAAACCATGTCATCTTATTGCAAGCAGTAGGGTGATCTGTGAAGTTCTGTGGTGAAACACACGCAGGACCTCCTTCCAGATGGAGAATCCAAAAGAAGACAAAAGGTAGAATTTTTTGAAAATTCACCAGAGACGCAGGTACAAGCCAGTGCACGGCTCTGACCTACAAGCATCACTTCCACATTTAACCTCTACAACATAGAGCCGGTTTCAGACACACGGTTTAAAACGTAAAGACTTTGAAAAGCCTTCAAAGTCCTCATCACCGGTGTTCTGCAGGTGAACCGAGCCATCCCGGGGTCAAGATCTGTCCAACATTTCCCTCTCTGCACATACACACAACGTTAAACCATAAATAACTACGTATTTAGAAAGAGGGGGAACATAGAAGACGATTATTCAAACAGATCCTGAAAATTTAGAACTTTTGCTTATTAAACTTAACTCTGTGCTGACCTCAAGCAAAAATATCAGCTACCCATCACTGCTGATGGTAATGGCCAGCAATTCCTTCCCCACGCTATTTTTAGAAAATAAAAACATTTTGGCAACATTTATATACCCTCACTAACATATGGAAACAACCGTGTAGTTTGTTGATACAGCACTCTCTTCCTGCAAATAAAAGACAAAATTATTTGTGGGTTTGTGAACAGGCAAAGAGAGAATTGACTGGCTACTCTCCACGGCTTGCTGGCTGTAGCGTGCCAGTGCCAAGGGGCTTTAGTCCCAGGACTGGAACCCAACCGCTCAGGTCCATGGAGAGCACACACTAAAATGACTGTTCCTCCGGCTCCAGAGGGACTGCCAAGGAAGTTAATGCGGACTGTTGGCATGCACCTATTGCAATTCCCATCTGTCATGTGAATCCCACCCTGAGAAGGGCTTTCGGGGCATCTGGCCAGTGGAGAAGCTGAAAGTATAGAGGTAGACAGCTCCTTCCAGCCCATCAGACATCAAGGCTGTCTACATGTCCACATGCCAATTCCTTCTTCCACCCAACTAGGGAGACTTGAAGAAAATCTTTGAACTTATGCAAGAAGGCATGTTTCCCATATCTACGCTAGAGCTTTCCAACCTCACCGGTGCTTATACAGGTGATCACACAGGTAGTGTGTGGACAAGAGAAGGAAAACCTGTTTTGCACATAGCCGATTCCTTGGGCAGGCTTGCCAGACTCTAAGGCAGAGGAAATACAGGGCTGTGGTGAACTTCTGTTTTACTGATTGTCCTTTCAAGATTTCAGTACCAAAGAACTACTGGTAAGTCATTTCTGACCATGACACGTATTTCAGTATCCTCCTAATTTGTAACATAAGAACTAAAGATGGTTCCACAAAAAGGGTTTGCTCCTGACACCATGATAGCAGTTTTGAAAACAAACAAGAACATAAATGTTTGGGACTTACCAAAGTAGAATAAAGCAGGGACCATAAAATTGAGGTTAACATAAATGTATTGGTAGATTACCTTTATGCACCTAATTGTCCTCCTTAAGCTCTGAATAGGACAGAGTTACTGTGCTTTTAAAATGTTGTGATAGGCAATTTCAGTGTGAAACTCAATATGATTGATTGGGCTTGCCATCATTTATGGTCTAGTGACTGTCACTACTGCATAAACTTAACTGAAAACTTTTGGGGGAATTTTAGTAACATATATCCTTCATTGAACAGGTGCATTTAAACTATACCTGTCAACAACTGCAGATTTATGTGCTTTTTTTAAACCAAAGCATCTGAAATTAAAACTTTTCAGAGTGATGCATGTCTTAAACTGGTCAGTGTAACATGTAAGACATGTATTAGATGAGGCTGACTCTGTATAACTGTCCCAACTCAAACCAACGGTTTTGTGTGAGAGGGGAGCAAGATTGGCTCCACGGCTTGCCCCGTGGTCAGCCCCCAAGAAGGCCATCTGTCTGCGACGCAGCCGGGGGAGGCAGGGCTCGATGCTCTCCCTCGGCGCAGCAGGGCCGGCTGGTGCCAGGGCTGCTGTTCCTCCTCCTTATCCAGAACGGGCAGATGATCCTCTGCTGCCAAAACCAAGAGCTCATCCTCTCCGCAGCATAATTTTCTTCTGCTCTGCCACCCCTCAGTGCAGAATTGCACAGACAGGCAGCCCTCTTTCACTGCTGTGCAGGGGGGACTTGAGGAAGGATTTCCAGTCACGGGGGATGGCCGGAGCCCAGAACACCCTGGTGTACAAGAGATGTGACTCTCACTGAAACCGACAGGTACGGAGAGGTTTTCAAATGGATTTCTCGTTTGTGGAGCGTTTGCCCAGTGCCTCGGCACTGTGTCTGGAGCTCTGCCACCTCCCTCCCGCCAAGCGGGGCCTGGGTCTTTGCACAGGATTACAAAAGAATCTCAGTCCTGACTGATGGAGACGGGGCTTCAGAGACTGCCATAACACAGAATAAAAAATAACCTGTAATTGCTTCAAGTAACATGGCAGACTGCTACAGCATTTTCCAACATGCACTGTGCAATTCATTTGTTTCCTCACAGACGGTCGCCATTAATTGCTTTGAAGAGGAAAGTGAAACAAAACAACAACAAAAACACGTTTCACATGGTTTCAAACCATCTCTGTGGAAATCAAGTAACGTAACAGCAAAATCATACTGAAGGTGCCCCGAGGCAAAAAGCTCCAGCTCATGCTCTTCTGTGCGGAGCCCCGCTCTGGCGCTTGCTCTTGGCTCCCGTTGCTTGTTAGGTAGCACGTTGCCCAAGGTGTGCTGCGAACCACCAGTCTGGCAGAAGCACTCGCCTGCCGCTCTGGGATATCAAGAATATGTGGCACATTAGTCATGCCAAGTGCTTCAGGGAAAAATTTTGCATTTATTATGAATAAGGCAGAAAACAAGCTTTCATCTTAATTTACTCCTTCTCCTTGTGGGAAGCCCCTGGGAGCAGATACATTGTACCATTACAGACCGGTCATTTCATAGTAGGAGTGAAGGAACAGTGGGTTACTTTCCTGATATAATACAATTCTGTAATTTAACGGCACTCATGTTTATCCCTATCTGAAGCTTTTTTAATTCTAATGTAGAGTGCTTGTGATGATCTCCTACCAGGTATTCCTGTTTGTACAGATACCTGCTCTGCTGGGGGAAAAAAAAACCTTAGAAATGCACCTCATCTCCTTTATTAGCTTTGTTCTCATTGAGATCGTTCCTAATACAGCAGAAACGAAACACTACAGCAGTGCACAACAAACCAGTGGCAAAACTACCAAACACGCCTGTGCCTAGAAAAATGGCACTGTACATTTTGCATTGTGCAGTCAGCCCTCTGCATATCCAAGGTCCATTTAGCAGCTGTACTCCATGCTTCGCCATACTGATAAGGCTTTGATTAAAATATTTCAATTGATTAAAATGATAACATAATTGCCTATTATCAGTTAGTGCAGCAGAAGCCTGAACTGGTAAATCATTCCACAGGGCGCACAAAGATTTAACCACCAAGAAGCTACTTCTGAAAGAGTTCTGTATTGCAAGAACTATTGTATCTTCAGTCATACAAGTGTTTGGCCAGCAAATTAGTGGGGCATGTTTCCCCCAATATGTATTTTCTCTAGAAGTATCCATATAGTTCCCTATCCAATCCTGAGAGATACCCTAAAGGGACAGAAGCTGCTCAGGTCTAATTGAAAGTCACCTTCCCAGTGCCCCAAGGCAGAGAGATGTAGAGGTCCTCCCTCCTGAGAGCGGCGGGGTGAGTTATCTTCTGGCCATCTCCTCCAGCAAAGTACTTATTCACCCAGGGAAATAACCTGGAGACCACAAAATTAGAGATGGGTGGGAGAGGCCCAGAGAATGGAGGGTCGAGAAGATCTGCTGGTCTCCCTGAGGCAGCGCAGGCTGCAGGAAGAGATGGACCTTCAGAAGAACCTCATTAAGAGCAGAGCCTGGCCATGTCTTGCCTTTGCCTATGCACTGAGCAGGAGCTTATGAAAGGGAGCTGCCGTTACGCAGAGCCTTCGCCGTACAGGTCTAGAAGGAAAGCTGCCCGATGACTGCAGAAGACAAATCCCTAGGTCGTATTTTCAGAGAGCTCATTATAACACCGTAGCTGTCCCATTTTATCAGTGTATGTACAGCTGCCGATGCTCATGTTCTGCAATTATCTGGCTTGTTCCACAAACGGGGTGATCATCAAGGGATAAATAACTGGAGGAAAGGTCACATGTTACCGAGCAATGCTTCCCCCGTGCTTTGTTGCAGTCTTAATTTTATTCAAACACTAACAAAATGCACCTATTTCAGTAATTCCACTAATGAGCTGTTACTTTTGGACATCTTAGAAAAAGGGCAAAGGTACAAAGGTTCAATTATTTGTCATTTACTTATGCCTTCCAGTTCCTTCAAATTGGCTGCTTGAACACACAGGGATAATATACTATCCTTGGTCTACTATTGTTAGCCACATACCAGCAATACTATCGCCTTTTACTTTTATTATCCTCTTTGTTACAGCATGTGTGTGTTACAGAGAAGGGGAGGCTTCTTTTGAAAGCTTGAGTATTTTTCCACTAAAACAGTATTCTAATAATTTTTTGCTTGTGAACAGCAGCAGTAGGATTTTCAGAACCATTAAAAGTCGCCTACACCACCCTTTGGGAGGGATGGTAAAACTCCTGACAGCTTTTATCAGGCAAATCTTGAGAACTTTTGAAAACGTCCACCCTGTAATAACAGCAATAAAGACCGACTAATACAAAGCCACATGCAAGACTGTGAATCGATGTCCTTCCCCAACATGCAATCACTTCAGAGGTATCACTCAAGTGGTTGCAGAAATGACGGCTTATGAAGACAGATGCTGTACTGCATTAAAAGCCTCCCCAAAACTTTGTGCAGGAAAAAACCAGGCCTGTTTGCCTCAGGTGGTCAGCATTGGTAATTCTCATTCTTCAGAGAAAAAAGTGACCGAGTGACTGAACCCTTAGGAGAAGAGACTGCTTAGGAGACAGCAGTGCTGGTTTGGAGCTACAAACCTGAAAGCCACAAACCATTACTAGCGGGGTTTATATATATTGTGCATCTGGCTTCTGCTTAACGTGGGTGCTCTCTCAGAGCCTGAGGACTGCACCGTGTGGGTCAGGTTAAGGGGAAAATTGTTAACTCAATAATTTTTGCAGCATGTGTGGACCAAATATTTAATTAAAGTCAGACCTGGTGTGTGCTATCACACAATATAGCTGATCTGAATGTGCAACATAAAGACATTGTCCACCAGTGTTTGCGATTAATTCACAACTTACAGATGGCCATGCCACGTGGGTATTATTCAGCGTATTCCAAGTGCGAGACCCTCACTGGTAGCTTGGATGACCTAATGGAAACTAAAGGACCAGAACATGCTAAGTGAGAAACAAATATGCTATATCCACACAAATAAATTAAATATGCTGAGGAATGCTCTGGCACTTTACCTATTTTGTATGGAGCACCTTGCATTCATGCTATTAATTTTTTTTAGTTTCCAAAGCAGGATAGCTATGTCCAAACATTTTACACTTAAGAAGAGAGAAAGCCATACAGATGGGGATTATTATTACCTTCATTTTACAGAGGACGTAGGTACAGAGAGACTGAAAAATGTATTTAGAAGTTACATAGGATGATTTTGTCGTTAAGGAACTAGAGAATAACTTGGGTCTCAATTTTTTTTTTCCCCTTAACAGATTTCCTGTCTCTCCTGTTTTAATAATTTAAAAAAATGTAAATGATATATTTTTAAAACACTTCTGCTAACTGATGTTTTAGAAAAGTAAAGTGACTTTAATTAGGATTTTTTTTATGAATAGGAATTCTGTAGTTTTAAAATCTTAAGTAGAACTTGTTTTATTTTTGCAAAGCTAGAAATTCTCTCTCTCTCATAAGATAAAGCATCCATTTTTGGTAGCAATAGCAGACTCCAAAATACCCAAACCTTTGGTTAGTCTTGGACTTCAGCATCTTTAGCTTTGGGCCACATACATGTATTAACTGGGGAATCAAGTTCGGGGGAGAAGCAGAAACAGTTTTTCTGGTAGCTTATTGTTTGCATTTGACAGCTGTTGGAAACTGCTTACATGCTGGAAATATTAATAGTCTTGATGGAGATAAGTGAGGCAGGCAGGCAGGAATTAGAAGAGCTGTTTATCACATGGCTCTCCTATATGGTTGCAACTTCCTCTGGACAAGTCAGATAATACAATTTGGTCCTAAAACATGCGCAGCAGATAGTGGAATGTTTACTCGGAGCCGTAACCAGAAAATAAAGGCGGCAGCATGGTTAAGTAAGTGAAAGCCTTGCACCTTCTTGTTAAATGCTGGGCTGTTCCTGGAGGTTTACGCAGCCACAGCAATTACTTTCCGAGTCTACACAGGGGGGAAGGAGAGAATCTTTTCTCCTTCCTACGGACCTTGTTTCAGTGAGTTATGCTTCTGTACCTCATTATTAGATTGCTGTAATGTCCTATATGTGTACCTTTACCCTCAGGGCACGCAAAAACAAAGCTGATACAGAATGCAGCTGCCTGCTTATTAAGCAAGAACCCACGTTGGGAGGACAGCTAGCCACTCAGCCAGGATCCGCACTGCCTCCCTGTGATGAAATTCCAGGTGGAGCTCAGAGGGATCCTGCAAACCTCTAAATCCCGAGGTGGTGGAGCCCGGGCAGCCAGGGGACCTCCTCCTGGGGATGCTCTGCAGTGAGCGCAGCCTGTGCCGAGCACAGTCTGGGCTGCAATTCTCTCACCATAAATGAGCTGCTAGCGGGGGAGTACTCAGCTAGCTAGACCAAATCTCCCTATCTTTTACTCAGACTTTTAGGAAAGGCGCAGACTTGCCTGTAAGGTCTGAGAGTTTATTTTATTAATGATATCAGTTGATGACAAAATGCTGTTGGTAGTCACTTATATCTTAAAATTTTATAATAAAAAAAGATAGCCCATAAAAGCATAAGAAAGAGGCTTATAAAAGTTTTCGAAAATATGTTGTTATACTTTGGTCATTGGACATATGAAAATACACAAACACACAAATATATACATATAGACTTACAGGCACATGTGTGTCTATTTA
This sequence comes from Aptenodytes patagonicus, assembly GCF_965638725.1. Lineage (NCBI taxonomy): Eukaryota > Metazoa > Chordata > Aves > Sphenisciformes > Spheniscidae > Aptenodytes > Aptenodytes patagonicus. Next base: position 131,697,007 of record NC_134951.1, on the reverse strand, counting down.
AACATATGCGCCTGTGTACCCTTCTCAGTATATTTTAACATTACTACACTTATTGCCATCACATTCTCCAAATGCAAGCATATTCACCTAAAGTCAGAAATGTCACCAAACTAGTACACTGCCTCTTAAAAAACTCAAATGCCACATCAGCTCTACTCCTCAGCCCACTCTGTTATATAGTGCACCTTGAGAAAGGGTACAGGTCACTGCATTTCCTCAAAGTCCATATTTTCAAGCTCCATCACAGCAGTACGAAAGTGAATATACAGTTAAGAATCTCCCAGGATAACGGTATACTCAAGACCATTCAAAAACCGAATATACCAGCAATAACCTAACTCATTCTCAGCTTTGAAAATTAAACAACCAGAGACAGGGGAAGAGGAAGATAATGACAGATTCATAATTCAAAATTCTTGAGAACTGTTGTCCTGGTTTTGGCTGGGATAGAGTTAATTTTCTTCCTAGTAGCTGGTACAGCGCTGTGTTTTGGATTTAGTATGAGAACAATGTTGATAACACACCGATGTTTTAGTTGTTGCTGAGCAGTGCTTACACTAGTCAAGGACTTTTCAGCTCCTCATGCCCCGCCAGCGAGAAGCTGGGGGGGGGCACAGCCGGGACAGCTGACCCAAACTGGCCAAGGGGCTATTCCATACCATCCAACGTCATGCTCAGTATGTAAACTGGGGGGAGTTGGACAGGGGGCGGCGACCGCTGCTCAAGAACTGGGTGGGCATCGGTCAGCGGGTGGTGAGCCATTGCATTGTGCATCACTTATTTTGTATATTCTTTTATCATTATTTTCCCTTCCTTTTCTGACCTTTTAAACTGTCTTTATCTCAACCCATGAATTTTACTTCCCCTCCAATTCTCTCCCCCATCCCACTGGAGGGGGGAGAGTGAGCGAATGGCTGCGTGGTGTTTAGCTGCCTGCTGGGTTAAACCACAACAACTGTTCATCAGACTTACAAGACAATTAAGTAACTTGCAAGATAATTTTGCTACAGTAAATCAGAAGTCAACTTTTGTCTCAACATTACATTTAAATGAGAAGGGAAAGCAAGCAGAAATTATCAAAATACTTCCCTGCACATTCACTTCAGAAATCTGGACGCTTTGTAAGTTGAAAAAGGGATAATTACTGACAGCTTGAAGACGACAAGCAGTGCAAAGGCAGGAAAACACTTGCAAAATAGTTGACATAACTGAAGAGAGGAATCTGGTTCACCCAGCTACACGCCAACGCATCTCTTGAGGTAGAGCACACCAACCCTTGCGGGCAGCTGGGTGGCAGAGGGGGTCCCCACGGGCAGGGGGTGCTGAGGACAGCTCCTGCGCTGTGTCACCCTACCAAAACTGCGCCCCGCTCCCCACAGACCCCCGCCAGACCATGCAAAACGAGAGGACGTCTTCGAGCAATCGTGATCCAAAGCACCTTTCAAAAGCACAGAACCTTTCTCCGTAAACTAGCTGGCCTTTTCTCTAAAGAAGCATCGAAATTGCCTTACCTGGGAAACACCTGCATTACTGACTGCGGTTTTGTGAAACCGCAACGCTCCTTGCAGCAAAACCAACGCACGCCTGGGTGTGATTAATGAACGTATAACACACTCTTGACACAATGCTCTAAGTTGCTTACTAATTTACTAGATAGCTAAACACGCAGCCCTGCAGAACGGTGAGATGAGATGATGATAAAATTACCTAGAAAATCTGTGTTAAACAGGGAGGAGTCCACACTTCATTGTGTATTTGCATATATAACTTTCAGGGGCAGGGAGGATGGGCTGGCAATTGCAGACTCATATATCAGCTGAGATTATATTCATCTACAAATTTGCAGGTAAAAGTCTGTGTTTCAAGTTTCTGAGCAAGATGCTAAAAGTGTTATTTAAATGGTGCATACACGCCAAGGAAAAGTCAGGAGACTGTTGTTAGCTACATGAACAAAAGGAAATGCCTTTCTTGATTTTAAATAAATTGAAACAAAAATTGTAATTCAGTTAGTTTTGAATCAATCTTTTTGCCCACAATGACAGCAGCAAGCTGTCTGCTAAACCGACCTGCATCACATACACATCTTGTTGATGGGAGAATCTATGCCTTAAATGAAGGAGTAAAAAGTACTGTAAGCCTGATGAGAGGTAATGAATGAACCACTCCATTGCTTATAAGAATATAATACTCAGTGTGTCACTTGCACAAATATATTTCATTTCTTGATATTCAATAGTGACGTTTCCAGCTTTTCAAAATTAAATGTTTTCCAAATGTAAATCCTTGGAAAGCTTAATTTTTCTAAAAATACAAGGTTTTACAAACTGTGAAGCAGTTATTTGCAAACATTTATATTTATTATTTGTTTTTTAAAAGGATATACCATAAAGGATCTTAACACATAATCTAGAAAAAAATAAACTGAAATACCTTTAATCAAGCATGATTCCAGCTCCCCGCCCAGAACGAGTGCAACGACACTGATTTCTAAGAGTGCATACCGTCCCACGGCCAAAGGGCATTATGTGCGCGTGAGACTGGCCGCACTGAGTTGCTGATGAGCAGCACACGGACATATGGGATTCCTGGAATTTACCGGTATGGGATTTCACCTCCCGTCGCACACATACAAAGGTCACCTTTGCGCCTTGGATATAACCGATAGACTAGCAATCTCTCCTTCAAATTCTCAGTCTTTGGTTAAAGGAAAATCTTTTCAGATTAATTTATAATCATTTTTTTTCACCTACTAAAGGTTAATAAACCATCACTGTCAGTTTGATAAGAGTATAAGGATCAGGCAGCTACAACCATAACAAAATATAATTACACAAAATAATTTTGCCCCTTCTAGTTTATTACAGATCTTTTCATTATTTCTGGGACTAACACTAAATGGCTCGGTTTCAGGTCTATTATACTTGATAATTTACATTCATTACAGTCAGGGATAGGTAACTGTGGGGCTTATTATCACATCCATTAAGAGTGACACCATTTGCAAGATGCTCAACACTAAATGTACTTGTTGCTGCAGTGATACAGGCTGGGAAATTGCTCTACACTAGAGGATAGGAAGAAAGAACAAATGAGAAAAAGACCACTAAGAAATCAGTGGGATGTCCCAGTTTTAAATTAAAAAAAAAAAAAAAGAGGGGAAGGTTTAAAATTATAATCTGACATATTCATAACTGTTGTAGATATTCCAAAGCAGAGACCCAGGGACTGAGCAAGGGATCTCCTGGGCACGGGGCTCTGAGTAATAGAGACAACACATCGAAAAACATCTTCTGAGGTCTGATTTTGTGAACCGTGAGGCCACAAGAGCTTTCTGGGGGCTTAATTTCAAGCCAATACTTTCGTGCTGCCCCCTTTTCGTTCCGTACAAGCCCCTGTAACTCCCGCTCTACCTGAGCCCACCGGGGAGCCCTGGGAGCGGGGTCCCTGCCTGGCAGCCGTCCCCACTCCTCACCCCAGCCGCCCAGCGCAATCATGCTGTTTATTCCTCTGCAACAATCAGGCAGGCACAGCACAACACCTGGTACTCCGGTCCGGGGCCCTCCTTGGCAGCTGACTGTGAAATCTCCCTGCCAGGTGGTTGCACTTCAATTACATTAGCTAGGCATTGTAGGGTTAACAAGTATCCAGAGGAAATCTTTTATTCATATAACACAGTATGCCTTTTGTTGATCTTTGAATAATGTTGCTCAAAATCCATTAAATTAAAATACTCTTTCAAGCACACAGCCTGCAACAGGTACAGCAGTACGTACCCACCACTGTCTGCTCACGCAGCATTGTCATGGGCACACAGCCGTTTCAGGAAAATTTGATCCCCAAAAGCAGATGATTAAGTCAGCATTTAAAATAACATTTTTTTCCCTGGAAGTGACCTCTCAGTAGGGGGAATGGATTCCCCTTTCATTGCGTAGCTCAGCCAGTGTGCATGCTGTGATGTCTCTCCGTTTCCCCAAAGGAGTAAATTAAAATTCTGGTGCATGTTTATGAAATCTGCTTTTTTTACTTATAAAGTGGGGGTGGGGGGTGGAATGGGGAGGGAAGGAAGCAAAACTGAAAATGTAAGCAACTCCTTCACAAAAAGGCTAGTTAATGCAATAGTTTCACTGCTGCTAACTTCTTCTAAACGTTCTACTGTTTCTAAAAAAATTTCCCCATATGTTTTAAGCAACTCAAGTTGGCCATAGAGTCTTATCATCACATTTAATTATGGGGCAAGAAGTGAGCTAATGACTGAGCTGTATGATATACTATTTAAACAACAAAGTTCTAAATTCAAGCACAAAAGAAATTATGGTGAAAATGGAGAGAGAGTACTAGGGAGGATGCCGAAGGGCTGTTTGGGTGGCTACGCAGCCCTAGTTGACAGTCACTGTTTTAATACCTAGGACTAGTCAGTTTTAAACTAACTTTAAAAAAATGTGAGAGTAAGACTCAACCAGAAAACAGACTATTGTATGCAGGTAATATAATGCACAGAGGAACAAGAACAGAAGTGCCGAAAACTGCCCCAAGACAGTACAAAAGAAAAACTACTTCTGCGTATAGGAAGAAATTAGATTATAGAAATAATGTGAAGGGCTTTGAAGAACCAGCAAGGTGGTCAGAAAGAACTGATGAAGTGCCACTGGAGTCCTTTCCAGATCAGGGCATTTAGTCTGTGTTTTCAAATTAAAAGCTATTAAAGCGTACTGCATCACTAGAGACAGGCTGGAGTTGGGCTATGGAAGCTGCACATCACAGGGGAAAGAGGTGGAATGACCCGCCCCTGTGGTGAAGACCCCCCAGGTGCTCAGAAGATTGGGGTCGCACAAATACAACGGGGAACGTGTCAGTGAGCAATTCTGCTGCACAAGCAATGGGGCATTGGCAAAGGCTTTACACTCCTGCCCATCACCAAGGTGTCTGGGTTATGGAGTACACACTTCCACCGCGATGAGATTATGGCCGATTCACAGAATGGCAGCACTTTGTTAAAACAGAAAATTAATCTGATTTGAGAAGGCAAACAAGTGAGCTAGTGCTGCCACAGAGAAAGCTATGATGCAGAGTGGAATCCCACATGAGAGTCAGAAGCAACTTCTGCTCACACTCCCTGTGAGCCAGCACCAGGCAGAAGTGGATGACAATTGGTGACAACTGCGTACCTCTGGTCCCTTTCTCCAAGGCTATCAAAAAACCCACGTCAGAGCCCCCAGTGAAAGAGCGGAGCTGTTCTGCTCTGCACAGCCCTTTCCATCTGCTTCCTGCCAGATCTTTTTGACACATCTCATTTTCCAGACAGCACAGAAATGCTCTTTTGTGTACAGTGTTGAAGATGACCCACAAATCACCTAATGGGCCAACCCTTCCCCGGCATGTGCCTTGAAGCACCATCTCCAGCTTTATAGATCAGAAGAAGGATCCTAACAAAACATGTGTGCCGAGGAGCTAAATACCTGGTGCACGAGCCTCTGCAGGATGCCCAGGAGTCAGGCTGTTCAACCGGTTTCAGGGCACGAAAGGGGTCCAGGTTGCACAGCCCTCATCACAGAAACAGGCTGAGCAAAAACCTGGGAAGTTTTCTTCTTGTTCTTGGCTTCCACTGAAACTCATCATTTTCTTATTGTTAACGCTATTTCTTGAAGACAGTGCCCTTTAAGCTAAATTTCTGAAGTTCTTTGAAGTCCTTAACTGCTGAGTCATTTCAGATATATAAAAGGAGATCATGGGGATCCCAAAGAGAAAGGGGGAGAGCAGAAGATGAATTTCTAATGAAGCAAAGTTGGTGGAAGCAAACAGAGAAGGAGAATATATTGGGACAGTGACCTAGGGAAGAAGCTACACAGCAGTAATGCTGCGTGCTGCTGCCATCATGCCTCACTAGAAAATATTTCAAGTGCAGGCTTATGTAAGATTTTTCTTTATTTAAGTTTTCTTCCAATTTTTGTTAAGTTTTAAGTTTATCAATGAAATACCTGTCCAGCTATAAGCTTTCTGAACTAACATCTTTAATTAAAATTTAATTTTTAATTAAAATAAGAAATAATATGGGAAACAGTTTTAAACATGTCCAACTTTACTGTTTAATTTGCAACTTACTGTTTTTATAATTACAGCTTTTTGAAAGCTATAGTTTTCTACTGCTTGAGAAACACAAATTTTCTGAATTTTTAGCAGAAAGCTGTTCAGCATATTAGATGACACTTTCCTGCAATATCCATCACCAGGGGCTAGTTTACGGTTAACTTACTCTCTCAAAACTCGACCACCAAATTTCACCCAATTTTTAAAAGGAAGGTTTTTATCACTCATTTGTCAACTATTCTGTCTTCTATAGAACACAATCAACACTGAAATAACTCCTGCGCAGTTACACACTAACACTTTCCATATTTATCTTCACGAGGAATTCAGTGAACTATTTCTTCACAGTCAATAACAAAAGGAGAATCGGTGCCTTTGGCAAAAGTAAGAGTAGCTATAAACAGCCCTTCTCCATGCAAATTTGTTACTACGACTGTGTCATGACCTACATCAGTCCCCTGCTACGTGAGCTGCGGGTCGGTCCTGTGAGCAGCCTGCAAAATTTCATCCATTTGCTGGAAAATATCCGCTGCAACACAAGATGAGGCCATCCAAATAATTTCACTTGCTAATTAACTTTGGAAATACATTACAGCCTTGTCTTGAAGAGTGATTTTAACAGACTACAGTGCTTATTGCACTGCCAAGCTTTCTTTCTATTTTAAAACCGAGTTACATGACTTGGTATAACAGCAGTAACACTGACACACGTTAAGTGGATTATTTGAAATTAAATATTTGGCTTTTTTGCAACATCTATTTTCAATAAATGCCTTGGCTTTGCCGTGGTATTTATCTGTGCAGGCACACTGTTATCTGATCCCAGTGTATAATGCCATTAATATTATTGCATATTTATATTACGCTACCTTGAGCAAGGTTGGGCTACCAGGGTATTAGAATCTGCCTATATGAAGCAGATACTGTTCTGCAGCTCAAAACAATGACCAGCACTTCTGAATGAAAAGAGAGAAAGTGAACATTAGCACATCAAAGGCCCCTTTCTGAAAGAAGAAAAATTGCATGATGCACACTTTAATCTTTCTGACAATCTATGCATGGATTGAACTGAATTCTATTTCTCACACAAATGTGAATGCTTGATACGAGGACATCTTTACCAACAGCAAAAAGAACGGAGAAAGATGTGCTAGCGCAGTCTTTGAACTTTTAAAACATGGATTAGCATGCAATAATATTTAACAACTGATAGAACGACATCCTTCTTATCTCTCTTAATAAACCCAAGTAATGTAAAACACAATTACAGGCAACATAGAGAAAAACTGTTACAAATATTTTAATCTTAAAATAAAAAAAAAATTAAGAAATTAGTAGTAGACAAAATACAGGCAATATTAAAATCTTCATGTAATTTTCTATTATTTAAAATCAGTCACCCATCACGGAACAGCCTTAAGTGTAATTCACTTAATTAGCACTTCTATTTAGCTAACTAAGGGTGGAATGGGACCTGTGCTTATAGCTTTAAAAGAAAAATATTGCTAAAATATATATACAACATATATCACACTAATCATGCCCATTCTGCTGTAGTAAGCGCAGAGATCTGTGCATGTAGATCTTCTCGCACTGCAGAAGACTTATGTCAATCAGCCCGGAGAAGCAAACACTTAGGAGCTACTATTTGATCTAGACAGATCTCTGCTCAGCAAAGCATACAGAAAAGCACTTCCAGAAAACAAGAGCACCCGCCAACAGCACGATACTACCAAACGCTGCAAGAATGCCTCAGCAATACAGCTCTCTATACACTCTCCATCAAATCATTACTTCTTGCATAACACCGCAGACGGGACGACTTTGATTACGCCTTTTCTACTTAGGCAAGCCTTACTTTTATTCTGTTCCTTTGAAGAAGCAGCTAAAAGGAGAGTACAGGTAATCAGAACTCTTTAAGTGCGTTTCTTCAGCAGATACAGGCCTAGAAGATGGTACAGCAGCTTTGGAGGATTGCTGCAAGATGGTTACTCATGGCCACACATGAGATAGACCTGCAGCTGCCTGTGGAGCAACGAGAGGGAAAGGGAAAACGAGTGAAGGGCAAGATGTTTCTCCTCTCATTCCTTCATCAGGATGTTCTGTTTGCTGCTAAAATTTCACCAAGATTGTCTGTACATTTTTCTTCTGCCGACAACGTGTTAAACTGTTGACTCCAAATGCTTGCGGAGAGCATGAATGACATCCCAGAGCATCCCCAGGATGCATCCCAGAACTGCATCCTCATAACTATCAGCTTGTAAAGGAATGGCATGATTTCATAAACAAACCTTATTAAATGCACATGCTGAATGAATTTGTTCCTAAAAAAAGCCCAATTCATTTTGTTATAACTCAATCACAGCCAGTGGAATGACATCTCGGAAGAACTTAAGTAAGATCACAGTCTTTGACTTGTAGAACGTCACCAATGGAGAAAGCAGAGGCACCGAAGCTGAGCCTCACACACCTGATACCTCGCACAAACTGGTACATTCCCAAACAAAACACATGCACTTCCCAAAAAGCTTGAGAAAAACACATTTTTCTTGCAGCTATGTCAGTGACCTGAAAGTTAAACTACTTCAGTTACAAACAGGAGCAGCAGACCACGTTTAGATTTGCCTAAGTGGACTGTTAAAGTGTGAAGTCAGCAGTGAGAAGATGGGTTAGCATATGGAAATATAGGAAAAGGAATTAAAAATAACCGTTTTGGAAATCTCTCTTTTAGGGCAATGAAAACACTCAACATTCATGTTATAATTGGTCCAAAAGAGGACAGTGGCATGAGGAAAACCCATGACAAAAGATTAACATGGCTGAGAACTATCACGACATAGCAAAATTCGCCTGTGCCTTACCTTAGACACCCACAATGCTACAGAACAGCACACTGAAGGTACAACAAAAACCAGGGGCCCTTTATACTCATTTCGCAAATAACGTCTGAAATTTAGAAGGCAGGCAATACAGTTCACTTTTCTAAACACAGCGGCTTCAGCCCCATACCCAAGACTTATTTCACTTCATATTTTGCTTCCCCAGGATACAGCCTTACTCAAAGCACCAGCTAAAACACATACTGGGGGAGGAGAGAATGGCTGGACCAGACAGATGGTCTGCCTTTGGATGCTGAAAAGGATTTTGAGGGAGTTGAGTAGTATGACTTAATTCTTGTCCTGAATATTTAAGGTAAACACAGATCAGTCCAAATTAGGTAAAACACAACTACAGTACTACAATACTGTGCCATATATAAAAAACAGCAACAGATCATGAATGCAAAAATGCCCTAGGCAAAAGCGTCCTTTTTCTCCTTTACTAATCTCTCTAGCTCCAAAGTCGGTCACGATAGTAATTTGACATTCACATTCAGCACAACTATTTGGCTATACATTCTTAATATACGGAAGTCTTCCAAGACTGTTTTTCTTAAAAATCCTGACACTCTTGAAATATTGCCTCTTCTGTCTGATAAGGGAACAGAATTTTACTTTCATTTTTAAAAAATGCAACTATTTATTCATCCTGCATAAATCATTGACTCGGTTGTTACTGCACAGTCAGAACGCACAGAGGTAAAGCAGCAGAAACACTCAAAGTGTTTAGGAACTTCTGTCCTACTGTTTTCTTGCAATTCTGGTCCGTTATTACAATAGTCTCCATGATAACTCCAGCAGCACTGGTGGATTCCACTCCATCCTAAAATCTCATTATACTGAATACTACAAAAAAAAACCAACCCAAAAAACCCCCCACCAAAGCTGTCTCAGTCCTGATGCTCTAAATGTAACAAAAAGATGAAATACAAGGGGAGGAAAATGTGTGTCTGCATGCATCGTATTTCTAATCTTCTTCCAATAACTGCTAAAATGAAAAATGAAACATTTTGTTTACTGGTCGTCTTCTTCTGGTATATCTTCTTCAATGATACAAGGAAAGATTAAAAATTGTTGTTTTGGGTGTTAAAAAGAACACTAAAGTCAGTGTGAGCCTTTTATTTGTAAACACCAGTTTTACAGATATTGTAATTGACATGAGAGATTGAAACTAAAAGTAAAATCTCCTCATGTTGCTTTCCGAGATCCCAGTACTTTGTGTGTTGACTTTTGGGATTCCAAAATGCATGTTGCTGTGGTATTTAAAAAAAAACGGAAATGCTGGCATGCAAATCCTATTCAACAACTTGAGAATACTAAGGGCTTTTACAAGGCAAAGAACACGTTAGAAGTTCATTAATTAAACAGTGCTTGTGAACAGATGGAATGGCTATCTGGGCTCTAATTACTGTAAGTTGGTACAGAGGTTTGCAGACCTTAATGAGGTTCAATAAAATGAATGATTACACATCAATCACAATTAGAGAAACCTGTAAGATGAGCTGAATTATCATGGCAACAAGTCATAAAACATGGGAGCACAAAAACCAACAGGCTCTGCGAAAGCCTATAAAGAAAACGTTTCTGAATTAAAACAGTTGTTCTGGATTGGAACGATTCCTCTCTACTGCCAGCCCCATAAAAACGCTCAGTGATTTAACTATAAGGGTTGCACTGTCCCTCTCTGGCATCCTGGAGGATTGATTAGCCATAGGAGAGTGCAGGGCACTACAGTACCTAAAGGGTTAGCAACAGCAAAGCAAACAAGGCAATGATCTGAAAAATAACCAGTTACGGAAATGAAGAGAACGGGAACCCTTTGTCGCACATTAAATACAACATTGAAAATAAAGACACCGATGCTTCTTTTTATCTTCCCAGTGAAGTGGAGATGTCAATCATCAGGTACAGAGGCTGTTTAAAACCAGTACAATTAGAAAATGCAGCTATGTGGAAAACTGTGTAGTTGAGGTTATTCAGACTGATATGTGTGGGTGTAACTGCTATTCCTACAACTCCAAACCTTTAAATAACACGCAGTTTTAATTAAAAGTTAAGGACAGAAAAATAATCCCAGCCACTTCAATTTCTTACCACTGGAGCTGCCTGTGGGAAACGGTGTTTTCAGAGCCTCAAATTTCCCAGCTGTAATAGATGCTGGTAGTAGATGGAGACAGAAGTTAATAGTAAGGGGAGGAGTTCACTTATGATATGTGAAGTCTCTGAAGATCAGCTTCAGTGCTTGCTCCCCAAAGTAACGGCTCTATACTTTTATCATCTTCTTTGTACTGCTACACTTCTATTGCCTTAATGGTGTCAGTCTGGCAGACACAGCCCTTAAAAACTCCAGAAATCAACTTTCAATACCAGGAAGTTAATTAGAGTCACAGGTATGGCACAAGTTAAGGTAAGATCTTTCAGGAACAGGAGAAAAGAAAAATGCATGCTAGGCTTGAGGTTATTTTCTAAATTTTAATGACTTCACTTTCATGATGCTGCATTTTTGGTATCAAGACCGCAGTAATGAAAAACCGAGCTAACCCCAAGTTTGTTTGCTACAGTGATAAGACTAAGATTTCTAAGTGAAATAACTGCTACTTGAACAATACTACTTTGCCCAGCTGAAAGGTGGGCAGGAGAATGCCTATTTTATTTAAGGAAGCCAACAAACCGCAGACTAGCAAGGTTTTATAACATCATCCACATTGTTACACAGGTGAAAATGCATGAGATGGATAATCCTAAATAGGTACAATAAATCTAGCTGTTCAGCAGAAGTTACACTTACAAGTTCTCAAAAAAACCTGGCCCAGGCCAATTCAGAGGAAGTACTAAAAACAGCAAATGAACTGAGAATTTTTTTTTTTTTAAACAGAAAATGCTGTACATGTACTGGATTGTTACTTAGCATTACATTTAAGAAATCATTAAAAGCCATCTGCTCCTGTTTATACACTAGAACCCTGACAGTTAATCTTACTGTGAAATACACACAAAAGTATGATACTGAGGAAAGAAAAAAATACAGATTAAATACGCCAGCCAATAAACCCACTATGAAAAAGTAGCTTTCTCCTATTCCTCTCTCTTGCTATCTCCACGTTTATGTCCCCAACCTAATAAAAAAGACCCCAGTAACAGGATGGCTTTAAAAGTTTTTCAAGCGCACGTAGAGGGAAAGCCTTTCCTCTTTAAAGAATGATATAAGATTATGGTGCTACCCATTCAAGTAGCTTTAATATAATAGACACAAAAATTATGCACCTCATCCTCTTCGTATCAGATGCACAGAATCAGTCAGGTTGGAGGGATGTCAGGAGGTGATCTAGTCTCACCTCCTCAAAGCATAGTCAACACCGAATTCGGAAGCTCATTTTTACTAAGAGGGAAACAAAGCAGTAAGACAATTCAAAGCTAAACTTAAAAACATTCTTCCTGTTTAGAAAATGATTTCTTAACTTTTGAATGAAGTGATTGCAGCATGTATGGTTCATGAAAAACATATACTGAAGTCAGGTTTTCTTTAAAAGAGAAAAAGAAGAAAAGTTTGAAAAATGACGTAAACCTATATTGGCGATTACACATTTGTATTAATGCAAGTGCCCGGATCGTTGGGGACACGCACATGAAAATGCCCACGTGCACATGTAGCTGGTCTTCTGCATCCTTTGCGCCTTCTCACCACCCGTGGAGAGGCGAACACGCGGTTTCAGGGACACGGGAACTGCCTTGCTGGATCGAAACCACAGTTTCTGAGGTCGGCACCTGGGCTTCGGCCGTGGCAAGGACATGCTGCATCGCGCCGGACCCGTTGGGAATCCCACAGCAGGTCGGTGAGGAGTCACCAGCCCCACAAAAGCTCTCAAACTATCCCCTAGTAAAGACTTCCTGGAGCCAGGACTTCTCCTTAAAAACATTCCCCGTAGGAGCATTAACCTTGATGAAGCACCGCCCGCAGGGGTTCCCTGTAACAAGTTGCTCACAGGGAGCCCGAACCGCCAAGCTCGGCCACCTTCATCTTTCACCGCAGGTCCCTTTGTTCCTTTGTTGCGATGGAGGGAGTGGGGAGCTTCCTGCCGCGCCGCCCGCTCCGTTCCCTACTGCTCATACTTCCCTTACGCTTTTTGTCTCGTAACAACAGTAAGCAAGCCTCAGCTTTTCACTCTCTCTTCTAACGAGTCTTTTCATGACCTATATAATTCCACATTCATGCAGAGTACCCGTGTGCCACGCAACCAGGATGTGCTTTAGTTTTCTCTGAATTTTGCAGTTTAATTTGATGATTACACTGTAAAAATTAAGACGCATCCTTTTAATCTAAATTACTCGGGGCAATTTAACTTAATTTTATTAAAACGTAGAAACGATCGCTGTACTTTCTGCACAAAGGAATTAGACTGGAAGGTTAAGAATCAGCACCAGCAATACCAGCAGCTCCCTCTAGTTGGAAAGTGTATTATTTTTCTCCCCAAAGAGCTAGTATATAGGAAAGATAGCCAGATATTACAAGCTTCTTACAATAAGCGGCTTGGTAACTCACGCTGTAATATACGATCATTGTAGATCTACTAGCTACAGTGCTTTGATTCTCTCTTAAATGAAAATAACTTTTTATTATCTATGCTGACTTCTGACTATTTCTGTAATAGGTAACTACCAAAAAATTAAAAATTCCCAACATTTGACAATGAATCTACTTTGGAACAAAAAAAATTACCCCATGTTAGAACAATGATTTGAAAACTGTGTTTTACTGAAATTTAAAATAAGTGTTAGAACTTGCATATGCTTTAAATAAATATAGGGTTTCATATATTGATCCAGAAGCCACCTCCTTACATTTCCAAGGCTTTGAAACTAAAGAAGAGGCTTTTTAGCCTGAGGGGTTAAAAGTGTGGGTGTGGAAGTGGGCTTTTGTTAGAAAAATTAGCAATGCTATGAGTCATTGTGCATTAGCGGCAGAATAGTTTTGCATCTTGTATGAATCCAGACACCATATGCCATGCGAGGGCCTACTACTTTATGCGGTGCCGCTGCTGACGGGCGGCCACGTGGGCATCCCCAGCGGAAAGGCTGTCTGCGCGCGGCGGCAAGCGCAGGAACCCGGTGATCCGAACACGCTGGACATTGTCGCGAGCAGCAGGAACAGCTGGTAAGCTAGCAAAGCTAGCAGAGCTAGCAGAGCCAGCGCGCCGCAGCGGCGGCGGCGAGCCAGCATGCTAATGAGACGGCGAGCGCGCACAAAGCCCGCCGCAGAGGGGATCGACCCCAGTGCTGTCGGGTCCTGCGCAGCCCAGATTTCAGAGATTTTAGCCCGCTCCTCAAAATCCCACTGCCGCTGCTCCCCTGCGCCCGCTGGTCTCCCCAGTGCTGCAGCACGGGCTCAGGGCCGGGCACCTTGCTCTGCTCAAATACAAGTGTCATCTTTATTCTTGCCAGCAATGCAGCAAGCGGGCCAAGATGACAAGCCTTAGTCAGGCGAAACTCACGCCGAAGCCAATGTGCATTTTATCCATGTGAGGATTGCACAGCCTGAATTAAATTTAAAGTCCATTCAGATAAAACTCTACTTACTTTTTTTTCCCCCCACCCATTTGTGACAAAAGCCGAACAAAAATAACCCTCAGAAATCCGAAGTGCAAGTGAGCATTCAGAAGCTAGTTTCCAAAAGATACAACGGAGGTTTTAGCTACACAAATCCCTTCAAAGTTAACAGGGGGAGAACAGCAAAATCATCAAAACTTGCTTTGAAAATACAAAGAACACAAACCCCTTTAATTTGTCTGGTGTGTAAGTAGAAAAAAAAACCCCACCAGAACACCCCGTAAGATTGAATGAAATACCTACTAGTAACCTGAATATATCAATTTTGCTTCTGTCAAACTTTAAAGAGAGCCTTTCATTAAACACAAGTTAGACGTTCTTTGTCTAATATGACAGAAAACATAAAACAGTGGGCGGTAGGTGTTTGGACCTCCATATCTTACTTGAAGAGAGTGGGAGCTTGAGTTCACACCTTCCTATGAAAGGTACATTTACTAGTTAGCTATAAACAAAAAACCCTATACCACACTGACTCGATGTTTGTTATTGCAAGGTAAATTGAAGGCAGACTTCCACCACAGACCTCCTGGAAGGCCTTTGGGTAGGGCACGATTACGTGAACAAAACTGCACTTTTAATAAACTTGTTTTATTTTTACGGAGAACAACAGAAACACCTCGATCGCAGTCAGCTTGACCAAACTGTAGGTATTTCACGAGCAATGCCACCAAAGCTGGCGGACTGCAGGTGACGGAGATGAGTGGCCAGTTAATCTAGAAACGTGGCCAACGTCAGGGTGCTATAAGCACCCTGTTAGGCACCCCGTGAATACCTACTAGCTATCGGCCAGTCGGTACAAACCTCAGAATCCGTACATTTCCCTCTTCAGTCCTTGCTCATGGTACTCTTCGCAGACTGGCAGCGAAATCTACTGCATTTTGCTTGTGAATATATGAAGAACTATATTGTGCTTTTACAGATTTAAACTGGATAAACATTACTCCCAGCAATCTTAAGAGCGGCAGTGGTACACAAACCCTTTGCCCAACTCAAGTTTGATTCAGCACTAGGACACAAGTTTAAAACAGCACTTAAATAAAACCCCCAGTTTCCTGCAAAATTATTCATGAACAAATAAAATATTACTGATGAAGAAATGGAATAAAGAAACCAAGTGTTTCATTCAAAGCAGCAGCAAAGCTTTGCTTTTCCATGGCAGAGGAGAGTTAGGATTCAAACTCCCAACTCCCAATCCTGATCTGCTGCTTATGCTTTATGTACTATACTTTTTCCAGCAAGATCATGACTTTCCAGTCTTTGGTAGGGGCTAAAGAGGTATGGCTGTGTATTTAAGGAAGCTTATTTTCAATTAGTGCACATGTACATCATTTAACAAATCCAAAGTTGAGTTTGGGTTCCCCCCCCCCCATTTCTGACATATATCGCACAGTGAATTCACTTTTCATTTAGAAAAACATTACATTCATGATGTCACTTAACCACAGGTTCATTTTTGGAACTACCCATTAAATCACTTAGCAAATAAAAGCCTTTAAAACTGTTGGGGTTTATTTACTCTTACTGAAGAGTACAGTTGCTGCACAGAGATCATCATCAGGAGGGGCAGCAGTTAGTGCCGTTTAAAACTCTGCTACAGAATTAGCTTGGGACTTTCTCAACAACCCTCAGCGATCTTTACAGCTTCCAGCATGGAGAAGAATAATGATGCCCCATGTTACAGCAGAAAAATAAACTGTATTGTTAACATGCAAACTTCACTGCTGCCTCCCTTGCCTTCTGTGAAATGGTGAAGCTCACCAGCAGTTCACAGTAATGCATATACAAGACATGTGTCTAACAAGGGACTATGAACAGGGACAGGTATGTACAGATGCACGCACAAAAATATAGAAATTTAAAACCATTGTGTCCATACATCATTCAGCAGCATGTGAAGTTTAAATCCGCAGAAGCATTATATACTCTTTATATATTCACAAGCGGGATGCAGTAGATTTCTCTGCAAGTCTATGAAGAGCACTATGAATAAGAGCTGAAGAGCCGCCTCCACAATCCCATGTAATGCCACCTAAAAGCTTTGCCTCGCATGACTTATTACAGGCTGGAGCAGATTAGAGGCATCGATCGCTGCCTGGAGAAGGTTCTCGCTGCGAGGAGGGAAGGCAGCCGCAGAGACAGACAGCCCGGCCATCGATCTGCTCCAGCAGGGAGCTGCGCTGCAGAATGAAGGTCAGTGCTGCTTTACACCACCCCGTACAACCACCGCCGCGTTCAGCAGCATCCCTCAGAGACTGCTGCGACAGGACCAAATACTTCTCTCTGAAACTCAAACCCTTGCGCAAGGGCTGGTTACAGCAACTGCCAGGAAAGTGAAGGACGGCAAGTAAAACCTGCTGCTCTCCGCAGACAAAGCAGCAGAGGACTGACTACAGACAAGACACTCCTGCGAGCCAGAACCGATCACTTCGGCAGAAAACTGTCAGATGCCATGTCATATAAATTGTCACAGCTCCTGTGACACATGCTTTAGAATTTCATAGTAATTTCTAACAGCACCTATCTATATAGCTTGAGGGCATAACTTCTTTGGATGAAATAAAGGGAACAAATTGTGAACCCTTCTCTAAAAAGAGTAACAGGCTTTCTATTTTATTTTCACGGTACGATCAAACACCCCTTTATAACCAAAGCAGAGTTCTAAATGCAAGCTCAGCAAAGTACATTTTGAAGTGTACGCAAAATGTGTTTTCAGGCATCTGACATTATGTGCACCTGCAAAATATATGACAGCCATTCACACAATTAAGTCCATCATAGCAAAAGATGGAAAAATGATTCTTTTTTAGTCTCTGATAAGGCAGGTAAGCAGATCAGTCACTCTACATTAAGTTAACCAGAAATTGGTTTAAACCAACAAAAGGAATTAATTCAGAATTCAAAGTTGATGTTCTTTGCTTAATCTTCTTGATTCCAGACATGACATACTAATATATAGTAGATGTGTTAATATTTGGATGCAATATAATGAATTAAAGTTATGGATATCTTTTTTTTGTTTTGTATTTAGACAGTCTTTTGATTTTATCCTGATGAACTACTTGTTTGGTATAGTTCAGTAGGCATACCATAGTCATTACAGTGGATAAAACTTTAAGAGTTATTCATGTATCAAATTACTTCTCCAAAGTAAGGGCTGTGTTTTCTTCTGGCCCACAAACAGGATTGCAAATCGTAAGCAGGGAAATGGTGACATCCAGTGCTCAGATATTATGTAAAGCGTATGCATCCTCATCATGCTCTTTTTTGTTTGTTCTAATGCACAGACACTTTCAGTGTCTAATGCACAGATGCATTACGTCGCACCAAAGTACTATGAACATCCATGATAAACTTAAGAAGAATTTGAAACTCTTTTACCTTCAGGTTTTCTCTTTGAATGAACAACAAATGATGCAAACAACTTTGGAAACAATACCACAACCTGCCACTGTGGTAATTTTTTTCTTCTTACCAAACTAAGAATATTTAGGTCAGCCCGTATATAATTCTGTTTATATGAATGAAAAAGGCAGAAGCAGCACAGCTTATGTTAGAGATTTGTTAGGATTACATCTCCAAGAACACTTGCACAGTTACCTGAAATGGACAGTTTTGACAGCAAAAATAGTGGCTGACAGACATGAGTCTGCATGCCCACCCCATTGGTTATTTCTTCTTCCCCTGTAGAGTAACGCAGCACTGTACTCTAACCAAGATACTACAGAATAGTATGAAAAATACGCAGGAATCAACAGGTAGAATAAGAACAAACCCCTTTTCCTTCCATAAGACCAAACCAATTTAGCCTAAAAGTGAGACTGCTTAAAAAGTTAATTTTACAGTAAACATGTTAATTCTCAATAAACCCCAACAGGAACTAACTCCCTATTTACTCATTCACAGGAAGATACATGTAGCTTAAATTTCTAAGAAAATAATCCAAAGACTACAGGAAATCAATGAAAACCGCAGGAAAGAAGCCAACTGATGCTTGCACATAGGGACATTTTACACCCTCCAGTAGGTTGCTTACAAAAAGCTGGTAACAAGGAGCTACGGTAACATTTCAGACATGTCAGAATCTCTCCTACTTTTCTTGAGACCAGGTAGGACTGGAAGTATGATAGTTATTTGCAATAGTGGAGACAAAAAAAAGTGGTAAGATACTACAAATAACATCAAAATAATTTTCCAATTAAAAAGCTTTTTTTAGTAGAAGAGTGGAAACACAGAGATACAGGCATTTACATTCAGGTACATGGGGCCACTTCACAGATCATGACAGCAATTCACCAAAGTTTCCTCTTCATCACTGTGGCCATTTTTCAACCTCTGAGAAGCTTTTCTTTCCAGTTAAGAAGCAGGCGAAAAGGCTTAAACAGCATTGCTCCACCTCACACTTACACATTTTTCTAAAACAAACCAGGTCTGGTACAATCTTTCAGCCAATGCAATTTAAAGAACAGCTGTCTTAATTGCAAAGATAATTTTGCACTACACTTTTTGTTTGGGTTGGTTTTTGGTTTTTTTTTTTTTTTTTAAACAAGACAATAAAAGATATAAGAATCCAGGATGTTTACCTCTACTGTTATTATGAAACATCTGAGACAGGAAAGAGTAAGCATCCTGGTTATGAAATTTCATAAGTAAAACCCGAGACCAACTAACAAATCTCTAAACAAGAACAATTTAATTCAAGGAGCAAGGAAATTACTCCATTTTGAAAGACAATCTGGATTCTGGGTAGTCAAAATTGCATTGCCCTAGGCATTCTAAGGGGAGTTTTCTGCTCAGACATCACTATCACCAAATCCCAAAGTCTTTTTGAAGACCAACGTTAAATTATGGACCAACCAAAGTGTCAAACACCTGCAGACTTAGTTACATTTTCATATTTGGAGGTTTACTAGCACCTGAGCTTAAAAACTGTGAGCTTAAACAGCAGCTGTAAATCAGACCCATAATAAAGACTTAAATACAAACTCCATTTTGCCCCCCGCCCCATATTTATCTTTACAGATAAGACCAGCTCCCAAAGATGTGCACTACTGCAGCTTAGGGCAACTGGGACTCCAGAATATGCAAATGTTCAAAAATCCTTTCCAGCATACAATTAATTTAATATAAGCTGGAAGAGAGCACAAAGATGCAGTTTTATATCATCACCCCTACCATTTTTGAAATATTCAATATTACTGGAGCCAGGACAGGCCCTTGCTTAGGGGGTCCTGCTCAACCCAAATACAATTACCAAAGCACTGCACCAAAGCACCAAATTACGAATGCACTGTTTTTCATCCCTGCTCTCATCTCCTAAGGCACCCTGCTTACAGACTCGCGTTACTCTTAAATACTGACAATTAGCAACCTCTGCTTTAACTGGGCTTAATTAAGAGGAACTTCAGTTTTGATACATAATTATTTGTCTGTGAGATTAGTTGTTCCTTCCTTTCCCCAGCACATAAAAAGGTGGCTTTAATGCTCTC
Organism: Aptenodytes patagonicus; assembly: GCF_965638725.1. Lineage (NCBI taxonomy): Eukaryota > Metazoa > Chordata > Aves > Sphenisciformes > Spheniscidae > Aptenodytes > Aptenodytes patagonicus. The sequence goes on along the minus strand of NC_134951.1, from coordinate 131,676,954 downwards.
AAAAACTTGCATAAATATACACGTTTTTATACAACAATTTTAGTAACTTTAAATATTATTCTTCCTTGTTCTTATATAATTTAAGCCACCTTATTGCTTATGATTTCCATAAAATACACAGGCATATTTAAAATAAAAATTATTGCCTGAAAAAGCAGACTGGTGAGGCTGCTGAAACACATTACCTCACACTCAACAGTTACTTAAGAATGGTGAGAGCACCAATCAGTATGGTCTGCAGCCGCTCAGTCTCAATGCTTCATTGCACCAAGAATGAATGCACTCCTGAAAAAACGGTTATTTTGAACATATACTAATGTATAATCATCCATGACCATGTAAACATTGCAGCAGCTACAGAGACAACTGAGCTTTAACCACTCAACAGACAACTGAGCTATGCGTTAACTACCCTGGTTTTGCTCCTGTGTAATGCCATCGCATGCCATTTGATGTATACAAAGAACTTGTAGCCAGCATGGCTCTAAACTAAAGTTTAAATATAGTTAATTATTTTTTAACGACTATTTCTCTCGCTCTAATGAGTTCCTTAAAACAGAAACAGTTACATAAATATAAAAAATAGATTTACAAAAAAAAATCTGATGTGGTCTGCCATAGTTACCTTCCTCATTTTCAAAGAGATTTCCAACAGAAAAATGTATTTGGGTACAACAGTGGAATTTGTGTCATCATGACCAAGCGATTACAGCGCACAGTGAGATTCTCCCGCGGCTCTGCGGTCCTGGTCCCCATGGAAACCGGACTCGGATATTGTCCTCCACTCGCTGGAGCACCGAGACTTGGGAGCCTTTTGTGCCTGATGAGATTTCTTCCACAACCTTCCAGCAACAGACCCTATGCTTCCTCCTGACTCTTTCCTAATTGAGATGCAAATTAATCTCTGTGGCTGATTACACTTCCCTTAAAGCCCCTGACAAGTGCAGCTGTAACCAGAGTTTACAGACTTTCCAACAAGTGACTTCAGCTGTCACTACTGGCAAGACACTGCCCCAGCTCCCCAGCACGCGACCCCGCGCAGGCAGTGCTTCCCGCGGGCACCACGACCAGCTCACTCCCCTCGCACCTCGTAAGGCAGGAGCGAGGATCAGGGCTCTGCTCCGGTTGGAGCAGGGTCCCAGCAGGTATTTCACACCCTGCCGCTGCTCCAACACAAGCATCAGGGACTCAATGCCTTGTCACCGTTGAACCATTTACGCCAGAGGAAGTGTTCAATCAATTTCTAACCACACTGGAATCAAGAAAATTTTTAGCTACTAATCCTTATTATGGATGCTGACTTTTAACATGACCCGTGTGACAAACAGAAGTGGCAGACCACTCCTCAGCTCTGCCTTACACAAGCTTTTCTGCACTCACCCGAACTGCAAGGTTACGTCTAATGTGCTGCCAAACATCATGGGTTACTTTTCCAGGATTATTGCTTTTTATTTCTCCCTTCTACTGAAATTTTTTGAGCCATTTCACCTTTGGGTTATTTGCATCTCCAGTCTGACAAAGTTACTAAACTCTCTCATTTACTGTTCAAATTTCTGGGTCTGCTTTCCCCCTGTTCTCCTCGTAGCAGTTAGCAAAGTGAACACCAGAGCAAAGTCATTCACTGCTTGTGCACCCTTTGGGAACCACAAAGCAGTGTTACTGCATTGGACAGGTTCAAACACCACCTTTACACATCTATACATTTACATTCCAATTTCTGGCTCACTAAAAATTTTAGTATTATCTTTGTGCTTATAGAGAGTAATAATTGTTGACCTTTGCCGTAAGAAAAAAGTGTTTCATTATCTATGGTAAGAGCTGTGGATAGCTTTCTCTCCCACTCCAGTGTCATCCTGATGGGATCTTCCCGCCATATTATCTTTGTCCAGTTTCAGAAGTTTCTCAATTCACTTTCATTTATCAAACAGATAAGTGGCAGCTGATTCACTACAGATATCGTTGGTGCAAAAGCAGGCACAAAAAAGGAAGAAAAGAATCTGGGGACAGATGCTGTTTCAGCGAGACCTCAAACATATGCCGAGAAGTGGCATGCACTATCATATTTGTGCTGCTCATGTTTCCCTGGGGACAAGGAGGGACCCAGAGAGACACCCTGTCGGAGAGCAGGAGAGCACAGCAGGCTGCTGAGCGCTGTTCACTCACAAAATGTTGAGAGCCAAAAGATGAGCAGGATCGGGAATCAGAGGACTCCGACCGGGAGTGAGGTGCTGGGATAGCAGTAAGAGGCAACAGGATCTCCTCATTCTTGTAACTGCTGTTACCTATATTAATTCTACTACACCGCTATTTTATTATTATACATTCACTATAGAAGCAGATGGATTAAGCTAAATTCTGCATAGAAGAATTTCAGTAATTAGGTAGACTTCTCTCATCAAAAGTGGAAAACTTGGCAAGTTTTGAATCATCTGTTAAGTACTGCCACGGTTTTGCAGCTGATGTATTGCATTCAGCTGCTTACGCAACAACCACTAACTGTCTTTGTTTTAAAATGAGTACACAATGAAGTGAATAAAATACAAATTTGTTTAACCACAATGCTACTTTTAATTTCTGATGACTTTTGCAAAGTATACTAGATAAAATTTAGCCTTTAAAAAAAAAAAACCACAACAGTATTTTGAGGATATTTTGTTTTTTAAAAACATATGTCTCAAACTAATTAATCAATGTTCTTTCAAAGATCACAACATTTCATTTACAAACTCTTTCTCAAAGTCATATGGTTCGAAAAATATTCAAATCAAAAGCTCCCCAAAGAAAACGAAGTGCAGTGAGTGCTGGTCCTGAGATAAGTGATATGGTTAACAAAACAAGCTATAAAACACTTCTAGCATAGTTATGGCATTATCAGAAAATCCTAGAATAAGTGAAAACCAGTAATAACGCTGTTAGTCTGTATATCACACAATAAAAGTCTATGCTACAATTTCTGTAACAGAGAAGCATACCACCTAGTTATCTTCCAGCAACTGTTAGAAAATATGTTCTGAAAATGCCCAAATACAGACATGGCTGGAATAAAACTGGAATTCGGGAACTGAAACATCTGTATCTGAGGCCAAATCCCATCTGTCTTATTAATGTAATAAGTCCGAGTAAAGTCAATTGGACTACTCCTTTGAAAAAGGTAAGAATACAACTGAGCTCTGTGTGTTAGCCTAATATACACTGTAGATAACTTCTATTAGTGTGAAAGAAAATTGAGTATTTTCATTACTTACAGTTCAAAGCATCAGCGTTAAGTCCAAGTCCACCACCAGAGAGACTGTCTGAAGCTGCTGGTGAGAACACTCTTGTGATGTTATGATCTTATTTTTAAAACACTGGATGGCAACTGGGTGTGAACGACTGAAAACATTGAGCTTGACATGAAGGAACCTTTGGCCTTTTCCAATAAAATCAAATGGGAAGGACTTTCACTAAAGCTTACCTCTCCACAGAGGAACATTCAGAAGTAAGAACCCTACCAAGAGGACCCTTGCCCCAGCAGGAAGAAAGGATACAAGCTCTGGTAGAGCGGGATGAGCGACTTGACGGCTCTGCTGGCATTGATGCACGTGGCACATATGAGGCTTGGCAGGAGCTTTGCAGTCACGATTGCTCCATCAAAGAGAGGACCGAAAAATGGCACCTGTGGACCCCAAAATAAAAACAATGCATGTAAAGCCGAGCCAATGGAAGCTGAAAGGTTAGTGTAGAGCATGGGAGCAACTTCCAAAGATCACAAATAGAAACAACATGCCCGACTCCCAGGGGATTTTCACAGCCAGGCATCTGCTGCTTGAGAAGGGCACCAGGGAGGCAAGAGGAGGCAAGTTTCACACTGCCCTGCCCTAGACAGTGAAGTTATTCGGTTACATTACAAGCATTAGCTTGCTCTAGGTCTCCTCTCTAGATCACGGCACAGAGACTCCAAGTACAGCAGAAGAACACAGAAACAAACCACCCCCATGGGCTGTAGCTGCAGGGCCATTATCAGCCAGGTTAGCACGGTCAGTCGGGTGGTACCCTTGCTAGCACAACATACTGTATCTTGCATTATATTATTGACATTTGGAATAATAAGCATCAGACCCACTATAGAAGACCAGTACCTTATTTTGCCATAAAACAGTATGACCACATTGTTTTCACACTGAAACTTCCAGTGTGATATTAATCCCCCAACTTTTTAAGTTTTTAATCTTCCATAGTTGCCATCAGTATACTTTACATGTATATGCACATTTCACAGAATATTCAACTGAGTAAACATGAGCTTGTTATGCATATGAACAAAATTCGTCTATGAATTTGAAATCGATATTCCATTTTGAGTAGATATAAGAGCTGTTTTCTGCCTTGCATCCCAACAGGAGACCCTGATTCACTGGCTGAATCCGACATTGGCAGGAGTGTTTGCAAAGAAATATTTGTTTCAGATAATCTTCTATAAACTCCTTCCACAGACTTCACTGAAGGGAAAAAAAAAAAAAAAAAAAAAGAGCTGATCCAAGATAATGAGGGTCTGTGGAAAGCAGAGATGACAGAAAACTACCACCTCTCAGAGGCAGTTCCCCCTAAACACGGCTGGGACAAGCACAAACAGGTCTATCCCAGCATAGCATGTCAAGGTGTTAAAACGCTGTTCCTTCAAGGTTACCGTCAGAGGAAACCACCATATAATGTCATTTGGTGACATACGGCTTTTCAGATAAAGGCTATACTAGGTAAAAGAGACACTTTATAAAAGTGAAAAATGTCTGGAATTGCATATACATAACAGACTTTGCCATGTCAAACCCAGAAAATTTTAATGTTTAAATATATAATAAATTTTAGTATTTACAAGTAGTCAAACTCCTTTCCCTTTCACAAACTGAAAACGGAGAAAAAAAAAACAACAACCCAAAAACCCCAACCAAAACCCTAAGCAGAAGCTAGCAGCAATTATCAATATTTAAGCTATGGATTTTTTTCCATCTGTATAGAGGCTTATCACATAAATAAATACCCTCTTATTATTCTTCTGCAACTGCTTGTGGGTGACTGTGACAGTCATTCAATAAATGGACAAAGGGAATAATATAAATCCCCTGCATCTAGGGAATTCCTCTAATTAGAAGTGGCAATGAATTACAGAAGAAATTTGGTTTTAATATAACATCTGCAAATGACAGCTGTCTTCACACAGTTATTTTGTCATTCCTTTACTTAAAATAATTACCCGCCCCCCAAAAAATAGATTAGTGTAAAATGTTTCCATAGAGGTTTTGCCTTTTTTTACTATCTAGGCAGTTGGAAAGAAAGGTAACAGGAAGCAAATCTATGCCACCAAAGCGATAACGTTCTAGAGCATCAAGTTTTTCCTCTTTAAGCAATAACATTTCTAAGCGAAATTTTTAACACATAGTCTGTTCACAAGTATTGACAAAAGGAGAAAAAAAGTAAACTATATTTTTATCTAAGTACAAATAAGGAGGTTAAGTACATACTAGTATTAAAATTATACCAACATACAAGTACCAGATATTTAAAGTCAGATTAGCACTTGCATATGCTACTGTACAGGGGAATTCATTGTCAGGCTTTTTGACAAGCAATTTTTGCTTACAGGACTTTGTTTCACTGTTTCAAAACCACCTGGAGTCTAGCGAGTGTGGTAGATTTTCTTAACACAGTATTACAGTATTTATATACTTAAAATATAGACAAGGTGTGTATATTTTATACATCTTATATATGTATGCATATAAATACATACATATATATGTATATATGCTCACATTTAAAAAAAAAAAATCTTTCAGTGGGCACTCTCCAGCAAATTTATCAAAAATACCTCCAATCTGTCTGACATTTTAAGCCAAAACGTTAAATAACTGTTTTCTCTGAAAGTTTAATAGTCAAACTCCAATAAATCATACTTTACTCTAAAACTCCTTTTAAACAGAGAAGTAGGCTAATTCAAGCTGAACCCTAAAAACTGAGAGCTTTCCTTAGCATCCCCAAACTGACCCCACAGTGTAGAGGTAAGAGTGCAGTGGGTACTCTTTGGAGTGACTTTCATGAAACTGGGAAACATGCTTTTTTCAAGCATGTTTCAAATAATCAAACAGATTATTTCAAGAACTGTGTCCTAGGCACATGTTTTGTCAAAAAGTACATTTTTCATGACCCAAAGTTGGCATACACTGGCAGATGGAAAAAGAAAATAACGCAAAGGATAGAAGCGGCTTTGTATGAGAGCAACTGATTTTACATTACCAAAGAAAAGCAAGCGTAACCCACGTGAAACCAGAACCAAGAGCAGTATTCGCCCAAATTGGTTCACAGCTTTTCGATGTGCGGGGCTAACCCTCTGGAGACCTGCAAAGGCGTCGCTGCCCTGCCTTACAGCAGCAGCGGAGCCAGCAGGCCTCACTGCTCCCCGGCAGGCTCGGGGTCTGCAGAGCCCGCTGCGATACGAGGAGCACACAACCGGACCATACGCCCGCGTGGACACAAAGCTTGGAATTATTAATTCCCAAGCAGATCTACCGGCCATGCTGAGGGTCATTAAAGTCAATGGAACTCGCATATCGTCAGCTTCCATCTGTACAGGGGGCTCTGCCTTAACGAGGAGTTTGAGGGGGGAGACCAACTGAATGCATAGGGAGATGGTCCCCGCTCAGTACTTTTCTGTAAGTTGGTATTAAATACCCATTTGAGGAAAACAGTGTTTTGAATGGTTACAAAAAATATATTATGCTTTGACAGGAATCAATTAAGAAAAAAAAAGTTAAGGGAAATACCCCCTTTCCTTGAGTACTCCAAATGTCAATGCAAGTTATCCATGAAACAAAAATGAATATTCAGCCCATTGCAAACACCTGCTTCATTACAATTTCCAAGAAAAGAAAAATTATTTCTGTTGCACGCAGTAAAAGTAGGCAAGGTTAAATAAACCTTTTGAGCACAAAGACTTCCCCTCTATAGCAAGCAGCACTAGTTAAAAGAGTGGGGAATGGGTAAATTATTGTACCAAATGGCTGAGAATTAATCTCTGATGACTAGCTGCAATCTAACGAGGCATCTGTGTCCCAGGGAACCCACAGTATGTCCCTGGCGGTATGTGCAGTGTGTAGAGTCTGCCTGGCATTCTTTGTCCTCTTTTGCAGGCAGCTTTTCGTCTCATTGTTCAGAATATCCTCATGCATCTGTGACGCGTGGAATGCATTCACACTAACAGACTTACTATTGTCTTCTCTCAGAAGCTTTGTCGAGCAAAGACTGCATCACGGTTCCTGATAATTATATTGCTTAATTAATCAAGACAAAAAAAATTTGCAAATCATTGCCCGGTTGCCAAGCAGGGAGATAAAAAATGAAAACAATACAAGCTGAAGCAATATAACAAAAGTAACAGCTATCTGATCAGAAATTCTTATATAATGAAGCTATTAATGCTAAATCGGTTAATGTTAACATTGCTCCAGGTGTCTCTACTTAGATGCAAACAAAAAGGCTAACATTATGTATATAAAAGGCCAAATGTTGCCATGGATTCTGTAACCTGATAGAGAGGACAGCCTTTTCATTTGATTAGGGAATGCAATTTAAATACCAGGGACTGAAGCCAAACAACAGACATTTCTCTCTGCAAGCCTCTTTCATTCACCCTGGGGTCAGTAGCTGGTGAACAAAAGGTCAGCCACACTTGCCCTGGAAATGTCTGGATTAATTTTATTACATTGTAATGGTTTGTACTTTAAATGTAGGGATAACACTAAATTTCCAGTTAGCTATTATTCTTTCTGCCCGTTGGGTATTTTTGACTAATATGTAAGATGACATAGCTTTTCTCGATTGGTTCATAGAATTTTCAAGCATGTTCATAATGCTAAATTCTCATTTTCCTGATGGAACATTAAAAGCTAAAATTCCCAAGAAGCAAATTGCAGAGCTCAAAATCAAGTGTAGGAAACCCCCCCACTATTTCAACTTACAAAAAATTTTCAAGTTTGAAATGTCTACTGGCGAACCTCTGGTTGTTAATATACAATAGCTCCGTCATTCACAACTCAAAAAATGTTGTATACAGCTGGTAAATATGTTATCTGCTGTATGCATTTTTCCACAGCTGCTTATTCTTTTGGACAAATATTGTCCCTCATAAGGGAAATGGTATTTATCACACCGATTACTTTCATAAAGTATATTTTATATACATTTTTGCATCCATAATGTACCAGACAAGCATTTATTAAAGTAGCTTTTTATACATATGCACAGATGTACATACACACACGCCTGACATTTTGCAAATAAAAAAATCCATTATTTCCAAAAATGTCTAAAATGTGGTTGCATAACAATGATTTAAACAGCAAACACTAAACCTCAAATACTTTGTTTGATATAAAGATATCCAATGCCTACATCATCCCATCGAGTCAGACTATGATGACGGTCTCAAAAACATGTGAGGTTATGCACACTACCATATGTACAACAGTGACCAAGCCTTATGGGGTGAATTAATAGCAAATGAGGAACTTAAATCTTTATTATTTTGCTTTTATTGCCTCACATTGGAAATTCACAATGATTTTAAACACTGTTCTTTGTACATTAACTCCTATGGGTTGAGAATTCTGAAATATTTCTTTAAGCGCTAAGCATGAATATGAAATGATTTAGTAGCCATTTCAATCGCTATTAATAATTCTAGTTTTAAAATAAAAGCTCATTGCTCAGCATACTTTTAAACCGAGATGGACAGACTATATTTCATATTTGCTGGAAAAAAAAACCCCAAACTCTAAAACACTGAGCTTTATTTAAGCAACAGAACTGTCGGTCACTTGCATAACACATATGATAGATCCCATAAAGTAGTCAAAACATACCTCTGGTTTCTTCATTATCTCTATGAAAAACATGTGATTCTTCATTGGATAAATAACAATTAAAACATCTCCAAAATCTGTTGGTATAATGCCTCTGCGGTAGTTCCTGGTGTGTTCAGACCAGACGATGTGAACCTCATCATTTCCCAAGTGACGAAGCTGCAACAGCAAATTGGCTCTTTATTAATCAGAGTGATAACAACAGTTTATGAGGGGTCATGGCTTACAAATTGAATTACAATGCTCAATAGTAGAAATATTTCATTACAGAAAAAGTTAAAATATTGTTTTTCTCCAGTTGCTCATGAAAAGATCAGCTAAATAATTTGCTTCATTCAGAACGCATTGTTGTCTGATGGCTTAATTAAGTAATTATCAAACTAGCCATTAGCACGATATGTAAATGTACATTACCTACAATAATTTAAGATGGAAATCTGAATTACTAGAACAAAACATTAACCAACAGAACATCATATTCCAGCTAAAATAAGGTAGCTGTCACAGAAACATGAAATGCCTTGACTCGGGATGTCAAGAAACTTTCCATTTTGAACCACTATTATTGAATTTATTATATTACAAATAGCTCCTTGCTGACTCTGTCTGGAGCGGACTTTTGTTTGAAAACGTAAGCAAAATATCTGGGCAATGTGAATTAGAGAAGAATGGGAAATACTGTGGGAGTTACTTTTTATTTGAAGCACAGTTGCATAAAATATGGATAAAATTTAAACGTGACATATACAAAATGCATCTGAAAGCCTGTGTGTTTGCTTTGTTATTGGAGGAACTGGAGGTGATCTAACAGATGGCAAAAAGTATTTGGCAATCATGTACAAGCTACGCACAATAGTTTCAACTGTAAGCTTTAAAGTTAAAATTTAATCCACATGCAGAATGCCAGCCCAAAGCATAAAAAGAATTTAAGTCCCACTTAAAGCTTAAAAGACGCGCCCACCCCCCACCCCCCCCAATTTGGTGCTAGTCCCTGGAACAATGTGCACAATAGACCTAACAAAGAAGCCAAAACGTAGCTCTGCCTTCTTCACTGTCTCTGTGCAGGGGGAAAAAAGGAGGGGGGGCGGGAGGAGGTAGTGATTTTCATTGGTAAATAACAACTAAGTAATCTCAACGCGCCTTGTATCAGCTTATATTGTACCACCAAATTTTCCCTCCATAGAACCAGGTAGTACCTTTAAAAGTAAAGACTTTCACTTCTACATATTGGGTGGCGAACTGTACCCTAGTTGGAAGAGAAACATGGCAAAAACATAATACATTATGAGAATCAAAAAGTTAAAACTATGAACTTTGCTTACAGTTTATACTCTAGCAGAGTAAAATAAAGCTAAGTTCATAGAGTGACTTAGATTCTCAGTTTATTTTAAATGAAACAGAAGATAAAGAGTTGTATTTTATTTACACCTACGAATAAAAGACATTTTTAGTTCTGTTTGAAGAAAATACATACCATTTGTGTCTTATAAAAACATGGAAACATTAACAATACTATTACTAGAGCTTCTTACATGTACAAAAATCAGTACAAATTACTGTTCTCATGGTCATCCTGATGTCTGTGCATTCTCTTATATTTTCTTAATTGCTCAGTAAAAATAAAGCAACATCCAAGAAGATACTTATGTTGATAATACCACAGTGCAGACTGATACATACAAAACTAAGCAGTAATTTACATGTACGACAAAACCCGGATTTCACTTTCTGTGAACAGATGCAGCTAGGTCACCTTAAAAGCAAGATGTAAAGTTTAGTCTTAAAAAAAAAAAAAAAAATCTGTCTGGCTACAAGAATTTGTGCACAACAGGTTATACATACTGAGGATCTAAGTGTTTGGCAAGGCTATTCCGCACACAGCCGAAGCTGAGCTGTAATTTTCTGTGAAAGCTGAGCGAAGGAAGGACCCAGCTCACACCAGCTGTATTCAGAGCAGCCCAACGGCGATGTATTTGTAAGCAGTGCCCACAATTTATCAGGCTGAACCCAACGCATCCTGATAGTAGCGTGAGTTCTGGCACTAGCTTTGCAACACAGAGAAAGCCCACAACAGCAGTATTTAGCAACCTCTGCTTTAAAAAGCCCAACAAAGAAATATGGAAACAGAATTCTGTAAGGTGATGCAACTGTCCAGTTGCGCAGGGCAATTCACAAACACAGCTCTTCCTTCTACAAAAACAAACTGTGAAGAAAAGGCTCTGTACTGCCTTGCCTCCTATTGCTTTTGGAGTGATAAATAGCACATACCGCTATAAACACAGTAATCAAAATATGTCCAAATACTGCTTAAGAGACCCTTTTTAAATCACAAGGAACTATTCTGATAATAAGCAAGTACTTTTCATACTGAAGAATCCCAAAACACTTTGTACTTATATGACATCCAGGAGAACAAAATTCAGTAAACAGGGAGAAGTTAGATCAACCGAGGCTTGCTGTGCTTGTTTGAGACAGGAAGTGATGGCTATGAGCTCAAAATCTTGCAAACATCATGTGATAATAAATTACTACCTTTGCTACAATCCTCATCGCATGCTAGTAACTCATTTTAAAGCTTGAGTTACTACCTGTCATTGTTTTGAAGTCATACATCCTTAATCATTGCCTTTATAAGGCATAACGTTAGAAATATAAAATTGGTATTAATCAAAATATTTGCTCTTGAAAGATAATTTCATTGATAAAAAAAACATTGTAATAGCCTTATCAGTGACAACAAACCAGCTGCTATTTTCCTGTATCGCTCATTCAAAATATAAGCTGTGGGGTAGACTCAGTACCCTGAAGGACATAAGCAAGTATAAGCAAGACGATGCATTTGGAGCCAGAGTTCCATGCTATGCTCTCCATGCAGTTTGGGGGGGGGGGGGGGGGGGGGGGGGGGAAGAGAAAACTACATTAAAAAAATCCCAAAGCAGACAGGAAATAAGATACATATTAAAAAGCAGAAACAAACAACAGACCAGCTCAACCACGAGTAGTCAGATTAAGTTTATTGCTGACTTGAACGATCTCTCTACAAATGTTCAGGGAAGGCAACTCTTGAAATGGCAATTGCTTCTCCTCTCCGAGCGAGCTGACAGTGCACGAATTTTTAGCCTGCACATAAAAGCAGTTTCGCTAACACGAACAAAATATATACATTTTCAGCTGCACACACTCAAACACAGCCACGGCTTCATGTCTCAGCTACGCCAAGCATTCAGTGCCTGGAAGCTGGGTCAATGTATAGCTTCTGACATGCGTCACGCCGTCGTTAGTCATATCTGGTCTGCATTTCCTCAGCCCTAATCTGGGCGTCAGAGCACAGCCGGCAGTTCCAGAAGCCGCGCAGCCAGCCTCCGTGCTGGGAGGCTCGCCGAGCACCGCCGCTCCCCTTCGCTTGAGCAAATAGTTTTCAAGGCTCCCCGCTTCTGCTGGGCTGCACGCTGCCTGCCAGGCAACACGCCGCCGCTGACACTGGTCACGGTACACACCTAATGGCCTGACCTCCTTTCCCTGCTAATTGCATTACACAGCCAGCTGGCTCCAGAGAGGAGTCGTCTGTTTGACTGAAGAATTTCTGCTTTTGGGGAGGCATGGCTGCTACTTTTGCTAAGTAACAGTCAGGCCTGACATCCCCATTGTCTGGCTGACAGTGTACCCATCCTAAAATCTAAGTTTTATTTGTAAATTAACCAAGAAACTTCCTGCCAGAACAGTGCTGCCTGGAGACTGATAATGTGTGCCTTTCATTCCCTTTCACTCTTACTGTATCACTGCCAATTTGTTTTTCTGCTGCTCGCCAGCCCTAGGCTATAAAAGCCTTGTAAGACATAAGTGCAATTATAGTCCTGGAGTCAAATGAATTGGACAAATCCAATAGCACAGCTCTGTCCCCACTTTGCAAACCCCTACAGCAGTTAGATTAGCTGCTAAAAATCTAATCTAGCTCTGGCTAACAAATTTCTGCAGCGAAGGAGCAAGAGTTCAGTATGGGGTTGCAACCAGATTTCTGAATTGAAAAAGTTCTGCTATGACAATGGAGAAGATGGAATAAGTCACTGAAATTTTGCAGCTCATTTTTAAACCGTTAGGTACAATTTATGTAGAACAAGACAGGGGAAGGTAGGATGCTGTTACCATGATTGATTTTCATTCTTGCCACAAGACAGCCAGATAAAAAAAAGTTTAGAACCAATGATGCTGAACCCTACAGCAGCAAAAGATATCAGATGAATTTTGATTATGCCACTAGAAAAGATTTCTTTCAAGGCTAAGACTTATTTGGAGAGGTTTTTTTTCTCCCCCTCTGCTCCCCCCCCCCCTCCCCGAATGAGCAATATAATGTGTCAGCATATATATCAAATAAAGGAATACAAACTGCAAATTACAACTGTACTGCACAAAAATAAGGGGCCAAGTTCATCCTCAGTGGAAGTGCACTTATTCTTGTGAATTTATACCAGAAATTAATTTATTCTCATGTTCGGTAAAAATAAAGAAACATAATAACATATTTAAGTAAAATTACTGCATCTGCTTAATTCCCCAGCCCACAGAATTTATGGCCTGCTGTACTACTTCCTTGGCCAGCAGGTGGTAAGACCTTCTGTTCAGCTCTGGAGCTTGCGAGCCAAGCACACTGATTGGTATTGAATTCTTTCTGCCTGTCTGTAGGCAAAATAAGCAGAGAAGAAACCACAGAAATGACACAAAGATTTCAGAGATAAGGGGGACCTTAGATCCCAGATAGTATCCATGCAACCCTATCTGATGGAAGCAGGGGCAAGGCAAGCAAAAAGTTGTAGCCCCCATTGCATCCTGATTGGCAACATGATAAAAATTTTCTCCCCCCAGTAATACTGTCTTCTAACACCATATATAGTTCTATCGCAGCAAACATTACAATGAAGCAGGTACTGAATGACAGCATCGTAATCTGCCTTCCTCTCACACACTGCTATGAAAAAGCAGCACTAACGGAAAGAAGTAATAAATATAAAATAATCTTTTTAACCTGGACATACCACCCCAATAATCTCAGGTGAGGACCTAAGCCCAGCATGTACTAACTGCTCAGTGAGCAAGTGGAAGTATTAAAATACTTGTGATTATCTTGAGAGTTGCCATGATCTCGGAAGCAACATTGCATTTGATCACGACTCTGTTAACCAGGTATTGCAGAATTCACAAGCGCAGTATCAACAGGTGGGAGAAATAAATAAATTTTCCTCTTGTTTAAGAGTATGTTGCAGGCAGGCACGTGTTTCTTTTCGAGCACACATGCCAGTTGTGGTCTGCACGTGCAAAGGCTGCCAAAATCAACATGGGACTTCTGCGGACTGAGGAATTTTGTTGCTAAAGCATCAGTGTACCTGCCTTTATGTATTTCAGTATATGGCCTCCAGAGCTAAGGTTCACAAGTGGAATTTCAAGAAATTGACACTTTCAGGGTTATAAGAGTTCTTGCAGGATGTTTAATATTGTCTTTAGAAATGGTTTGGATATACACTCATGCTCAAAACACTGGTTTCAAATGCAGGCTAGTTCTTCCATCAGCTTTTTCAAAGAATTAGAGTACTATCAATCTTCCAGAAATTTTACAGTGCTTCTGAAATGCATCTTGCCTCCACTCTTAGCTGCAGTTTTGTAAAATTTGTTAAGAAGTCTATGCTAATTTGCACAGAAATACACGCTTGCTTACAAAAGAGCTGTGACAAATTAAACGAAACTGTTCTGCACGGAAGCACGGAACCATGGAAGATTATATGTTAAAAAAGACCTCTGGAAGTCATCTGGCCCAACCCACCGCTTACAGCGGGGCCAGCTCCCAAGGTCCATTAGGTTGCTCAGAGCTTTGTCCTTCTTTACAGGAATAAACAGTTTGATCCCTGCAGGGTTCCATTCCTATAGCAGATTTAAGGCTGGTTTTTTTTTTAAAGTCTTAAAGCAATTATTTTGCAGTATTTTCTGTGGGTAATACGTACTGGAGCTGGCCTTGTTTCCTAGCACTTCAAGACTTGGAGGCTGGCAACTACTAAATGCTTTTACTTTTTCTTTCTCACAAAGAAGAAATTCTCTTAAAGCAAACATAGGGAAGACAATTAAATAGAATAAATAGACTCTCTTAATGTCTGTGTTAATCCCTAACGTGGGTGGGAATTAGGAGAATTAGTAAAATAGACTGTTTGCAATTAAAACCCATTTTTCCTCTTGTGGTAGCTCTGTCAGACTGTGCTCTCTCCTCTCCCGGGTGATGTATTACTCAACAGCTAGATGCTATGTCACTGCTTTTGCTATGCTTCCATAAAATCCAGGAGCTATGACTTGCAAGGGAAGATTAGACTAAACGACCACAATTTGTGTAGGAAAAATAAGACTGGGAAAGACATGGTAGCAGTTCTCAAACACGAATAAGTCTGCTGCAAAATGATCTGTTCTCCATATCCATGCGGAATAGGGTAAGAATGGGCTTAAATTGAAGCAAAGTAGATGCTACGAGAAATTTTCTTATGGTACAAAAAGCGGAGCATAGGAATACACTGCCTAGGGAAACTGTAAAGCATTCATCACTGGAGTTTTTAACTAGCAGCTAGATAAATACTGGCCAGGAACAATAAAAATACAGATAGTCCTACGTTGGTAAAGCGATAGAGACTATACAGCCTCTTAATATGTAGCACAGCCCTACTTCTCTATCCTAAAGCACTCAGGTTACATTTTTTTTCCATAGCCATGTAAATCCACTAATGCAAAGATAGCAAGTTGCATACATAAAGAGAAACATGTAATTTTGTTGACTTTTTTTTTTAATGACAGATATCACAATACAAAAGAAAGGATCTAGCTTTACCATTAAATGCTGGGCAAGTTCTCAGGGCGGGTAATCAGAAATTCCACCTTTTTATTTCGAGGAAAAGCACATGTTATTTTGAAACTAACTGGACAACAAATACAATCACCCAGTGACATATTTATAGATAATTTTCAGAGCACAATAGTATCACATGGTAGACTGGATGGCTGTAGTAGCATTATTAACACACATTAACAACCTACATAGGACAAGTTGCCAATCCTAATTAAAAAGGCAAAGATTTGGTATGCACCTAAAACCTTCTTTGACTCTAAGCAGCAGTTGGCAAGCACCATAATCTCAAATCACTCCTTGTTAGGAAAGACAAATGATTAAGTACTGATACCAACAAAATTTTGGGCTGGGGTCTGGCCATCTTTGAAGCAGAGTCTGCTTGTCAGAATTGTGAATAACTGGATAATGGCTTTAAATATCAGCTGGCTGCTTTTGGTACTATGCTTGTCACTTCTCTTTCACTTCTTTTCTTTTCTGTTACACGCTGGACGATTCATCTGTAAGGTTTTATTATGCTGCATTTGGTTGTTTTGTTCTACCAAACTACAACAGTTTTGGCAGGCAGACAACATACAAATGAAATTATTGCTAATATTATTACTAATGGTGGTATTTGAGGCTACCATGGAAATGTTAATTGTGTTTCACCATCCAGAATTTAGATGCCATTTAATTCAGATAATCTAGCTGCAGAGCACCATGTGGCACAGCAAAGATGGCCTGCTAGGACCAGTTAGCACAATCTGTTTTCAGTTTAAACTTTAATTTAAGCACTTGAAGACTACAGGCAACGTTTTGAAATCCACAGCAAATTATTTACCTTTTTGGTCAGTGAATCATCCGAATCTGATGGCATTCTTGTAGACACATGAAAAATTATTTCCACGGTAGAGGTAGCATAATAGGGTGCCGTTTGTCCTGTGCTGCCATTGCGCTGAAGGCCGCCCATAAACCCACCGTGTGTTGAAAGATCAACCTGATTGATTGAAAGTCATAATTAGAAGAAATATGAAAAGACTGACGAATAATCAGTATTTATTTATATATCAAGACTTGGTGAATTTACCACTCTAGAATTCTGTAGCCATCCCAGAGAAAGAGAAGTCCTCCCCTAAGGGTTTGTGATCTTTGCATTAGATCTATTTCCCATTCCTGTATTTGACATTTACTAAAAGTAAACATCTCTTAACCAGGTACTAAGTCATTATCTATACGGTTATTTTACCTTCCTTCCAGCAAACAACAGCAAGGAAGCAAAAGCATTCTGTCATGCGCAGCTGCTCTAAGGGCTATGTATGGCTTAGCAAGCCCATTCAAAGCACACACAGCGAGAAATAAAGTGCAGAGAAAACATAAACAAGCAGAATAACTGCAAAAGAAATTGAAGATTTGTACAAAAAGAAAAACCTTAGAAGAAATTATTCTAGAAGATTATTCAGAAGAAATGCCCCTCTGAAGACAAGCCTGTGTCCAAAAGCTTGTTTGTTTTCCCAACTGCATCAGTCTAACTGAGGATGCTACCTCTCCCTGTAGATCTTATGTCACTTAAATCCTTAAACAGGAAATGCAGCTACTATATATTTCCAAAAAACATAAATGTTCATGTCATTTAGGTTACTGACTCCCCATTTCAACAATGCAAACTAAAACCAAACGTTTTTGTCCTTTGTAAAGCGGTCATGTGGTTGGGTAAGCGGTCTGACCATGTGAAGAGCTAAAAGGAGCTAAAATTAAGGTAAAATTATGCTATAGCTCTTAATGATGCAGAAAGAAGTGTCCACTGCAGCACCAGCTGTCCATCAGAAACAGGAAGGATGTGTTCATCCAGAAGTAGCATGTGGATTTACAGAATTCTGCTAAAAGGGTGATCTTTTAAGTACTGCAAAATATTAGACTGTATTAATTTTTTTTTTTTTTTGAGAATTAGAAAATATGCAGTTTGTTTTCCATTTACGTATTTTAACCGGCTTACATTGATTTTTGTAGGTCTTCAGATCAAGTATGTTAGCTTGCCTAAATTTATGACTATTACCTCCCAGCCCAGACCAGCAACAAAGTCTTCATATGCTTGGCTTCCCCTTGCATTGGACAGTATTGAACATTTGTCCTCCTGTCCTTCTGCAATGTAAAACACTGCAATCTTGTGAGTTTCACGGCTGTAATTAGATATAAAAAAGAAACGAAAGTTAAAGAAGATTTAGCTCAAAATTATTTTAGATCACCTGCACTCAAAAGCTATGAACAGGTGACCATGTTTAACTCTACATGTCTATTTCTTTTATGCACACAAATACACCACTCAATTTCAGTTGCAGAAACATATTTTCACCAATTTTTTCCCCACGACCACACCACGCTGCAGAGACACCACAGTTCAGAGAGCCGACCTGAGTCTATTCCTTCTGTGCATCAGCAAAAGAATTGATGACCAAGTTCCAATTACAGGGTTAATGGCTTACATCTGTGCAACCTTGCTGAAGACAGTAAGATTGCACAGGTGTTAATGGGAGCATAATTTGACCTACAGAATTTTAATTATAGGGTGATGAGATACAAGAAAGAAAAAACATTGACTTTCAGATCCTGGGCTGAGTTTTACAAGGCTGACAGTGACAGTTGGCTTCTTTGAAAACAAGCTGAGTGGATTTGGTATGAAAATTGTTGGGATACAAGAAAATCGGAAGTCTGTAATGCTGCGGATGTTTTTCAAATAGCTGTATGTCAAGTAATGAAAAAGAAAACAGAACATTCAGAACTCTGTTCTGCCGCTACCTGGCTGTAGAGTAGCTGTATGGAGATTACCCCTTAAAATACCGCTCTTGACACAGGGATCATCCTGCAGAAAATAGTCCTTTGTGTGAGTTGAGCCAGGGTCACAAAAAAATTTTGGAACTTCTTCCCTCCCCTCCCAGCTAAAGAAAAGAGGAAAAAGGTTGCTGCATCTTATTATTTGCTACTGATTTTGAATTCTATGTATATAGTACCAGTGAAAATAGCTTGTCCATTCAGGCTACAGAACTCTTTAGAAACAAACAATCCATTTTTCATACAAATATTTGTATTGCTAGCACATGCAATTTTAATGAATTTTTGGTTTCGGTGACATACTTATTCTTTCTTTGGAAATGCTAACCTTATCAATGGTGTGTTTACTAAACGTTACCTACCATTGGCGGGAATCCAGATTTTTCAGTTCTCGCAGTAATTTTGAATTTTTCTTAAGAAGATGAAAGCTTTTTCTATAAATATATAAAAAAAGATTTGAAGGAAAATGCAACACAGTACAGACACAGTATTTTCTCATTCAAATACCTAAGAGAAAGGAATCAAATTAGCATGATTCAAATGATTTATTATTATAACTATTATTATTATTATAATAAACAATCTGCAGATGTCTATTTAAAATAATCACGGAAGCAGGTATATGTGTAAGTTCAAAAGTATGCTCTGACTTGCACCCAGCTACATAATTCTTGCTTTCTTAAGTGTGTACACGTTTGGGGGTAGAATTGAGTACTGTAAACATGTTCTGGATCCTCTCTTCCTACCTTCTATCCCAGGAGTTCATTCCCAAGTCATTTAGCAACAGCCGACAGAAATAAAAGGATGCTTGAGGTTCAGCAGGACGTGGTTCTTCCTGATGGGCCACCTTCATACTGAAGTCTGAGCTGCATTTAAATATATACTCTTTCTCCTGGGCGCTCTGCCTCATCAGGGCTTCAGTGATCGCATTCTCTTGGTCATAGCTCACACCGAAGGGTGGTGGCGATGGCTCATTCAGCTTTCGCTGGGGATGTAAAAGGCATTCAGGACTGGTGTTGCCAATCTTTTCCAGCAATTGGTCGAGAGCATCTTCTCCTTCTTCCACCTGAGAAATCTCTTTCTGGGAAATGAAGTGGTGCTCAGAGTTGCCTGAGATCACAAACGCGTTCGTTGCGCTCTGCCGCGGAAGGCAGCCCTCCAAAGGTCCATACAATATTCTGCCATCCCAAGAGTACTTCCCTGAGATATCTCTGACAATTACCCTTACGTCCGAGGGGGCTGCTGCTGGTTCAGTGTCTGTCTTCTTCTCTGCGGGGATTTGGAGGTAAGATATAAGAGTACTGTCATTAAACACGAAGAGCTGCAGGTTGGGACTCCGGAAGACTTCTGAGGACAGCTCAGAGGACTCCACGTAGGAGTTGTCGTGGTTCTCGCTAAGGAGACTGTGGAGAATGGCAGGGCCTCCACTGAGCGGGTAGTGGCTCAGGTGATTCACCAGGTGAGTCATAACCATCCGTGCTGTTAAAGGTATCAATTCTAAGTTCCTCCGCCTTTTTTCTAAAATGATCAATGAAAAGGTAATAGATCAGTAAAAGCAGCAAGAGGTAATTAAAAAAGAGCATCTGCAAATTTCTGTCATATTTTAGAAGCTTGCTTTAGTTGTCCTCCTAATCCTTTCTGTTCAAGAAGCTATTTACAATCACTTTCCAAGAAATTCTACCTGTCACACATTTTTATTTTATTTTACCACATGCCCTTTGACATCTAGCCTACAGTCACATCCAGAAGTCCATACAACATGCAAAAAGTCCTGCACACCGATCCCACAATGCCTGCTGTCACTACAGTTTCATCTGGCAGGTTAAGGTGTTTCTCCTTACCGCCTGTATTCCCACAGCCGTCCATCCCCACAGCAATCATAGCAAGAGGGGGACAGGGCACAAGAAACAAAAGGTAAACCAGAGATACAACTAAAAACCAATGCTTCTCAATCTTTAGCAGCATGGTGGTAGAGTTTGTTGTATGAGGCAGGAAGAGACTTTCTGGATCCCAAGATATTCCCCCTCAGCGCAGGCAAATACATCAGTTATTTCATAAATCGATCGTGCTCTGCGTTACATTGTGCCTCTACTTCTCCTACTGGAATGTTATTCCAGAATATTACCCCTTTTGTAGCCAGAAGCCTTCTAATTTCCAATTTTTGTTCGTATTCTGTTTAAAACCATTTTTCTTTACTTTATAGTGTTTTCCTCTTTCCTTGGTATTTATACCTTCTAATGCACTTTTAAAACAACAGGTATATCCCTTTTTCAGCCTTTTGCTAGCCCCAAAAAGCCGAAATTCTTCAGACTCCTCTCATAAATAAGGCTCTCTATTCTTTCCCTGAATCCCCCAGTAGTAAATCTCTGAATTAATCTTTTTCAAAAACAAGCAAACCAAAGAACTTGTAGGGCACTAACATATCCAAGATGAGAAACATCTTTTTCTACCTAAAATGACAAATGTACCTGACACTTAACTTTATCTTTCTGCTATTCACAACGTGTCCTACTCAGCAAGAAATCTGTGCAGAATAGGTTTTAATGTTTTTAGCCTTTTTATTAAAACTAAAAGTACATACACAAAAACAAATAAAATAAGCTGTAGGACTGAAAATAGTACAGTATCAAAACCTGAAAATACTATTTTAAAGCATCATTGCCAATCCAACATTATCTTGCACGACTTCATATTGCATCCGTACTTTCAATTCTTCTGCAGAAATACGTTAATGCATATTAATATATGAAATTACTTAAGATGGATTTAATTCATAGTTGAACAGCCATTTTTTTAAAGGTGATTTTTAACAAGTGTTTGAAATAAAGATGATATCTGTGATAAATCACTTAGAGATAAATTATTTCATAAGTTCAGATGCATACTTTTAAATTGACTTTAAAAAGTTAGTAACGTACCTAGATCCAAATAATCCCTTTTCACTTTAGACACAGGTAGATTGTGAATCAGCAGGAATGGCATATTTATGCAGCTGCAGAATTTGGTCCAAATCATACATGTTCTTCTCAAAACACTCAGAACAAGCAAATTATCTGTGACAATGGAGTAATTTCTACTGAAAAATTCAAGGGCAGCTGCATACTTCTGAAAGAAGTTTGATTTGGGGGTTATCTTATTTGTTGAATTTAATTCTATATGCTAAATTATAAGTAGTACCAAAGGCCAAACCAGCTTCTCAGTCCATCCTATCCTTGTACAAATTTCTCGCTATACAGCACCTTAGTGTCATTTTCCTTCTCCTATGATCTTCGTAAAGAGCAATGTCAGCAACAAACTCAAACATCCTATTAGAGAGGCAACTGAAACTCATTTAAAAAAGGGCGCTGCCCACTTTTCAAGGAATAGTTGCTACGTGCAGCAAGGAGAGCACATTTTCAAGGAAGAGATGTAACCTGGAAAGCTTTAATTCCTAGCTGCTGAATGTTGACACGCTGGTCCTCACCATGCTCTGTGAACTCTTACCCTCAGCGACAGTGAGCAGGTTGCCCAAATCCGTGGAGGAGTGGCACTGGGCTGGCTCAGAGCTCTTGACGTTCCCCAGTGGCAAAAATGGGTCGTAATCACTGGACGAGAGATCCGCCAGACTCAGCACGTAATGGCTTTGCTGAGTATACGTGCTGGAGCCATTCACACAACAGTGCAGAACCTGCAAGTAGACAAGCATGACACTGAAGAAGTAATAAAGTGCACATTACAGTACCCACTTAAACACATTCAATGAGGAGTGACCCACCATAATTTTTACATTGTGAAAGCCAGGACATGCTACTAAAAACATCTATGTCTAAATACAGCATTTTTAAAGTAACATTCTTCATCAGCACTTATTTTGTACTTTAACAGTTGACTTCAGGACCTATTTTGTATTTTAACAGCCCATTTCAAATAATTAAAATATTTCTACAAAGATTATTTTCCCTGGCTCCTTGTTTTAAGCATTTTACCTTTCTCTCTTCACCATCCTCCGTCTATTCTACATCTCTGATCTTATCTTAACATTTTACATTCTTAACTTCTCATCTGTATGACTTCTGCCCACACCGCGAGAATTCATGATTTTCTACAGCTTGTTAAAAATGCTTCTGTGCCTAACAGGATCTGTGAAAGGCATCTTTAAACATCTAGACACAATAAATCATGTTCATTCCTCATACTCACTCTGTAAATATAGTCCAGTAAAGGAGCTTTGGATGTGTGCTGATCTTCAAGACCACCAGCAGACACCGGCTCCAGTAGCATTTTCATGGGTAATGCCATACACCAATCCAACAAGCAAAGTAGCAGTGAAACTATAAACTAAACAGAGACATGTAACACAGTATTTAAGTATATTCTATTAAATTCACCCAAACTTAAAGGTATGAGTTTGAAAGTTTAAAATACGACTCTGGTTCCAAGCGACTTCATTTAATAACCATCTTGAACAGCAAAAAGAAAGAATGGAGACTGCTCTTTTCAGTGACGTACCTTTTTATCTGCTTCCACAGAGGAGTATTCAGCACTCGGCAAAAGAAATGCAATAGTGGCCACAAGGATCTACATTGAAATAAACAAAATTCCAGAAAGACATTTAACTTCTTTTGCTATAAAGACAAAGCATGAACTTCATTTGAACAGGGTATAAAAAAGGTTAAACTCTCTTAGGAGCATCTAACTGCTCTAAATCAATGTCCAAGTGAAATGAGAAGTTTCACTGAGCATTTTGGAAACAAATCACTACAAATGAGAGAAGTACACTGGCCCTAGGACTACAGCAAGTACATCTCTTAACAATAATTGCAGAAGAAAGAAAAAGTTAACTCGAAGTCACAGTTACAGTAGCTCAAGTAAAGAATTAAGGAATTAAGACAATTTTGCATACGATTTCCATACAAACATTTTAAAGAAACTGACATACTTCAGTAATTTTTCTGGACAGAGAGGATTCGTACTTCTGAAGCTTTTGCCAATAAGAAACCAGCAGCTGAAGAACATCACAGGCTACTTGAGCTACCAGTTTATTAGAAAACTGGAAGAAAAGATGATTAAAAGCCAAATAAAATATCCAGATACAACACATTCAGTTTTTCTACATTTTAAATTATTTTGCATCTATACAAACAATAAAAAATGTTAATGTTGCAAAATCACACTGTCAGCATTAGGAAACAGCAAGCTTGACATTATCTATGTAATCTTAATTTGGTCTGTTGTGGAAAGGGTCTTTAGGTACATAATCACATGCTATTTTTGCAAATATTTTGCGCTTTTGTACAGGATACCACCTTGACAACACTGAAGAACTGTGCATATACTCCTCGGCAACTTCACAGGAGCCATAAGGGCCTGAACCATGCTCACTGAACATAACGAGCTACTAATTACATGCAAAGGTTCAGAACTGGGAGACATCTTTTTGAAGATGGCCAATGCCATATCACTAACACTATGCAAAAAGCCCTGAGCAGTTGTGTGTTAAGCAGCATCCTGTCAGTGCTTTAAGCAATGAAAAGACAAACCAGCATATTCTGCTCCGTATAACCAACAACTATTTAAAAAAAATGAAAATACCTTTTTTACACAATGTTTATTGATTACAGAGACTGCCATAGTAATACCTTCAGTGTCACACCTATGACATTGATTGCTTCCTTCACTTGGGGATGGTTTGTGCACTGCGTTAGTTCTTCACATATCCAAACTCCAAGGCCACAAATGGCTATGCATCTTTTTTAAAAGAAAAAGTGTTTTTGTCAGAAGTTTTAGAAGACTATTTAGAAAAAAGAAAAAAAAAAGAAAAAGAAAGAAATGTACAAAGACACGATCTCTCTTTTCCCTCTCTCAGGTCACATAACAGGTCAACACCTTCATGGCGAGGAGCGAACCTCATCTCAATAGGGCTGAAGTGAGTAACTCATCCAAACAGGAACAAACCACAAGGCAGTAGTAACAACTCAGCTGTACAAGCACCAAAAAAAAAAAATCAGTAGACAGGAGGACTTTCCCATTTTTTCTTTTACTCAGTATTTTACCTTGCAGCTTCACTTGGCTCCTCTGTAGCGTTCTTCAATAAAATATTTATGAGGTAGCACTAAAATAATAAAATACATTAGAATAAGCATCTTTTTCATACATCCGCTTTATTTAAAGTTGTTTAATTTTGACATAGTTACAAGTGAAACAACTTCAATTTTCAGTCTATTTTTAAAGCATTTTTACTACATGCCAATTTTATTTTGTCAAGGAAAAAATACTTACTGATTACAACTCAAATATACAGGCCCTTGTGGACAAATCTAACCGACTTAAAATCATGTACAGGCAGCACAATGGAAATCAATTAATTTTCAGAGTTGGTGGGTATTTATTAATGATGAGCAGTGATCACTTGATAATACAAACTATAGTGTTTAAGTTTTAAGCAAGCCATGTTTTGAAAAATTTAGTGTATTTCTTAGTAGAGAAAAGACACTTAAAATTGAGATTGTTTTAACACACCTCCAGTGTGTTAAAGGTCCCTCCGAGGCCTGATGAAGAAAGCAAGAACGGGAGCCAAGCGTGCTAAGGGTTTTGCATTCTCTCTGGTTCTACCTTCTCAGGCTGCATGAGAAATTTGGACATTCCTCCCCAGCTTTACCTAACTTTGTGCAGTGGATCAGCGTGGTGCCTCAAGTTTATCGAAAAGCAACGGAGGCTTGTGCGAGGGCAACCATTTGGACAGGTTTCACCTGCAAGTGATGCCCAGGTCACCAGGCGTATGTGATTTTTCCCCCACCAAGACTACTGCTGTGAAGGTCATTAAATTACAAAGCTTTCCGTTCAGCAAAACAATTCATGTCTTGGGATGTCCCACTGAAACTAATTCTCAGGGGAAAACCATTCACATTAAGTTGATGGTTCTGTCTAATAGTGGAATTTTCTTAATGTTTTACTATAATACCAATAAGGCAAAAAATATCTCCCCTTATGCACACCCCACATCTCTTACAGGACAAGCTAATATACACAGATACAATGAACGGACACTTTAAATAATACCACCAACATCATTTAATGAATTGACCTGACAGGCATCTGGCTGGAAAACATCGCATTTGATCATAGCCAGTTCACTCTCCTTGAAAATAAAATGTAATTTGCAGTATCTAAGCTTTGTTAATTTTATGGTGCATGTTAAGCAAAGCAATGCTTATCAAATAAGTACATATAATGTGTGCAGTTGTGGGGTTTTGAGGAGAAGGAGGGGTTTATTTTTTAAACAAAACGTGCATGGTAAAAATGAAGTGACTATGTAGTAAAAATATGTTAGGTTACATAAGGATTTACTAATAAAATGTGACTTTACCTTCACATCTGCTGTTCCTGCGATGATATCACCGGCTTCTGAAATGGGCCGCAAGAGTGGGATTTCTTGGTAGATATTTGGAAAGCAAACAAGAGAACCAAGGATGGTATGAGCTTCTGAACGGGGAGCCTAACGAAGGAAAAGCAAACAAAAACATTTTCTTCATAAAATTATGAAAATGGCATAATCTATGAGGCTAGTGTCTATCACTGTGCTGTATTCACAATGCAACATCAAAAGTGTCCTGAGGAACATGTCCCAGTAGCTCTTCCTTTACAACTACAGCAAAAGCAGCATTAAAGCAGCGACTTACAGACACTATGCTTCTCGCTGCTGTGTTGTTCTGCTCTTTTTCTGAGGCCCAGCTTCTCCTCCAGCAGGGACCTGGCCCCACTCCTAAGCACATTCTACATTTTTTTAATACCTCCTCTGTCATTACACAATCCAACTATGAGCAATTCGGTGTCAATAAAAAATACAGAACAACCTAAGGAAAAGCTGAGAGTTTTAAGCACTAATCCAGCACTACTATTAGCGGATCGTGTGACACAAAAGACAGCACAATGCACTCAAACTGACTGTATACATGATAAAAAATGCATAGAGAGATTCCTACTTCAATAAAACCATCAAAAGCAACATGGCATTAGCTATAAATGCATTAACTACTGCTATGTAATCTTGCGTAATGTTGAAAATACAATGCACGCTAAGTTTTATGCTTGTAAGAGAAATGGAAGGTGGTGTTGGGTTTTCCCCCCCCTCCCCCTATAGAAAGCTGAGTTTTCATTTCTTATTAGCACTTTAAGCTTTGGATCAATGATCAGTCTGATCAGTTTTTTAAAGAGACATCAGAAAATTAATGGCTGTAAACTGTTTCAGGGACAATGGAAACAGCACAGCTAGGCTCACCGTTTCAGTCCTGCTGAAACACGAGAGGGCTGTGTCCCTGTGCAGGGCCACCCGCTCAGCCACACAAATGTCAAGAGCAGCGGTAAAAGCACTGGGCCAAAACGGACAGAAAGGTCTCCCCTGAACTGGTGTTTCACGTACAACAAAGCTTTCCTGTTTTTCCCAGGATTGCCAGACCTCTACCCTTATTTTAGCATCCCGTCATTGATTTGCTATTTTACTTATCCTTCACTAATTTAATCATTTAGAGTCACATTTCTGTTAGTGTTGATATTTAGTAAGAAATTCTGTACTACCAAAAGAGTTCCATATTTGCAATATTTGCTCGCTGAAAAAAGCTAATGAGATTCTGAAATCCAAGTCCTGCTTTTAGCGCGCAGGCGTGCTGCAATATTAGCAAGGATATGATTTCTCACACTTTGGCCTTTTGATGAAACACCTTTGCAATACTAGTATGTCACCTTATCCCACAATTTCACACATCAGCTGCCATGGTATCTGCCCCAAGAGCCCCGTTTCGCATTGCACTAATGAGTCAACACCTGTTAGAGTGGAGACATCCGAACCTCGTTAGCAAGCGCGTGCTCTCGGGGGACGGGGCACTGGGCATTGCCATACTCACCTCCAGCGTGTCTGTGCTCAGAACCCTGGCTGCTGCAGTGATGAAGTCTCCTATCAGCATCGTAAAGCCAGGTAAGCCCAGGAAGAAAAACCAAGGTGGGCAGTGCTTTATGACAGTATTTAAGATATCCTAAAAGAGAAGTTACCTGTTTGAGAAGAAATAAGGGGGAAAAAAAAAAAAGCCCAAAAGCAAAAGGGAGAGTTTGAGAAGATTTAACTTTGCAATTCACCAGTTCCACACTAATCAAGGTGATAATTCAGAGCGCCACACAGCTCTATGTATAACTGAACATCATGTAACAACCACTACTTTCTGCTGCAGATGCATGTAGTAGGAAAGGTGCGTTTTGTATTTTGGTAATATTTGTACTCTTAAATTCCTGTTAAAAAAAAAACAACAAATACCCATGTCTCTGTGTCTAAGCACAAAAGAACTGTTCTCCTGTTAAACAAGACTTTGGATTCAAAACATTCAAACCATTAATCAATTTAAGATGAATCATTACACCACTCCAAATGAGGTATTTCCTAAAATCACATCACTCAAAATTCTGTAGCCATAAAAACGTGAGATGACACAAATGACTGCCGCCTTTGCCCTGAAGGAGCTCAAGGCAGTAACTGACAGCAGGTGGCTTACTACTGTTAGGCTGCTCCAGCACATATGGGATTTTTTTAGCTATTCTGGACTAGCTGAGAAATACAGCAATGTCAAATGCAAGAAGTGATTATACACAGCACGGTAACACAGATAAATCTATGTTAACTAGATTATTCTAAGTCACTATTCTTCTAAATAATTAAGATAGCAAATATAGATAAGCCTTGGGGAAAAAAAGAGTTTTGCTGAACTTTTGAAGGAACAGAGGGGTTTTTGGTTTTTAAGAGGTAGCACTGTATGTGTAAGAATAGATCCCCAACCACAGCTTTGCTCTCATCTCATCTCCTGTAACACAGAACACATTCGAGATAAGCGTTTCAACTTCAATCCTTCCATGTTTCAATTCTTCACAGTCTCTCCAAATCAGAGCAAAGTTCCTGTATTTGAGTTAAGATTTCCTTCCTACAAGGTTTCAGCAGGTTTAAAATTAGGCACAAGATCTATATAATCTTTACCTGCAACATATATTTGCTGAAGAATTAGATAAAGCTATTTCTATATTAAGTAGAAAATTATTTTTCGTCTCAATAGAATTTCAAAGAAAAGTTGCAAAGGAAAACCATTTCAATGTCCATCTTTACTGGTTTTACGATGCATTAAAGAAGGCTTGAACTTAAATTTAGTCCCAGAATGTGTCCATATGCTCAATTTCTACATCAGAAACTAAAAAAGTCAAACTCATTTTTCTCTATGTGAAGATATGCTTTAACTACACTAGTATTTTCTCAAAGCACTGCTAAACACCGGGACAGCAACCATTTAGTGTTCTGCTAAGTATTTACTGCAGTAACATCCTATGAAGTAACTGTGTTATATATTTTAAATCAATAACATTAGTTTTTAACATAGTAGCAGATAATGCTTTCACTTTCCTGAATAAGCTAAAATGCCACTCGAGTTAATGTTTAAACTAGTTTTAATCACTTCCTTTGATACATTTTAAAGTCAATATCAGTCAACGCAAACATTCAAAAAGAGAGAGCAGATGGATGCAGCAGCTCATAAAATGGGTGGTAAACTCACACTCCGAGCAGAACAAAAGACCCACCTTTTTATAATTAAGGGTCTGATTAATGCACCGGGCTCCTCACAACACAACGCACCTGTAATTACGAACAGAGCCAGGTACTGTGATGTGTTTGGTCTCTGAATAATTGGGCATCAAACTATAGAGCAGCAGATGGGAGTACACTTCTGTTGACATATGCCACAATAAAAGAGCCGGTGCTAACCTGGCCTGAAAGGTAACAGAACGTAGGAAGTACAAAGACCTGCTACAAACAACTACGTTAACTCCTGTCCTCGCTCCATCAATCCCATCTGTTAAATACCACTGTAATGATCATCCGGCTTCATCGACTCTTAACTACTGTCATTGTATAGAACACTTAGAAAACGAGGATAAAATAGAAATTGCAAAACCGTTACTTTAATACCCGTGAGTTTACAGCACAGTATAACTAATACAACTTTAACAAATGCTGTGACAACACACACGTTCCAAAAAAGCTGCAAGAATGTGGTTGCATGGATCTACTTGCTGTTTATGAGACATATTACTACTAAAAAAACCAAATTATTTATCATAGTAAGAAACCTTTGAAAAATTTATTTTGAAAAGCTAATGAAACAATCCTCAATTTCTCTTTTTTGTTATGTAGCTTTGAACTGATGAATTCACAGCACAGATCATATGCTGCGGTGATACAACACACACATAACTGTTAAAAGTTAACAACGTACAAGTGCATGAGAGCCCAGACAAAAAAGTGTTCAGCCTAGCTTTCTACTGTTTCTACCACCATTTTTCATCTCGGGCATTTCAGTATAAATTTGTGATCGTTTGAGTGACTTCATTTAAATTAATACCAGGCAGAATATGCCCTGACTATAACACTGTTGTTCTACTTGAGCTTACGCCAAACAGAACGGACAGGCAAGAAACCACACCCCAGGAAGGTGCTCTCAGGTAAAATTTGACAGTTTTTCTGCCATTTCCCAATTAGCACACTTCCATGCACAACCCAGCTAACGATAAAGGCATGATTTCCCGCAGTAATTCAGTAGCATTGCGAGCTTATCAGAAGATTCAGGCTTATGAGAAAGCGACCAAGTGAGAACATATGTCCTATCAGTGATATTGCAAAAATCAGGTAATTCAAACAGAGGCAAGTTGTTTCCTTCCCTTCAAAGCGCTGTTCTATAAATGTAAACTCTGTTCAGCAGCTTACAGCCTAGTAAATGAATCACTTTAATTGAATGCTATGTACACAGTAACTGGAAAAACACAAGCAATAAGAAAAACATATGGTGATGGCAATAGAAATTGGTTTACTCATTCTGTACAGTGTTGTTTCTTTACTTCTTTCATAATTGACCTTTAGAACGATAAATGTGTAAAATAATTTTGGTTTATTATGGCTCCAAACCTTTCAGCAATTACACAAAATGAAAATTTAAAAGGAAGTATTCATTCTGGAAGCATTTCCATTGTTTACATAATTGCACAGCTATAATTTAGTGTTCATGTTGTTAAAGAAAAGTGAAAAAAGGACCATTATGGACTATTTCAATTCAAAATGATGCTCTGTAGTGTTAAAAACGGGGAGGAGGGGAGAGAAGGGGGCAATCACATGCATGTCCTTCTCAAATGCATTAACCCTACAAATGGCATAATATTTCAGTATAGGTTGATCTAGTAATCCAAATAATAAGGTCAAACATCCACTGAGTAAGTGAAAAAAATTTATGCAAGTTCACTGAAGGGTCAATTACAAAAATATTCTTCACCTAATTTTTGTTCAAGCTTTTGCAGATTACAGGTGTAACCAAATAGCCTGCCATCTGCCTTCATCACATTTCCAATTGTCCCTCAACAGGAACAACATGGATTTTTCACTTAAAGTTCGCTCTGTTCTTCACTGACAGACACCTCATTAGGGGCTGAAATTTACAGCACGGGAAAGATTATTAATTTACACAAGACTTAAGTGGTATATCCTTCATTTTCCTTTTTTCTTTTAAAGGAACAAACACTTCCATGTACTTATTCCAAGTTTTCCTAGCTATCATTACATTTTAGGTAAGAGTTAACTTGTCAAAAATTAAATTTCAATAAAAATTTATGAAGTATTTTGACACCCTCAGAAAGCACAGGATTAGCTTGTCAGAAAAATCCATTTCAATCTGTCATTTAAATCTAAGCTCCAAAAAAGTTATATTTGCTAAAGTATCTTGTGACCAAAATGCAATAGGGAGAGATATTAAAAACCAAAATAACACTGCATTTGTAAAACATGGATAAGATTATTCACAAGTGCTAAAGATGACAGATTACTGCGTAAGTCACTGCTGGTAATTGCTCCTTCCCCTCTAGACTACATTAGAAAGCTCTCTCTTTTAAAGTCGTATTAATAACAAAAACTCCACCCCAAAGCCCTTGTGCTGACAGACAGGTGCTCAGATGCCCTATGAACAGAGATCAGACAAACATGTGAAGTGAACAGAATTTTTAAAGTTTCTCCCCTTTTAGAGTATGATATTTTCACAACCTAGGAGATCATTGGGATTAAGGATACACTTCAAACTGGAAGAAATACTTTAAGTTCATGCACACTGAGAGGGAAGTATCTGAATATGGATTTGCTACAGGTACAGAGGTATGGGTACCGAGAACACAGTTACTAGTCTATGGCACTGCTTGAAATGTTGAGGTGACTTTGTGTCACCATATGGATTTCTCCCAAATGCCTGTGGCAGGACCACTTCGAAGTCTCGACTGTTAAGAAACCAAGGTGGCAGTGCTGGAGCACCTGTAGAGCACGAGGTTAACCGCTTAGAGGGAAGGTGGTTTTAGGGAAGGGAACATGAGCGCACCTCTGAGAGGACAGGTAAAGGAGCTCCCTGCAGTGCACAGCAGGAAGGCAGGCCCTCCACCTTAGGTGGCAATTAGCAGCACTCTTAACACTTTTCACTTTCACCTGCGTGCTGTATCAGTTTTCAAGATGGAGGAATGCATGCAGAGGAGAAGGGATTGTTTTGCACATTTTTATTAGAACATCCCAAAAAATGGTAAATATGTTAAACCTTGATTTGCTTAAAATAGTCACTCTCAGAATTTATCATGTAACCTTGCTTAAAAGATAAAGACAACAGCTAAGCAGGAAGTTGAAGTAAAACATGTCTGAAACAAAGAAGCACAATTACACACAGAGGGGAAAGGATGGATCCTGAAGACACAGCCCAGCTGAAATAAACAGAGGGAAAGGGGGAAGTCAATTAGAGAGCTAAGGGTGACAGATGATGAAACAGCGTTGCATCGCAGGGGCACATTAACAAAGAAACTTACTTTGGGAGATCCCAAAGCTACAATGATGACTGGAGGGGTGGAAGAAAATGTGTGAGCAAAATGGAAGGAAGAGAGATGTTGCCTCTATTTCAAAAACTCTATTTCTATTCTGGACAGAGTTCAGAAAATCCTCACAAAAGGAGCTTACAAGCAGCGGGCACTCCAGCAAGATACCGCTGGGAATACAGAAGAGACAGACAGAACACTGACTAGGAAACAGAAATTTGGGTGGGATGGAAGCAATTTAGAAAGAGCAAAAGTATTGGGGGGAAAAAAAACCCACCACAAAAAAACCCCAACAAAACTACCAACATTGTTCCAGAATGCACAGCTCCTACAATCGGCATTGCCTGGTTCTCCCTTTCTTCCAGTCAATCCTAGCAGCTATTTTTCTCCAGCACTTTGAATTTATCCTACTATGAGTGAGCAGAGGGGTATGCAGGATTTCCTGTGACACCTTGGCATTTGTATTTTTGTCTCTACTGGAAACGTGCTGTCTGTTAACACTTTATCAAAGCACTCATAAAGCACATAATGGGAGCACACAGGCAAATTTTCTACAGAAAGTGAGATATGGGGGAGATTAAAAGGGAGAAAATCCCGGTAGCCATTGGAAGAAAGTCACAAGAAACTAAAATATGGGAATCTAAGCCTTAATAGACTATATTACGATTATTTTCTTTTAAATGGCAGCCTGGAAAGGAATATAAAATGTGTTATGGTTTCTGAAACGCTGTACAACTAAGGGTCCTCATGTGCAACATTATCAGGTAGAAATCCGGGCAAGAAGTACTTACTCCACAGCGTACAAAAGCAAAGCTGCTCATTTACTGCACCTTTAGGAGACAATGCTCTACCCGGCTAATACATGTCCCAGTGAACAGCACTAATGGCTGAGCAGTCTAGAAGCTGTACACCGCTCCTCACTGTTGAATAAGAACTTAACAGAAAGATGTAAAACCTCACAAGTACTTTTTTTTTTAAACTTCAGATCAACGTTAATACAAATAGGTAATTAATATGGCTTCTCCGGTAGCAACCTCTACTAAAAAATGCTTCATATTATAAATTAGCCATGTCTCATGCAAAGAGCTATAGTCAGTGTTTCTACATAAGCTTACTACATAACTGTTATAGCTTCCTCTATATATATCTCTCTCTCACCATCTTTATTGATAGAGTATTTTATCTAAGTCACCCTTTTACTACTAAAAGGAATCGAGCTAAAAACATAGCTGTTAACTTCTCTGTCTACAGCTGGGCTGCGTTCTGCAGGCAGTCCAGTCTGCATGTGCTGAAATTTAATCACCAAGGACATCTGTCAACTCATTTGGATTTGAGCTTCCCCCCCCCCCCCTTCCGTAGTTAAAGTTTGTTCTGCCCTTAAGATCACTGAACTAAAAAAAGCCATCAGCACAGTCCCTTTCCTTGTCCATTAGTT
This sequence comes from Aptenodytes patagonicus, assembly GCF_965638725.1. NCBI lineage: Eukaryota > Metazoa > Chordata > Aves > Sphenisciformes > Spheniscidae > Aptenodytes > Aptenodytes patagonicus. Next base: position 131,643,053 of record NC_134951.1, on the reverse strand, counting down.
GTCCTTTCCACAGAGAATTTCTGAAGTCTATACTTTTTATTATGTTCCTTAATATCTTCTTATATATATAAGCACTCTATTCCAAAGATACTTTGGCAAGCCAGTATAATTGTACATTTATTAAACTTACTTGTTAAAACTCACTTCAAAAGTCAGGAATATAACTAACCTGTTAGCCCACTTTTCAGATAACCTCTGACTACTGGGCAAAACTTCGGCGGCATGTGTTGTCAATAGGTCACACCAAGTACGTTAACTGATGCTAAAGCCCTGGTAGTAGGGTGAGACTTTAAAAAAAAGACACTAAACAGCTGGCAGTTTGAAACGTGAAAAATATCGAAGACCTGCCTCTTCTTTTACAACGTAACTACAAAATAAGCACCTAACTTGCACTGCATTCTGTTCTCAAACTAAGAGTGCAAATTTAGACAGAAATAAGACAGTGTCGCAAAAATCCACAGAAGTTTTAGGAGAAAAACACCAGTAATCTAGAAGGATTATTTAAGTACCAAAAGTACCAGAATTGAGAAATCCAAATTATCTCAATAGTTGCTTTTCTGAGAAGGGGGCTGAATAGTGTTAGTAGTATTTTGGAATCCTGTTTTGGTACTTTTGTTCTTCAGCAAAAACAAGAAAGCTATGAAGCAAGGAGATGCTTATGTACCTTTTCAAGCTCATAAAGCAAAAATTACTGCTACAGTAAGCAACCAGTAGCAATAATAAAATACATTTCCTTTCCCGATTCAGGTATTTGTAAAATTTGTGCATTGCAGTATGAGACTTCGGTTTAATTTAAAAAGCTATATTTATTGTCCAAATCAAAAGACATGTATAGTTGCAATCACTGGAATGGGGGTTTTTCAACCATCAGTCTCACCTAGCAGCATGAGGCAGCTATGCCTACCCAAACTGCAACAGGCTATCCCGTGGCATCTCCTAAAAATCACACCCCAAGAACATTTCATGATTTTCCATAATCTAGATGAGGAATTGGAGCAACCGTAGGTGAACTACCTTGACTAACCCACGGTGTGGTAGCGGACATCCGAATTCACTTTCCTTTACACTGGAGGTCAGGGAGGGGAGGTGGTGAGCCTCAGTGAACTTCATTCATAAAAAAACGTAGGAGAAAATCTGGGCTCACTACAGCATCAGAAAAATGCCCACTGACTTGAGCGGTACAGGAGGAGAATCATCATCCTGCAGATGGTCACTCTCCCCTGACCTCAGGCCCCTTCGCAAGCTGGAAGTAATTACAACGCCAGACTGCGACTTACTCCGTACTGCCATTTACGCAATGACTTCTCCCACCTGAAAAGATGATGCAATTGTTGCAGAGAATTGTTCACTTCTTCAGAGATGTTTGTTGTTAGACACTTCCACATGGACAAATTAGATGCAGCTCATTACCTCGCTATCTCCTTTCTCATCTGCTAAGCTAATTGCTACATCTTGAACTCAGAATGCCATGGGAGCTTTCTATAAAATATAACCCTACATTGCTCTTTTATATACCCCATGAGACAAGTCTGCAAAGTTAGGTTGCGCTTGCCAGGAATAATATTGTATTAATTTCTAACCATATTCAAAAACGTATTATTTTGTTTTTCTATCAACACCAAAATCCATACAATACAGCAGAAGTTTTGGATACTCCTATCCTTAAGGGAGGAATGGAAAGAGAAATATATTTCAAAAAGAAACATTTCTGATGCTAACTAAAATATTGATAATCACATTCAGGTCAAAGCAGTTTCTGACTGTGATTTATAAAATTATGTAGCCACTTAAAAAGCTCCTCTAAAGTAGCCAATGTGATTTCCTGGAGTTGGTCTACCTTTCTGTTGCTTTCCCCATAAATTTTAAAATTGCAGTAGTCATACATACAGAAGGAAAATTCCCCCATGAGAACTCCCCCCCTCCTTTCTCCTGTTAATGTTCCATAAGAGTGAGAAATTTATGCTTGTGCTTAGCAAATAAAAGCAATCTGTGCTAAAAAAATCTGCACCAAAGTTTATTTTGGTATGCAATAACTTGAATCCTAGAAACCACACTTTGCCAGGGGGGGATCCTGAGTGTTAAGAAGAACTAGGATCCATGTTCCAGTGATCCTTGTGCCCCACGATATCGCACCCTCTTTTATAAGAAGTTTATCAGGTAACAGCATATACCAAAAATCACTGAGAAGTACAAAAATCACAAAATCAGTACTGGTACTGCGTTGCTTTGTACATCATCCTGTTTCTTACAGGAAGCTGTGAGACCCTAGGACAGCAAAGTGCTTCGCAACGCACGCTCTACGTGTTTGCACATATCAGAGGAGGTGCTTCTGCCTCATACAATGCATTCCTGCATTTGTAGTTACCCTCAGCACGCAAATTGTCTGACTAGTCTCAACACCTATCAAGCACCTTGACGCTAATCATACTGGAAATACAGAAATAGGTATAAGGATCGTGCTTCATATCAACACGTTGCATGCTCCAAAGCACCATGAGTTAACACCTCAACCACTTTCATAGCTAAGGAAAGCAAAACTGGAAGGACAGTAACACAAGAGAAAACTTGTGGTCAAGTATGCCACCAAGAGGCACAAAAAGCAAAACTGAGCAAGGCAAGGAAGAACAAAAGAGCAGCATCAGCGTGCAAAATATCTGGGAAGTCCTGGAATGACGTGCAATGTGGGGTCTGCCTTCACTACGCAGTCTTCACTTCATCTTCTTTAACTTCTGGATTGTAACTCCGCACAAGTAACTCTGAAATCCCGTGTGCAACAAAGCAAGAGGCTTAAAATCTGTGGAACTGTTATTAACACCAAAATGCAATAAACAGGGTGAGAAACAGTTCAGCAGCAACCAACCGCACATTTTAAAAATCTCCCAGTTTCTATGTAGGAATTGGTTCTCCAGGAAGCGGTCAGATTTCAAAAAATAGAGCATCCTTTAGCTTAGAAAAAAGGAACTGCTGGCAGTTGGACACCTCTGAAAACCTGGCCATTTCATGGAAATGCGTAGATGAAAACAACTTAAGTCAAAATTACTGACATTTTCCATCCCTATGGCCCTGTGTTGGCAGTGGCTGCTATATTGATTTAAGGGTGTTTGTTTTTTCAAATATAAGTGATTTTTTTTTTTTTTAAATATTGTCTACATCAGGCCTTAAAGTTTCTTGAGTTGTGTTTTATGTGAGAGGATTTAATGCTGTGTGGTTTTTAAAATTCAGGGGGTCTGATTCATAGCGGGTGTTATCACACAGACTTTTTTTTGTAGGGGAATGAAGTTACTCTGTACACCAAGCAGCGTTAAACTGTCTGAAATCTGAATGGCATTAGTGAAACGAAAGAGTAATGAGCTATTCGTTACTCTCAGGTAACATACTGAGAGTGGCTGAAAGGGGAGTTCCCACCACACTTATTTTTCCCCATTTGTGCTTCATAAACGGCAGATGCATACGAGTTATTCTAAGCTTCAGCAGCAGCCAGGACTTCCAGGTTTTTCCAGAAGAAAACCCTTTCCTTTCTATTCTTTTTTTCCCCCCATTATCTATTTAAAAGGAAGATTTTCCAAACATTCAAACTTTTCAGAAGGGGAACTGAGATTCAGAGGGCAAGAGTCTGGAAACAATTCGTTTTTTCTCTCTTTCATCTCAGAAATAACCAAATCTGTGCAAGACACTTCCTGCTGGCTTACTAAAGGCACCAGAAATAACCCTCAGAAGAAGCAGAAGTGACCACTACAGGATTTACGAAGGGGTCTGTGTGCCCTCTGCTGGCATCCGCAGCACAGCTCTAGCCATTGCTTTCATTAGACTATTCCTTTTAAGGAGGAGAACTCACTCCTACAGCTATAAAACCACCAAAAAGTTTTTAGATATTCTCTATTTTGTCTCAAGAGTATTTCTTATAGTTTTTATGAGTATTTAGCCGTTTCTGTGGCCCAATAACCTTCTTACATCGCAACAGATTAAGTCTTTTCCTCATCTCCCACTGAATACTTTATTAATTAGGCCAACCCACGACACAGGGACCTAGAAATAACATTTATCCACAGAAACAGAATATTTTGGCAGCACCTCTTGGTTGCAGTGGTAAGATAACCTTCTGTCTCAGTTCTCCCTTCAGTCCTTTTTGCACCAGTTAAAGAGAGCTGATATGACAGTTTTAAACATCCCCTGAAGGACTAATCTTGAAGGGGAAAAGTCTAGAGAGGACAACATTAATTCTAATTTTTGAGGATGTCCTTGCAAGCAATGGCACAGGGCATTCCAAAGGGTGTGCTGAGAGCAGACACTGCTCATAAATTAACATAAAGCTCTTCACGGCCCCTCCTTTGCCCAAGATCATGTCTAGCATTTGACCTCGTCATAGAAGGTAAAGACATCTGTAACGTGAGCTAGGAGTAACCGCTGTCTCCCTGGAGCTGTAAGTAACGCAAACAACCGACCAACTCCAGCGGTTGCCCTGGAAGCACCGACTTCACAGCGTCACAGTCGTACAGTAACGTGGTAAGGCCATTGGACACACGAGGCTCCCGCTTTGGTGGAACCAAAGTTTAAACATACTGGTCAAACACACAGGGTAGCTCAAGACTTAGTATCAACTGACTGTTTGAACATTTTTAATGTGACCAGCTTGACCCACTAACTGTGCAATGAAGATGGACAGAAACTCATCACAGATTATTCCTCAGAAATGTCAGGAAACTGAGAAAGAAAAATCAACAAGCATCTGTGATGCAGTTGTGACAATAAGTCACAGATAAGTAGTTGTTGTTTAAAAATTTATAACTGGGAGAGCAATGAGAAAGTTAGGACTGCATAATCTAAAGAGAGGTACAGACTAGGCTACACAGGATAATTTCATGCAACAATTGTGGCAAAGCATTGCTTCCTTTCTGCTTCAGATCTTCAAATATGAAAATACAGACATTCCCATCAGCACACAGTAATAAATTAATTTTTTTATCAAGTAAAGCTTGTACCTGGTCTTCACTTGTTAAGCCAAGGTGCATCACAAAATAAAAATGAACCAGGAAATCAGAATTTGGCAGAACATCTTGACGCCTAGTCATCATAGCACAGATCAGCCTGTATGCCTGAAGTTTACCTTCTTTATATTCATTTGGCAAGGTGGTTGCCTGAAAAGAGCAAAACGCTTGTATTATTACTTTTTTTTCTAGTAGCCAGCTAATGCAAAACTATCTTCAGCAGATTTTCCATAAAGCAAATCTGTTCCGTGTATTTATTAAAATACACTTGAGTCCAAATAGCCTTTGGAGGGTATTCATCTTTAGCCAGCAGTGATTACAGAAATTAAAAATAACGCAACCAAACATACACAAAATCAGTACTGATATAGAAGAAAATACTGATGTGTGAAAATTTTAGAAATAACTTACCTTGAACAACCATGATGCAAATATTCTGAGAGGAGGAATTAAGACAGGAGGAGAGGGAGTAGACTGATTGTCCACACTTATAGCAAGGTTGTCCCGTATCTAATGTTTTTGAAATAACAGAGTTAATAAAACTGATAGCTTACTTTATTAATGATCTTTATTTCATATTATTACTTTTTCATTTTATTTGATTTACTTTAAACACTACACCCTGCACTATAGAGAGTTCCTACTTAAGCCAAAACTACCAGGAAAGACTGTTCGACAGTGCTTCCCCGCAGCCTCAGCAAATACTACCATTTTAGGTCATACCACGGGCTTTTACACTGAATACCAACGTTTGTGGTATTCTATTCTATACTTCTATTTTCTTTGCTACTGTTTCGTCACCCCATTTAAATTAACTAATCTAAATTCTCTTGTCATTGAACAGGAACATTCTCTATTGGGGATATCTACTAGAAATCAAACAAGATTATCTTTCTTTATGACAGAATCCTCCAAGTCTCATGCTTATGTTCCAGATACTAATACTAAATAAAATTTAATTAAATTTTTACAACAAAAGAAAAATCATTATCATTAGATGTAAGCATCATATACGATACCTTTGCAAGTTTATACCACAACTCATAAAGATACCCAAAAACTTTTGCATGGATTTTAGGTGACTGTATGTTGTTCACATCTCCAAGAATTCCCAAGATCCTCCTCCATAACACAGCAGCAGAATCAGGATGCCAACCGATAAGGCTTCCACCAGCAATTATACTGCAGTCATCAGCAAGGAATTCACTACTGTCTGTAAATTTAAAAAAGTTCAATTTCCATGAATTAGAAATGCAGTGTACAGTATAAATTTGGTCAATAAAATAGGAATATTACTCCTTCCATCTCAAAAGTATTCTCTCCCACCATATCACCTCTCTCTTTTCCATTGCTCAAGCTAGCACACGATTCAAAGAAAAAAATGGCAGGAAATGTAGGCTAAAGGGCTTCCACATAGAGATGACACAGCTATAGATCAGTTTTATATCAGACAGACTGCCCCCACTCAAGGGTTGTTTTTTTTTTTTAGCAGGGAGGCAAACGCAGCTAAATGGAACACTCATGTACTCTGAGAGATTTATTCAATCAATAACTGGCTTTTACAGGTAATGTTTCTACTGCTAAGAGTCCTTTCTTTTTTAAGATCACACAGTATAAAACGACCTGGAAATGGAACTGATCAAAGGAACTAAAAAGTATGCACTACTAGTGATGAAGAATATGCTCAGGCACTATCATGTTATACAGAAGCAGTTCCTGAGACAGCAGTATGCAAACTGAGAAGGAAAGCAGGGTTTTGTGAAGACTGTCAGGATAATGGAATTAATATGCTTAAACAGTAAAAGAAAAATTCCATATTGAAGTGCAAATTTTAATGACAAGAGCTGTTACATTATCTTCTATCAGACCAGGGAAAGCTGTGTAGCAGCCTATCTGCAGGCAAAATCAGACCTATGGTCCAGTGTGGCACCCTGCAGTGCTCAGCAGCCAATGTTTCAAGGAAAGTTGCAGGAAACCTCTACACAGGCAGAGGGAAATAACTTGTGTCCTCCCAGAACCCAAAGAAGGTTAGCAAAATAAAAGGCATTTTAGATGTTTTTATGTTTGCTTGAATTATTTTTAAAAAAGCTTTTAGGATTATATTTCTTTTTGCTTTTTTTTTGTTTTGTTTGTTGTGGCATTATGAATTCCCAAAGTGTTAAAACAGATGTTATTTATTAAGCACATTAGAATGATCTTCAACAGATATATCATCAGGCAAATTGCATCTATGCTGTTCAGTGGTGGCGTCACAGTATTTTTTTGCCTTACACCATAGAGGTTTCTACAGCAAAACAAAGTTTTGCAACTTGGGTGAGAACCAGAAATGCAGTAAGGGCACACTGGCTCTGTGGGGCAATTATACATTTGTTACCCCATTTTTCTTTTTAGTTTACATTACCTTTCAGGTTATTTTATATAATTCATTCTCTTTGTACACACAAAGGAGCAATGTCTTGTATCATAGACATAAAGAAAGCAATGAATTTATGATACATAATAATCCTTACCATGTACTGTATTACATGCTACCTTTTGTACAATGGCAGTCTGAACAGTTGAACTAGGTGTGCTGGTTCATTAAATTAGAGATATTTCAAAGAAAAAGTGAATACGAAAAAGATATCCTTGAAACTATATATCTGTTAGCAAAAACAGCCTGTAAGTTAGTTTCATATGTTACTGCATTAAGTTATTGAACTAACATCTCTGACTCACATTATTAGATGGGAAGGTACCTTTACAAACTGCAAAGAATCAAAATATTTCTATAAATAATCATGAGTGTTGTATATGTTAAAGACACTATAAATGAAATGAAAAGGTAAAGGACTTTTACTTCCAAACTAACTCTTCTGAGAATGCCACTTACGACATCCTACTGGAGTATAGGCATTGTGTACTTTGAAGTATAAATAAGGAGGGTAACAGGATTAAGATGAGAGAAATTATCATGAATTAACTAGTTATTTCCTATCAGTCAAAATATATAGTAAGGAATTTCTTTAGACTATTCTGCTATGAAATAAAACCTATTAGCTTAAAATATAAATTAAATTCATTTATTTTACTTGAACACTGGGGCAGGCTAAGAGAGCACAAGTGATGAGCTATCAGATCTCAGTTGATTAGTAGTAATTTGACACAGTAAGCAACCCAATTATTTTCAACTGTGTGATCATTTTCTGGATCACAATTTATTGGCACCTATGTCAGCTTCAATCTGATTATCCAAATTCCTTAAACTCTGGGCGTTCAAATCTCATTTTTGAATGAACACTATGATTGAAACTCAGTGACACATGCCAAACAAAACATACTTTTTATGAGCAAACTGAACTGTATGAACTCCTTTTTGAGACAAAAATCTAAAATAGTAAATATATTTTCTGGACTACAGTACCTGTTAGATTTGCAGTATCTGAAGGACTAAGCTGAAGCCAGCGAGGTGCATCAGGATCCACACAAACATCTGCTGATGCATTAACTTCATGGTCTTCTTCAGAAGCTTGCCAGGGGATAAGTGCGATCTCTACTTCATTATTATAGCCAATGGATGTGTCACTGCTAACACTTTCACCTAAAGCAAGAAGGGGATTAATAAAGATCACAAACCCTGTTTTTAAAGACTACATTAGCAAAGCATGATGAGAAAAGCATCTAATATATCTGTAACAAGACAAAATTAGGACACTGATTTCAATTGCTACACTTAAGAAAAATACTGTATTTCTTGGAACTCACTTTTTTCTCTCTCTCTATAATTTCCATTTGATTGCTGCAAGTCTGCTTTCAAATCTAATTCAGCTGTACTACTGCTTCTTCGTACTAGTACCTTCAGAGAAAAAAAATTAATCTCAGCTTATTACAGTTTTGAGAACTACAACATATTTTAGCAAATTCAAGATACACACACAGTTATTGGAAATTAATTACAACTCAGTCAAGATATTTTCATGAATATTTAGACTACTAAAATATCTTTAAATGTCTTAAGGAAACCATCATGCTTTCAATTTCAGTTGTTATCCTCCCTTTCTTAAACTCGGTTTTCATACCAACAAGCAGCACTTTTTACTTAGTTTTTCCACAAATCTGAAGTCATTCAATACTTTTAAAAGCATCAAAAAATCTTTCAGGAAGAAATTAGTAGTCATCTCTTATGTCAGGGCATTACTCTGTTGCAAAACAACCCATGCAAAGACACCTGATCTTTTGTTTACCACCTTCTTCTTCGCCAAATGGATTTATAGCCTACTTGCTGAAAACCCTTCAGACAATTTTCTGCTTCTAGATGATACTGCTCTGTCCCTAAGCATAATTGTTTTTCTTTATATCTGGCAGATCACCTTCAAATTCACATTTCTTGCAACTCCATGTCACCTAGAATAGCAAAACTTAATTTCTGCCAGAAAAAGAGTATCATGTTTTCCATTGTAAATATGCAACAAAAAGCCCCAATGCCTTACCCCTAGGAGCATACTAGATCTAACTGCGAAGGAATCTCTACTCTAAAATTCCTCAATTCAGTTAACGTTTCTGAAATTCCATTTTGATATTTGCAATTATTAGTATTACTATTTTTAAATAAATTTCTTGAAGCAATTTCTGATCCACTGGCCAGACATTAATCCATTTGTTCTTTCTGCATATATCTGAGAAAACAGATTATTGCCACCAAAGAGACAACTGGCTTGTAGAAATTATTATTGTATCATCTAACATTGTAGCTTTTTTTTTTTTTTTTTTAACTGGAGAGAATTGACAATCATCCCCAAGAAATACATGTTTGCTTGCACTCTGCTTGCACTGCAGAGTAGTCCTTCTTCCCTGGCAAATCTGGCTCTTAGTGATCAGTGATGACAATATTTCAGTGGGTTGTGATATGAAGTCAAACTGGTTCATATGGTACATTAGCAAGTTATGCAGTGAATGTATGGTCAAAACCCCAGCTTCCACCTGCAAAAAGGGTGAAAGTGCAATACTGGTAACAGCCCGGCAGCATATGCTTGTGAATTTTTTATAACACATGCCACTAAAATAGAATGGGGAGCCAGGTTAATTTTTAATTCTCCCAACTACTGAGCTTACTTCTCTCCCTCTCCCCTCCACCACACAAAGCAGACTAGGTTTTCCTTCCTTTTTGAGACACTTTGTTATTCCTGAAGCGATTAATGAAAGCACTCTGCAGAAAATGTCTCGTCTCTCCTTTCTAGAGCTAAGTGTTAATGGTTCTTTAAGTCTAGACTTATGGGAGAACCAAGATCCAAAGATGAGATTCAGCTTGAAGACCTCCATTATGTATTGCATTATACTTCCACAAAGATGATCAGCCTCAGCCATTTATTATTTCTATCGTTTATTCAAAAGTTGCATTAAAAATTTATGAAGCTTGCCTGTCCTAATGTTAACTTATACAAACATCTGCAATACATAGCTGGCAATACAAATTGTGCTGAAGGAAAGCATCTTCCCCAGCACTTTAAAACATCAAACATTTATTGCAGTGTACTGTAGCTCTATAATAGCCATGAATTATTTATCTTTAAAAAGTTATGAACTTCTTGCTTATATTTAATATAAAAAAGAACAAAAGTCTTGTATAAGACTAGAATATAGCCAATTACATAAAACTGCGTAAGCAACTGACCAGATCAGGAGACACAGAATGATCGTACCAAATAGCATAATGAACAGCTACAGCTCAATTCCAGATTCCATTCTAGAAGTGCGATTAATGATTTTTCACACTTTCAGTTGCTACAGTTTCTAAATACTAAAAGGCATCTGATTAGAAATAAAACATTGTTAGAATCTTATCAATAATCACTCTCTATTTTGCCTTACTTGCTCAGCTTCATGTTCCTTCTTTGTATATCCCTTATTTTCCTGAACTGATCTGGAGTCTGAAGAAGTTAAATTATGAGAACTCCCAGCCTTTTTACCTAGAAATTTTAGAAAATAAACAAGAAATATAGACATTTGTGGGACCAAAGTACATAGCAAATTATATGAAAGTTTCAGTTACGTTTACATGTACACTTATATTTATAGTTAAGTGAAGTAATACAACATTAAAATGGAATACATGGTTTTGAAAAACCCTTCATAAGCATAACATACACGATAGGAATAGAAGTAGAACTGTTAGCTTTAACACACAAAATTTAAATGCAAGCCAGATAAAAAAAAGTTTAAGAGTTACATACAAAATGCATACATTCAAAGGTTTCATTTTTAATCGCTCTGCTTTATAAAGGGTCACGTCCTGCATTTGTGGTTTGTAACTTCTTAAAACCAGTTCTTTCAACAAGATACCAACAATATATTTACTAAGAAAAGGAGATAAAAACCATTTTAGAACAGAGCTGGAAACCAAAGTAGCATTTATGAGGCTGAACAAGTCTCAACACTTTTTCTTCAGAAGTACAATATGGCTATATTTTATCAAAATTACCTTGAAAAAAATCAGATGGAAACTGATCTGTAATATCTGAAGTGCTGCTACTTCGAGTTAGCTGCTGCTCTTGGTCTGCAAATAGGCCCATAGCTTCTGTTGAATTTTCCAGCTGTTGAGATTCTTCAACTTCTGTTGATTTAATTAAAACACAAAATATTTGCACGACCTCAGAATTATATACACATGTGAACTCCTCATCTAAGAAAGCTGTATGAAAAAGCGACCCATTCAAGTAATTAAAACTCCCAAGTTACTAAGCTGGAATGTAACTCCTAGTCACAGAAGTTATAATTTAAGTTTTATAAAATATCCTTAGAAAAATTGTAAATTTTAGAGAGAGATGTACGAGCAGTGTAAGTGGTAAAAAGTCTAGAAAAAGAACAGAAATTACTCTGCGGGTTCGGAGTGCGCAAGGAAGGGTGGGAGGATGTCACTTGAACAAAGCTATGTTTTTCAGCGCTAGAGACCCAAACTAGACCCTGTTTGTTCTGGAAACAGAAAGAATAGAGGAGAGGCAGCAAAACTACAATAAATGCAGAGTGCAGAAAAGATGACTGTGCTTACTGACTTCTCCTCCATAAAGAGGGGAAGGGGAGAATAAAAAAAGGCAACAATTCAGAGTAAAAAAAGATCTGAGTTACATATGATTTGGGCTTAGTTTGCGAGGACAAACTGATTCATGCAGCTTTTTTGCTGTAACTGAAAATGAGAATAGGAGAGAGAGGCATGATAATTCAAGTGAGAAAGCAGATTGACATACTGGGGAAGGAGCAACGGGAACTCTTGAGATTAGCTAGCAACACTGCTTTTAGAAATGCGTTTCTCTTAGCATTGGGGGGTGGAGGGAAAGACAGTTAACACTCAGGATCAAGTATGTTCGCATTCAGTAGTGGTGCTTTTAGTTATGGCCATGACACTGGTTAATGCCACCTACCATACTTAACCTAATTGCTAACTCTTTCCCCGGAAAGCAGTTAAAGAGGTGGCCCACACACCCCATCAAAGCTGACCCAACAGAACCACCAGCAGACTGTTCAAGGTGTTCAATCTGCACAGCCAATGCTATTTTCCTTTTCTAAAAAATTATGAAAAATGTTGCTGTAGCAACTCTTATGAAAACCCTTGAATTTCTTTTTTTCAATAAAGAACATGGGCTGAATTATTAAGTCTTCTAGATTTCTTTCAGCATATTGTTACATAATATGCACATTAAATAAAAGCGACCTTTCCACCACCTCCCTATTCTCCTCCTCTTCTCTCCTCTCCTCTGCTTTGCTTCCTGTCTGCTCCACAGGCACTGACATTGAAGCTACACTTACTCAGAAATGAGCAAGAAGTACAGCCCCTCGGGATATGAGATTACAGACCAATGTACACAGGTTGCAGCAGCAGCCCGCAGCAGGAGGACAGTACGCTTAGTTCACTCAATCTACACTACCAAGTGCGTTTAAGTAATATTTAAATACTTAATAAACATTGCGTGCATTTCAGAAAATTATCTCAAATACACATGTACAAAAACTAACTGTTCTGGTATTTACTGACCTCAAAGTATCACTGTTGACTTTAAGTGCCTTACAGAAGGCAATAAATAAAATAATAGATTAATAATTAAAAAAAGTTTGTCTTTCAGGTCAATGCCCATATCCACTAGCTAGAACAGTTTCAGTGTTACAACTGAAGATAACTGTAAGCAGCATGAGATGAAAAAACACTAAAGATATTTCACAGAATAGGAATCCCTAGAGAGCCATAATGCACCACATACAAAACTTTACTTTTCTTGCTACAGCAGCTAACGACTCTGGTTGGGGCTCAAGAGTCAGAAATCCCTCCCAGGAAGTGAAACGTGGGAGGTGACAGAAAGTCGTATTTTCAGAGACTTCCTAGCTGGAAACAGAAATAAAAGAAAGTCTGCTAACATGACAGAGAAATCTCACTGCTTCCACCAACACATCTTGGCTAGGTGATAGGATGAACGCTCTGCAACAAAGCAGCTTTGTATTCTCAGGCCATTACATCTGTTTTTCACATTTATGTCTGGGTACCAGTACAGAATTCAGTTCAGCAGTTGTACGCTTAGGGTTTGTTTGAGCTTTATTTATCACAACAGCAAGTTCCACAGGACAAGACTATATAGAAAGCAGGAAAAAAGTTTACTACGCTTTTGAGCAAAAATACGCCCACTTCAGTCCAAATAACCACTAAAATGCCCAAATCTGGATTGCTGCCTTTAGTTTCTGCATTCCTAATCCTTAGCATATTTGGTCAGCACTATATTACAACTTTAACAACCATCTGGAAACTTTTAATAAACCAAGTAATTAAAAGTGTAAACACGAGTAAAAGCATTTTTTATTAAGAAATTAAAATAAATTTTACTTTAGTTACTAGGGAACATAAATCTAATTGTAATTCATGATAATCTTTAATATTAAAATGAACAAAACCTGCATTGCTTGCAGTACTACAAACATTTTGAGAGAAATCAAACACTAACTGAGAAATAAGAGGCACAGACAAATCTTTTAGATTTCCTTCTGAAATCAGTAATTACAGGAAGAGTTCTGTAGAAGAAAAAAAAATCCACATTTGTAAGCATCGATTTGTAACTGAGTGTAACACAGATTGAATGAGATTTTTCTTTTAAATCAAGTAGCTCAACCAGCTGCATTTCTCTGACTGCGTATTTTGCTTGCACTAGTTCATACATTCAAGCATTCAACTAGTTTCTACAGTAGTTCCTTGAAAAGATATTGCTCTCCTTTTCCCTGAAAAGGTTTCTTATTTTGACAATGAACCCAGTGACAGAATAACAAAAAAGCATTAGAAACAGACACTTTTTGCCACCCTTTGTAACTTTGCAAAAGGAAAAGATATGCTCCCATTAAACTTGCTCGTCTCTTAATGGCTACCAATATTACTTAACACCATGTTTTGAACAGATCCAAGGCACGGAAAAACATCTCATTCCACACCACTAAAGAATAATCAACTGGACAGAAAGGGAGTAGACAGACAGCAGTTTAAAAATATAAAGAACATTTATATAAAAGATGACTTTAAAGTACAGTACCTGACAGTCTGTGAGAGCAAGAAGTGTAAGAGATACCAGGTAAGAGAGAGCTCACAGTGTGAAGCAGAAGAGGTACACTTTTAGTAGCTGGCAAAGCCTCATAAAGATGAACACAGTTGCTGATAGACTGGCTTCGCTTAGCTTCCAGGAAAAAATAAAGCAATAATTATGTCAGAAAAAATTATGAAATATTTGGTGTTTTGAATGTCATGATACAATGAAACACAAAGCTTTTGAAAAAAATAGTTTTACAACATTAAGCCCAGAAGTATTTCCTATAAGCTGTAAGTTAACAATGTGCAACTGTATCTCACACATTGAAAGTGCAATAATCAGTGATTTCTGAATCACAGCAGTTCCACAACGTGGAATATTTCATTTTGTCAGTGTATGATTCCTATCTCTGGGCTAATTTGACTTCCCCTTTTTTCTTTCCATTGAAGTACCTGCAGCAGTACATACAGCTCAAAAATAAAGAATGGAAAACTTATTCAAATTCCCCTCTACTAGCAATGCTCCCCCCCCAACACCAGCTACCTCTTACATTCATTCATCTTTGCTGAAAACAATCCATTTTCATCTGAGAAGTGGGATAGTGTGCTTCTCAAAAATCGATCTAAAGATACAGCTGCCTCTGGTTTTGCTTTTAAAACTAAGATCCCAGCTCCAGACTGGATAAAGCCCTGAGTACCCTGGTCTGACAGACAGCTGATCCTGCTTTGTGCAGGAGCTTAGACTTGATGAAGTTCCTTACACCCTGAATTATCCTGTGGACTCTGGTTTTGGGGTACTGAGCCCTGCTTTCTATGTTTCTGAACAGGATGATGAAAGGGACGCAAGTTACATGAAAGTTTTTGGAGTTCTTAAGTCACCTCAAAGGAAGGTAGAAGATAAGTGCAGTCTGAATGCATATCTTACTGAATTTCTCTTCAAAATAGCAACACTTAAATGGGTTCACTGTTTCTTAGAAAAAGAAAGGCCACGAAGAAAACACTTTCCAAGGTGGCTAACACTCTAGAGGCTGTCTAACATCATTATAAACTTGGTATTTTATGGATTAATACCCAATTGTCATGAGCTTAAAGTCTCCTTTAGAGAAAACCAGCAATTTATCAATTGTATTACTAAAAGTTATGCTGAATTACAGAAGTCTCTAACAGAAATTTATTAGGAAAAAAAGAATCCGTACAATTTCTCTTCTTGTATACAGCAATGTCAATGCTGACACTTAGAAGTCAGAGGGGAGGAAGGAGGAAGCAAAAATACTCAAGTAGAGTAGCAGGCAAAAGATTTTCTGCTGCTGCAGAAGTACTCTGTTCTTACTCTTATAACTCCAGATACAAGCAACAGATCAAAAGAAAGT
The DNA here is from genome assembly GCF_965638725.1 of Aptenodytes patagonicus. Classification (NCBI taxonomy): domain Eukaryota; kingdom Metazoa; phylum Chordata; class Aves; order Sphenisciformes; family Spheniscidae; genus Aptenodytes; species Aptenodytes patagonicus. The sequence continues at coordinate 131,627,169 of NC_134951.1, read as the reverse complement.
CTTACCTGGAAGCAGGAGGTGCTCTGGTATTTGTATGTTCACTTGGGGGGGGGGTTGTTGTTTTTAAATGGAGGAGGGAGAATATTAGGGATTTTAAAAAGCCTCCAGTGGGAGACACTTTTCCCAAAGTGTCCACTCTGCTAAAGAAAGTCCTCCCGTGAACAGCCCTGGCTTCTGTATTCACCTTAGGGACTGCCACATTTCGTTCTGAAAGATGACACCTCTGGAGGCTTAGTAGCTGTGTTTTGTGTGTTTCCAAATAGTCTTACCTTAGAAAAGGGATATACATTTGACATATTTGAAATGATTATTTGTTATAACCGCATGTGCAAATATAAAACTTTTTTGCACCTGCTGATTTGGGAGCCATTGATCATCACAAATCCCATGAAAGCCAGAATAATTCTCTTTTTATATGACCATGAGACACAAAATTAAACTAAGGGCTTTTTACACATGAAGTTCATCCTCCTACCTGACAACCTACTTGCTCCCTACCAAATAAGCTTTTCTTACTAAAGGTAGGAAGTTTCTTTAATCTGAACGTACACGACCAAGTAAAGTCCTTGCTGATCAGTACAGGTCCTCTGTACTGCTCTGGTGAGAAGTCTAGGGGAGAAATGCTGTAGCAGAAGAAAGAAAGAATTCTCCACTGGAGCACAAATAGGAACTTGCCGAATTTAAAAATAAAACAGACACAAAGAATGAATTGACTCCAATGCCAAAATGTTTTGTGATCTAAGCTGTAGACTGTGGCTTAGTTATGAAGCCTGTAGCCACAAAAACATACTAAATCACCTTCAAATTCTCCTGGTAAGAAACAACTAATCTGTTATGAATGAGGAAGGAAGCCGTGCAGCAAAATATCTCCTATTCAAAAGCAGGAGATTTTCTATGAGGAGTTTTAATCCCTAGCCCATTGAATTGGAACACAGAAACATGCTACCATGCAATAAAACAGAGATCAAACTCAGGCTTCTGAAATGCTTGAAAAATCAGGTATCTGTTCAATGCCTGCGGTCTCAGACATTCCCCCGTCATTCCTCACCCCTGTTCTCCCTTCTCCTGTTTTCCTCTTTCCAGAAGTAAACATGAGAGAAAAAAGTAAAAGGAGATGTTATACATACCTCATCATGTGAATAAAAAGAAAGCAAATAAAGCAAGTAAGAAAGGATGAAATTGTTTATTAAATATCTGGTTTACCTTCTGCTCACAGTAAATAGTATGCATGAAAGTTCAGAAGAAATATGTTATCTGAATGATGTTAATAAATGCTTTCTTATGAATTGATAAAAATAGGAACGTACTTTACTTCTTTACAAAAAACATAACTTGCACATGACTAACTTGCAATTAAATGTAATGTATTTAAAAACATATATTTAGAATTTTCCAAAATACTTTGGTTCTTTAATCATACTGGTAGTGGTCAAGACATCCAGACACAGGTACGCAACATCTCTGTTTAGGCATTTAATTATTAAGTTGCACGACTTTTGGAAGCAGCCACAACACAAAGGCAGATTTAAAACTTGAGTGTTACTGAGTGTTTGGGAACATAAGCATTTAGTTATGGTCTAACCTGTTGCTCTTTGACGAACAATATTTCTTGCCTTCTCAACTCCCGGGGCTCCAGAGGTCGTAGCACTTCTGAATCTCATTGGCTCCACAACTTCAGGATGACTTTTCCAGCTTAATGAAAAAGATCTTCCCACTACCGCTGTCTTTTGAGGCTCTAAAATGCCACCTTAGGGATAAAGAAAACAAAATTCTATAGCATCGCATGCTTTGGCACATATTTTTCCTAAAGTATGAACGGACTTACAAGCACTCAGACATGAAAAATATTAATCTTTTAAACAACAGATGAATTTTTACTATTATTAAAAAACAATCACTGCTTCAACTATGTGCATCAATTGCAAGGTGGCACATAAAGGTAGCTAAAATACTGTAATTAATAAAGTTTAATAAAAATACATGGAAAAGAATTTTTACATTGATGACTATGCCAGACTACAGCACAGGAAATCGTGTTTCATTTCCGCTACACAGAAAAGACTGATCTTAAGCACGTACTAAAAACTGCTAAATAGCTATCTTCTATTGACCCTAATTACCTTTCCTCCCACAATGAAGGATGAGAATACATAAATCCAAAGCACTTCACATTTGATTGAACAGGTTCTTACACTAGATTAAGTAGTACTTAATGTTAGATTAAATTAAATTAATTTTTAAGTTTAAACTTAAATGTTTAACTTGTTTGATACAAAAAGCACCGAAGCATAGAGACTAACCTTTTCCTCTCTGCTTCTTTTCTTTTTGTTCACTGAGCTTATCCAGGGGTAAGTTGGTCATTTCCACCCCATATACGGTTCTTGCTAGCACCACTGTTAGGGAGTCCATGATATTGGCCCACTCGTTTATGAGCTCCTCCCAGTCTGTCAGGGCGGACAGAACACTGAGCAGCTCATCCCACAGCTCCCGAGAAATGTAAACGCTCAGGTTTGCTCTGATCCAAGCCACAATCAGGGTCTGAGAGAAAAGAAACAAGAAACAAAAATTCATGCATTTCTGTCAACATGAATTCAGTATGCCAACACCAACCCGCACGCTGATAAAGTCAACACCGACCTGCATATTAGCATTGATCATTCGCGATGCACAGATATTATGCATAGATATTTTTCATCAAAAAACCACTCCCAGAAATTGGTGGGTAAGTAATTGTGAAAGTTACTGACTAAGGAAGTCTAAAAATTCCAAAACGTATGTTTCAGGTGGTCTGTATGTTCTCTGGTAAACTGAAATAATACGCTGTGTATAATAATAATACAATGAAGAACTGTTTCCTCTACCTACAAAATGATTATAGTGATTTAGCTACACTGGCATCACTCAGGCCTAGATACTGTAGCTGAGCATGCGAAGTACAATACAGTGTATAAATATTTTCATCTCATTCAATGTGACTCAGTTTTGACTTGCCAGCTGAACTTCTAGGAAAACAGTTACATCAAGCTTACACTTTAGAGATACTCATTGAAGATATCCCACAAAGAGACCATGTGCCTGCCTGTTCTACCACAGTTTGTAATAGAGCCCTGAAGAACAGATCAAATCAACTGCCTGTTGCACCCGGAATCTGTCTCCCTCTGTTAGGAACAGTTTACAAAATAATTACTTGTATTACCGCAAAAGAGAATTTTCTCATGTTTTACAAGTAGGTTTCATAGTACTGTGCAATAGCACTTAACTAAAACCATGAGTAATCATCATGTAAAACCAACATAAAAAAACCCAAAAAGACAAACAAACCCCAAACACTCACTCGGAAAAGTAATCCCGACATGCTATGAGCGAATGTATCCTTTATTTGGTTTTCTTTTGGCTTCTGCATCACAGCTTCTGTTATTCTAAGAAGTATCTGTAACATCTGTTCCCTGGTTCCAAAAGAAAATTGTACTTTTTGTTCACATGTTCTGTCAATTGTACTTGTTAGTTTTCATGTACCAAAAAACCCTCTTAATTCTCCAGTAAGCCTTATTTATTGATAATGTGATCACACTTCAGACTTCACAGATCATTTGCAAAATAACATTACTTGGTTGTGGTCTGTAAAAACTAATTTTTGAGAAGGTGAAGTCAGGAATGGCAATTCCAGCCAGAACCTTGAAGTCAAATAGTACACTGATGTAGACTCAGCAGAATCTGCTATCTCACAAATCAATTCAGAGGCAAGTCACAAGTGTGACTTATGTAACAAGGTCTACCCCTGAGAAAGCCAGTCTTTTCTCTACCCAATAATTCTCCCATAAAGTTTAAATGTTGGTAATTTTCTCTTAAATGATGCAGACTATATTAAGCTTACCATGTCTTTTTATTCATTGATAGTTCCATTATCATGCGCCTAAAGATACTCAGAACTGCTTTGCAAGCATCAACTTGCTCCTTCAGAAGCACAGGGACTTCAATGCACGGTTCCAATAAGAAAACATTTGCAGAGTTTGTCAAGAATACCTTCAAGACAGGCATTTACAGTCAGTTTAAATAGTGTCAGGAATAAAGACAGTCAAGACTTACAATAAATTACTTGTCCCCCTCCTGTCAAACCTTTCACTTTCCTTAGAGAAAGTTTTATGTTTTACCTGTCACTTTATTTTTCTACATCATTCTAGTGAAAAGTCAGGTGGCATTACAGACCTGACAAAGGCATGCATTGCACAGTATCGGTTTTGTAGGTGTATCTTCTATTCAGTCAGGACAGAGTACCATTCCTCCAGCTACTCATTTCCTATATGCTTGAGCAACCACCAATATATCCAATAAATGAGGTTCAATGAAAGCAAATGTACAGTTCTGACTAATTCCTAGTACCCACAGTAGAAAAGAAAATGCATCTTCTGTCTTAAAATAGCTATCTGGCTCTAAGACACGGTCACATGGTTTAATATACATTTTAAAGTTACAAATTAAGTCCAAGTCGTACCTACAAAAACCATCAACTGCTGGTAGCTGTTTTCCTTAATCTCAGAGACTATATTATAATTTGTAGTGTAAATTATGCAATTACTTAAGTTACAGCCTTGCAACCTTTCTATACACCACACCTGTAACGCAGCTTGAGCACCAGCTTTAACATTTTTGTCCTCGTCTTCTAATATACATCCTCTGTTAACAGCACTGGTAAAGGAGTATGTTCTTCCCCAGCTGGATGAGCGCTTATGTCCTGAATGGTCAGAGGAAAGCTTTCAAAAACATGATTCAGTTAGTGACAAACCAGAAAGGAATATGTCTGTATTTATTCAAAATCATTTAAAATGTCAAAAGCAAAAAAGGGGGAACTGTCATGTCCTACATTCATTTCATGTCTATTATTTCTTAACCTCTGATCAAACAGACAGTATATGGAATTTAAAGGTTCATAAAAGTTTTAAGAGCTATGTTATTTTACATATTTTATATCACATTTTGTAGTCACTGTTTGCAGTAATATTTGAATTTAAGGCTGGCAAAACTATGAACCCCCTACAAAAGTAATCTGTCAAAACCTTGTAAGTCTCACTATGTTTTTACCACTCAAACCTCATTCCCAGTACAACAAAACTTCCCTTTAAATAGCTTCACAGCGTCAATAGTGTCAAAGTCAACTTTTACTGATGGTTCAATATAGGATATTAAAAAGGTGATGCACAGAATTTGTATCTACACTTCAATTTCCTAGATTAAGGTGTCTGAATCCAAATATTTCACCCAGTATATACAAATCAGTAGATACTATCAAATTCTTAAGTAACTACCGCCAAAAGGAAATAGTCCTACATGCACTAGGCCAACAGACAGTGTAACTTTTAACACTGCAGAACTTATTAGTATTTCTTCCATTAAGTTCATGCTATCATATTTGTATAGACAGGGAATAACCAACAAATTACATTTTTCAAAAGAGCTGCAATTTTTCCCTGGACTCAGTAAGGGCTACTGAACACTCAGTATTTATTTAAATTTTTGGACCTTAAATAAAAGCATTTTTTAATCTTGATTTTCCACACATTTTTTAATTTGTTACTCATTTACAAAGCGGGTTTAAAACTTAAATCATATATTGTAGGCGAACAGAATAAAGTAAGTAACACTGATACCATACATGTTTACCATCTGTTTGCACTGATGAATCCTCTAAGTTGACAACAGCATCCTGACTGTCTTCCTTTTTGTCTGGCTCCTCCATGAACACAGGCTTCTCTTGCAATATCCACTTTCGATACACCTTAACCACTTTTCGTGTTGCAGATATATCAGAAGGTGGCAATAAAAAAGCCTAAATTGAAAAGTTAACTGATTTTACTATACATAGGACATAGATGTGCATGCATATACAAACACACCCACACACTACCACCCATAAATAATACAGTTCAAAAAAGAAAGGATACATAATTTTTATGTGTGTACTAGAAGGAGTTATGACTAATCAACAAGCTATGCATATACCTACATCATTCACAATTCCATAACTATTAATTCCAAATTACTTCCATGTTGTATTTGTTTGGACAAAAAGAAAGAGGTTGTTTTTGCTCCTTGCAAGCCATCTAACTTAAGGTGTATTTATCTCACAAGCCTTTACTAGCCATAGAGGTCTGGCAGGCTAAACTTAGGTACTATGCTATGCTGTCTGGAGAAGACGACTTCAAATTACATCAGCAGTATATGATGTGAAATGCCATTTCAGCATATGTAGGTAGAGACAAGACAATAAGTTGTGATGAGGATAACAGTGGCTGGCATTCGACCCTTTCTCACTACAGTTTTGGAAATCACCACAATGAATTTATTTTCAACATGCTACTCAATATCTGTATTGGGAATCATTCTGTAAAGACATCCTCTGCAAAAGCTTTCAAAGGCTAGACTGGCTGCTTCCCCACATTTCTGGAGGTCTTATGAGACTAAAAAAAAATATAGTGACAGAAGACCTTTGCACTGCAGTGAACAGGCACAGAAATCACTGTCTCAAAATGCTATCTGGTACAAAAAAGCATATTTTGCCAACAAAATATTTTTTATATCAATATGTGTTGTATTATAAAACCACTGAAAGAGATGAAAATACATTTTTCGTATTAAAAAAATAGGTCCTTTCAACTATGAAGAGATTACCTGCTCTCCATGATTAACATGGTCAAAAACTATAGCATTTCCTTATACCCAGTTTAGATGCAAAAACATTACAAAGGAATCTTGCTCAGGCAGGGGAAATCTTTGCATCACATAGTGCACTGTTGTCTCTAGTCAGCATGAAGTGCAACATCCAACAGCTGATTTCAACAGAAACTGAAGGTTTAGCAAAAGCAAGTTTAAATATGCTATACAGCAAGTATGTGAAACTTCTGAAAATATCTTCACAGCCACTGTCAACTTAGGGATGCATAAACCGAAAAAGCCAGAAGCCAACTGCTAGAATATTAGAGAAACAGCAGCTCATCAGCAGGATGAATGGGCACTACACAGAATGCTTTCAGAAAGGCTAAGAAGTGTGTGTGTGTGCCAGGGGGAAGAGTAGAGGAATTCACAGTGACTAGTGAGATTCCTGTAAGGGAGAGAGAAACACAAAAAGGAGCCAAATACCATTATCTGTTTCAAATACTGAACACTGACCATATTGAACAAAGATAAAAGTACTGCATGACGTTAGCCTTTGTTCCCTGGAAGCTGGTCTAACCTTACACACCCTGAACAAACACCAGGAGAGGGCAGCATGCCACAGCGGTTCTTAACATACACAGAAGTACTCCCTCCCGTCAAAATGCCATCCATCCCACTGAAAAGCAGTGGTACAAGTAGTTCCTAAACCATGCCGCACAAGATACTTCATAGTAAAGTATGTGTGCTCACTCAGCTGCTGGAGAGTATCTTCTGCACATTTATGTGACCTGCAACTGCTGCTTCAACCAATTTCTACCTTGGCACCGGACCAAAAAAAACCCCCAAAAAACCTGGGACTCTCCAGTAGGTCTACATGTATTTCTATCCCAAACAATTGAAAAGATAGTCAAATTAATGAAAAACACTAGTAGAAGCAATCAATGTTGAAACAGACATTAAATACTGACATTGATCACAGGAACAAAAATCTTACTAATTCAAATAATAGATTTCCAAGCTAATAGCTCTTTACACACCTTTCAATTACATCATAATACCAAGAACAAATAAAGTGGCCTATTCAAATAAGACACGTTGCCACCTGGCATCAGCAACAAGCTTCAGTTCCTATAAAAATGTCAGAATTTTATCGTTAAAACTAGACCTAGGAAGGACTCCCAACTAAAAGGGTGCTGGTGTGATTAGCATCGTTTGACCAGCGACCTGACCAACAGCCTTCGCAGTGTTCTCTCTCATAACCATGACATTTCCTTTAAAAAAAATATACAATAGCAACTAAACATACACACTTACTTGTCGAAACACCTCATTAACAAAGTTAACATATCCTCGAGTGGATAAGAGTATTCTCTGCACCATCTCATAGACAGTCCGGTGCTGCTCTTCGATGCTGCAGAGGCTGGAATTGCTGAGCCTTCTGTCGGACAAGGTGCTGCTGTTAGAACGGCTTCTCTCCTGCTCACTTGCATAAGACATACTGGTTTCCAGCTCTGCGTTTTTATCTTGGTTTACAACACCAACAGTCTACATAGAAGAAATGCACGCCTAATTAAATAACTGAAATAGCGTACACAAAAATCTGGAATACTTACGCAGAACTCAAGACACTAGAGCTCTTTTTCACACAACACACGGGGATCCCAGCAGTCAGGAAGTGTAATTTTCAGTCTACTACTCGATCCAAGAAGGAATTTGTTCTTATACTCTACCTAATGTACACTTCATATGGGCCCCCCCAGCCCAGAACAGCTGACTGACTTGTCCATTCCGCAAGATAAAAAAGAGGGAGGGGTTCACTGGTGGGAGTGGAGGAATGCACAGACACAGTGGAGAGGAATCCCCAAGTCCCTTCATTTTTGGGAAAAGACGGATCATACCACTATACATGGCTCATACTCTTGCACATTTTTATTCCTGACAACTCTTTGTCAGGTTTTGTTCTGGCATTGCATGTATTTTGCAACATCTTGAACCGTGTCCAGCTAAAATGATCCGGTCAGGAGAAGACAGAGGACTAAAAAACTGCTTTTGAGTTACCAGAAAAAGAACACCAACTTACACTAACTCAAAGCATCGCCCAAATGCAGTTCTGCTTTATGTTTACATTAATAAGGCTGCCCTCTGTTCGACCAAGTGAGCAGTAACAGAGCAGCAATAACATCTCTACTGCTTTTTACAACGAACTTTTTTGGTAAGACTCAGCCACACTAGTGAGGCACAGGCTAACAGTAAGTGAACTTCAAAGCCACTAAGAAGTCTACATGTGCCAAAAGTCGGCACGCAGCTTCATCTAAGTGATAACTTTCAACCAGTTTCCATTTTGAGGGCAGCAATACTTTTATGCAACCTAAATATTTATTTGGTGTCAGCTGTCCATAAAATTCAGTGAAGAGAAAAAAATTCTTTTTCCAGGCTATGTCTGTTGGAATGGCACAGCAGTTTATACAAAAGGTGGAATTTCCAATGAGAAAGAAAAGATCAATTAAAAAAAAGCACTTTCAGTAGGTAAGCTACACTCAGCTGGTTTAGGGCTTCAAACTTCTACAGTGAAGAACTCCAAAAAACAAAGTGAAAATATACAGTTATACAATAATAGTTAATGTATGCTTTTCCACTGAATCCAGATTTGACACTGACCTACAATTCAAGAGAGGAATATAAGCTGACATTGATCCTAAATTTTAACCAGGAAGCTGGAGAGTCTCTTAAAAGAAAAAGCATCTATTTCTATAAAATTCATTGTGAAGTCCCTAATCCTAGAGAAGTCTCAACCAGCAATTGGAAAGTGAAATATTTTTCTAACATCTCATTGTAAACAGCTGCTATAATCAAGAGGAAAACAAAGCAGCCTTTGATGTTGCTGGGAAATGGTCTATGGCACAAATAAGTTTGACAGTTTACAGAATAAATTCCAAAAGTCTAAATATAATACTGATGAAGCTGGTAAGGCAAACAGTTATGAGAAAAACAGAATTTCTAGTAAATTACTACAGGGTTTCCCTTGGAGATTCCCTCCTTCATCAAAGAAAAAAAATCAACTAATCACATACATCATTTATTCACTTAGGGGTAGCATTTCTTTCTTACTTCAGTTGTCAGTGCATTGAGATCATTTGCAAGGTTAGCATACACATAAGAAAAGAGAGGTAAACTTTAAGGCACACCTGAATAATTTTAGGGAGCATTTCTCCTCCATTTTTTGTATTCTGAACAGCAGTTAAATATTTCTTTTCAAGAAAGAAGGTAACAAGCCACTTAATAAAAACAACTCGAGCTGCCATATATGGGATTTTTGTGCTATAGACATTTTCATTGTTTCGTGTTGCAGTAATGTATACTGGTCTTGGTCTTATATCAGGAATATCTGGTGAGATAAAAAGAGAAGATATAAAGAAAATCTAATCTTAAAAAACTGTAATTGCTTCCAGACTCTGGTTAAATGTATTGAACACGTCACCAACAACATTTTCTCCATATGAAATAACAGATGCAATGGCTGCCTGCTTTTATTATATTAATGCTTATATTCTATCATAATTTTATTACGCCTAAAGAAAAGCAAGAACATAAAAGCACAAACTTTCCTGAAGGCTATCATTTGTATCACGCAAAACAAAGGAAAGCAAAAGAGAAGGGCTGCAAAAAGAAGGGCAAAATCTGAAACAAAGAACTGCTCCTACTACAATGTAAGTTAATTTTATAAGTTTCACAGAGTTTTATATTAATAAAGTACAGTGAGAAAGAGAAGATGGCTCTGGAACACTCAATAGTGCAAAGATTAAGAAGAAAAAGGATACTTAGCACATCAGAAAGAGAAGTTAACTCAGGTGCAAAGAGCACTGCACAAGCTGAAATAAAAGAAAGAAAATGCATGGGAAGAAGTGGAAGATTGCCGAAGGGAGATAGGTTGGGTCACAATTCATTCAGATGCTTAGATTTAGGGAAAAAATCACTTGTACACTGCTGAAAAACACGGGAGGCCTGGGCTCTAGCTGTGAACAACACAGCTGAAGTGGCATTGAGGTGATTTTAGACACTAAATATTAAACTGCAAAGGACAGGAGTTAAAAGTCAGAGGAGGGAGGGGAAGGATGATGAAGAAGAGGCTGCAGTACATCAGGTGAGTATTAACACCACCATTCCTATGGACTCTGATATGTAATTCAGTAGAAAATTAGGAAAAATGTGAGCGTTTCTGAAATAACATGCTTTTAATTCTACAACTGTAGATGTACATCTCCATTTCCTTTCATTTGGCCCTTCATGCTCATTTTCTCTTCAAGGAAACAAGAAGTAAAATAAGAGTAGCTAAGTTAGCTACTCCCTCGCACTTGGGCAGCTTGCCGATTCTTTAAAAAACCCGTCAGAGAGCATGTTCAGTCTTCATTACATATCACAGTTACAGAGTCCTCGCTCACTTGATATAAATGCTATGCCAGTGGAAATGTCCTTAGGAAAGGAGAATCAGGCCAGCCCTTATGCAGTGATGAGCAGCAGCAGCTTCCTGGACTATCTCAGAAAATCAAAAGTTGTGCTAGGAAAAAATCAAAACATAAAATCATAGACTGGTTTGGGTTGGAAGGGACCTCTAAAGGCCATCTAGTCCAACCCCCATGCCGTGGGCAGGGACATCTTCAACTAGGTCAGGTTGCTCAGAGCCCCGTCCAACCTGACCTGGAATGTTTCCAGGGATGGGGCATCCACCACCTCTCTGGGCAACCTGTCTCAGTTTTTCACCACCCTCAGTGTAAAAAATGTCTTCCTTATCTCTAGTCTGAATCTACCCTCTTTTAGTTTAAAACCATTACCCCTTGTCCTATCGCTACAGGCCCTATTACATATATATGCACTTATGTATCTATATACGCGCGCGCACGCACACACACATATATATATGAACAAATGGTCCCTTTTTGCCTTAAACTCTTAAATTGTATTTCAACATAAGGGGGAAAGGCATTTTCTGCTATGAATATTTTATCTTTAACCTTCTAAACCACACTAAAAACGTGTTGATTAGAGACACCCACTATCCATTTTACCCCGTTGCTAATGAAAACAAGCCCTGCATTCAAAGCTATTTTTACTGTTAAGATTTGCATAATAAAGCTGTGCTCTGACTCAGATTTCTGCAGTTGAAGTAACTTTTTCCTTCTTCATAAAGTTTTCTAATTTGAGGGCTAAACAGTAAGATAATTCAAAAACAGTTTTAAGATCCCAGCTCAAGTATTCTTCTTAGCAGAAATTAATACAACTCACTTACAGAGCTGTAACTCTAGCCAGTTTAGAGAGGTATGCTTATATCATGGGTTCTCATAAAATTCCCTTTCTTTTAATTAAATCTCCTTATTCTTAAATGCCCATTTAAGTTCGAGAGAAACTTCGAATCAAGATAACAAGGGAGGAAAAATCCTCATTCAACAGAACTGTAGCGATATGCCAGCAGGTAACAGAGATGCTACTGAGAACAGTCACCGTTATTTCTTTTTCTACTTAAAAGAGAAAATTCACTACTTACCAAGAACAGGTTTGTAGAGGTTGGTTAGCTTTGTAAAAGACGGAAACAAGTGAGGCAGATAGTATTTTCTAAACAACGTGAAGAGAAACTTAAAACCAGTGTCTTGGTTCTCCTTATTCTTCCACTCTAAGCTTGCAGCCTTTGCCATGGAGTTAAAGAGAAACAAACAAAAAGCTTTAAGTTAATGTATTATACTGACCATCATTTCACATTGAATACAAAAGATAAACAATTACACTTTAACAAGAGATAAAAAATTAGCACTATCCAAAAAAACTTTACAAGCTGCAGTAAGAATATAAGATATTACCATGAGGGCTTTGGCATATCAAAGAAAGCAAGCTCATTAGAAGCCAGCATATTTGTGCTGTTCTAATGCACTGAAGCACAGAAAATATATTAATGTTTTAAACAAATTTGCTTCTTACCTGTAAATTTAGATAAAGTTACTCTGGGCTACACTTTTAACACAAATACGTTTGTCATCAGAAACATACTCAATGCCCATGTTTAATACAGTGGCACACACATATGCAATACTCTTTGCAAAATTTGACTCAAGGCACAAGTAGTTTCCACTGACAAGAAGAGGCTGACATTAAGTTTGTTTTTAAAGGTACTCTTCCGTTCTTGCATAGATCAACACCAAGGAGTCATACATGTACTTTGAAGTTGCTCTTTACCGACAGTTTTGAACTACAATTCCTTGGAAGACTGTCAAATTTTGACAGAGAGTTGCTCTTTTCATATTAAAACACCTTCAATTTGGAATAAGTTGCACATAACCTATATTGGTGTGTTTTCTATATTTGTATAAGAAAATCCAATACAATTTCAAATAAGAAAGGTAAAAGTAGACATCTCTACAATGAAGCACTTTTTCCACTGATGCCTTAAACCTACCTGGGTTTTAGTCTCTTACATCACTTCTCTTTTTGTGAAACTCAGGCGAGCACTAAAAGTGTTTCTCTTTTGACATATACTTTAAATTCAGGCCCACCTCTTTTTTTTTTTTCTTTTTTTCTAATCAACATCAAAAGCCTACAGGATCCTTAATTTTTTTTTTTTTTCTCAGTAAGGCTCTTAGAAAAGCCTGTCCAACTGTATATAGCAGATGACAAGTTCACTGAATCTATACCCAAGATGATAATTTATTAAGTTAAAGAAAAACTGACTTCTTTACATCAGTCATGTGAGATTTATTTATTTATTTTCTTTTAAACACATTTTCTTACTTTAATCTGTACTAGATCTTTTTCCAAATCTCTAAAAATTGTGGAACTTGCGATGTCCTACTTTTGCAAAATACACATGTAGAGCTTGGAAACAAGACTACTGAGTTTTTGTATCATTTTATTTGCTGTGCAAATAAACTAACTCATATTAAATTCTACCCAGTCCCAGACATAAATTCTCTCGAAGATGCAGATTTACTCTACATTCTGGCTCTCAGCGATCATTCTGCACTTGCATGAGATTATTTTAATCTCATCTGCTGTCTGTAGCAAGAAGGTTACTGCCCAACTGTGCTCCCCTCTACCAAGCAACACAAATAAATGAATGTTGATGAACCACAATGCAATTGGATTTATAGTGTAGTCAGTTTTTTAGATCCCAAACACATAATAAGAGTAAAAAAAATATTTTCACTGTTCTTTTTAAAGTGAAGTGTTGTGAGAGACTGATATGTAAAACAAAGAGTGCCATTTAAGGAGTTGATAATTTCATACAGCCACTTTTCAAAATAAAGCATTTATTCAAGATGACAAAACCCCTTCCAAATATAATTTTGGTCTTGCCTTTTGATATTAAAAAAAAAAAAAGTATCTCTATGTATTTCATTATCTTTTATCTTTTTTTTTAATACTGAGTTCTTTAACGTTCACTGTATATACAGTTTCCCCTTTATTTAAAAAGTTGCTTAACTTGTACTTTTTAAATATATATGCTATCTTAATTTCTTTCCTGTACAGATTAATCTGATCTATTTCTAATTAAAACTTATTTACGTTACTCGCATCCTTTCAGAAAAAACTCAGAAGCCATCTCTCCTTTTTTTCCCCTTTCTCCAGTGCTCCTTTACATGTCTTCTCAGCTATGTATGTGTCCAAAGAGAACAAATTGCATCTTTACCCCATATCAATTTTCTAAGTGTGACCACAAGCACATAAAAAAGTCAGTTATCCTGCAAGTTTGGATAACATTCATTATTATCACAAGTGTGAAAAACAACTTGTTTTCACCAAAAATGGCACAAGGAAATACCTTTGGGATGATTTTCCTTTTAAAAACAAGAGTAAGAAAGTGCAGAAGACAGCTTCTTCCTGGGGAGGGGCAAAACCAGCTCTGTATAGATACAGTGTAGACTTAATTTTCTACCACAAGTACATTCCTCCAAATATGAATAGTTAAAAACATATATCCTCCGCACCTGAATTACCATATATTTTAACAGTAGTTGAAGAAAATAGCAGGTTTGGTCTTCAGCAATTTTCTCTCCAGAGACAGCTGGCAAAAGTGGGGTTATTTCTTCTGGAAAAATCTTAGCTAAAATAAAAAGAAAATGTTTTAAACATAGAAAACCTGAAAATAGTTAAATAGAAGATATTTTCTATAAAAAGATTAATTTGAAAATAATCATTAATGCGCTACTGAGTTGTACAAAGTCAAAGTCCAGTAACTGCTTGGGCTTCCCGTATTTCCCCAAGTCCTACCACATATAATCGAGGATGGCACCAACCTCTGATTTACTGCAGTTTGGAAGGGTTAACACAAGCAATCACTGCAGATTAACCAATACGCTGTAAATCTACACACTTACTTATTTTGCAGTAACATGTTCATATAGCTTCATCTCAATTAAAAAAACAAACAAAAAAAACCCAACAAAACCCAACCGTTCTGAACTCAGAATGACAAGAAGAGGGGCCCAAGAAAGCTGGGTAATATTCAAGGATCACCTCCTTCAAGCTCAGGAGCGATGCCTCCCAGCAGAGAGGAAGTCAGGCAAAAACGCCAGGAGGCCTGCCTGGATGAACAAGGAGCTCCTGCACAAAACTCCAACACAGAAAGGAAGCCTACAGAGGGTGGAAGCAAGGACAGGTAGCCTGGCAGGAATACAGAGACATTGTCTGAGCAGCCAGGGATCAGGTTAAGAAAGCTAAAGCCCTGATAGAATTAAATCTGGCCAGGGACATCAAGGGCAACAAGAAAACCTTCTATAGGTATGTTGGGGATAAAAGGAAGACGAGGGAAAATGTGGGCCCTCTCCAGAAGGAAACGGGAGACCTGGTTACCCAGGATATGGAGAAGGCGGAGGTACTCAATGACTTTTTTGCCTCGGTCTTCACCAGCAAGTACTCGAGCCTCACCACCCAAGCCGCAGAAGGCAAAGGCCCCCGCTGGGAGAATGAAGAGCCACCCGCTGTGGGAGAACATCAGGTTCGAGACCATCTAAGGCACCTGAAGGTGCACAAGTCCGTGGGACCTGATGAGATCCATCCGTGGGGTCCTGAAGGAACTGGTGGATGAAGTTGCTAAACCACTATCCATCGTATTTGAGAAGTCATGGCAGTCCGGTGAAGTTCCCACTGACTGGAAAAGGGGAAGCATAACCCCCATTTTTAAAGAGGGGAAAAAAGGAAGACCCAGGGAACTACAGGCCAGTCAGTCTCACCTCTGTGCCTGGGAAGACCATGGAACAGATCCTCCTGGAAGCTATGCTAAGGCACATGGAGGACAGGGAGGTGATTCGAGACAGCCAGCATGGCTTCACCAAGGGCAAGTCCTGCCTGACCAACCTAGTGGCCTTCTATGATGGAGTGACTACATCAGTGGACACAGGAAGGGCTACAGATGTCATCTATCTGGACCTCTGTAAGGCCTCTGACAGGGTCCCCCACAACATCCTTCTCTCTAAACTGGAGAGGTATGGATTTGATGGGTGGACTGTCCAGTGGACAAGGAATTGGTTAGATGGTCGCATCCAGAGGGTAGTGGTCAACGGCTCAATGTCCAGATGGAGATTGGTGACAAGCGGCGTCCCACAGGGGTCTGTATTAGGACCGGTACCATTTAATATCTTTATCAAAGACATAGGCAGTGGGATCAAGTGCACCCTCAGCAAGTTTGCAGGTGACACCAAGCTGAGTGGTGCAGTTGACACACCAGATGGACGGGATGCCATCCAGAGGGACCTGGACAAGCTGGAGAAGTGGGCCCGTGTGAACCTCATGAGGGTTAACAAGGCCAAGTGCAAGGTCCTGCCCCTGGGTTGGGGCAACCCCTGGTATCACTACAGGCTGGGGGATGAAGGGATTGAGAGCAGCCCTGCCGAGAAGGACTTGGGGGTACTGGTGGATGAAAAGCTGGACACGAGCCAGCAATGTGCGCTTGCGGCCCAGAAGGCCACTCGTATCCTGGGCTGCATCCAAAGCAGCGTGACCAGCAGGTCGAGGGAGGGGATTCTGCCCCTCTACTCTGCTCTGGTGAGACCCCACCTGCAGTACTGCCTCCAGCTCTGGAGCCCTCAGCATAAGAAAGACACGGACCTGTTGGAGTGGGTCCAGAGGAGGGCCCCAAAAATGATCAGGGGGATGGAACACCTCTCCTATGAAGAAAGGCTGAGAGAGTTGGGGTTGTTCAGCCTAGAGAAGAGAAGCCTTTGGGGAGACCTTATTGCAGCCAATATCAGTACTTAAAGGGGGCTTATTAAAAAGATGGCGGCAGACTTTTTAGCAGGGCCTGTTGCGACAGGACAAGGGGTAATGGCTTTAAACTAAAGGGGGGTAGGTTTAGACTAGATATAAGGAAGACATTTTTTACGCTGAGGGCGGTGAAACACTGGCCCAGGTTGCCCAGAGAGGTGGTGGATGCCCCATCCCTGGAAACATTCCAGGTCAGGTTGGACGGGGCTCTGAGCAACCTGATCTAGTTGAAGATGTCCCTGCCCACGGCAGGGGGGTTGGACTAGATGACCTTTAGAGGTCCCTTCCAACCCAAACTATTCTATGATTCTATGATAAGATCAGAAGGCTATACAGCTGCAACAAATACAATAGCTTGACAAATTCAATACATCTCTGAATTATAAAGACAAATAGTATCAGCCATGTGACATCTTCCCCACAAGAAACTCTACAGCTCCACAACGACCTCAGTGGAAGGGGGAGGCAATACACCCCTCATGGAAATTCTGTTCATTTACTCACCGTCTGGCGAATTAGGAGGACTAATGAGGTTATCTAGTGTACAGGGACCTCGTGAGGACATAATGGGTGGAAAGCCAGGCACAAGGCATGCAAATATTAATATCTGCTCTTCTGCACAGTTAGTCTGAAGCGCTTGAAGCCAGAGAAGAAACAGTCGGATTCCTTCACATCTTATCTACAAGGGGATGATTTTGTAGAAAAAGATATTAAAACAAATTTGTAAGTACAGTAACACAGTCAAATAGTTAAGAAAATGTATGACAAGTACTTTCACCCCAGCTATATGCTAGTAAGTCTTTCCATCATACCAAGAGTAATCATATTACTAATTTAATCATGAGCAGAGAAGGGCGGGAGCAAACTGTACCCAAGGTGGTGGCACTCCAAGGAGGCAGCATTACCACTCCAACTTCAGTCAGAGGCCAAAAAGTTCTAGTTCCACTCCCGCAGTTCCTGGGGCCAAATGCATCTTGGCTAGTCTCAAGACTCAATCTTAAAAGGGGCTCTGGAAGTACAACAGCACGTGTAACGCACAACCAGGGAGCTGCCATCACTTCGTGCCCTTGTAAGTCTGAAATCTTGGCCCCACAGAGGTCAAAGCAAGCTATTGTGCTCAACATCACTGAGATCAAAAGATGCTCGTGAAAACTAAGATGCAACAAAACCACTCAAGGTAGAGTATTCAGTAAGTTTACTAAGTTTATTTTCTTTTTTGGTTTTATTAACAAGATACAATTTTAATTTCGGCAATATATTTAGAAAAAGAAAAATGGATTTAAAACTCTTTGGCAAACAAGAAAGCAATACTTCTATTACAGTATACTTAATGCTAGAGAGACATGAAAAAATAAAGTATTAAGCAAAATATATCGATACCTTCTCCAGGTAACTTTACAAAGGTCATTAGAACAGCAAAATGACTGAAGATAAATATTAAAATAATCTAGGATTAAAATAATAAAATCTATGATTAAAAGGTGAATGTAAAATTACAAACCCTAACAATCTAAAACCACTGATATTGGAAAATTGTAAAGTAATATGCTTCATATGAATTAAAGTTAAAAGAAGTATGAATACATCAAAGAGATATACCTTGAGAGAATTTCCAGTGTGCAAAAGTTTCTTCAGAATCGACCCTGGAATAGAAAAATTAAATAGGCACGTATCAGATACTAAGATGGTCACTTTCCACTAGAATGTTTTTTAAAAAAATACTACAGAAAAGGCTAGTTTAATGCCATTTGCTATGTGGCTACCTGCGCTGGTGTTTAAGAAAAAGAAACTATGGGGTAACAAAACCCAAAGTGAATCTAATTACAATCATCATCATCATCATCAGTGTTATAAGATTAAATATAATGTATCTTTACAGTGAGGTACTTTGGTTTTAGTCAGATGACAATTTCTCAAGTTATTTTCATTAAAAATAAGATATCTAGGGGAAATTTTGACTTACTAGATTTGGAGAAATCAGGAAGTCCAACTTGTAGGATTAATGCATTCAAATACACTAATATTGATTAATTTAATGCTAAGAAAAAGATGCTAGCAATCTATACTACATTCATGTCTATAAAACACAACTATTAAAATGGCAAAATATTTCGATTCTGGCTTTAGAAATACCAGGCTAACTGCCCTTAACTTCAAATGTCTGACCTAAAAATCAGAGAGAGAGTATACATCACATGCTTCAGTTAAAAAATGTTTTTAATCCAATTCTGAGAAAAATAACATGATGTAGCACTCAGGTGTTACTTCTCCTGGATTTGTGAATTATGTACATTCCTTAAATGTGATCCTTCCCTCCAGATCTCACCATTTCACAGTATTAAATGGAAAATTTTAATATATACATATTAATGCATGTGAACATTAAGCAAAAAGCAAATCACAAGGTACAACTGTAAATAACTGCACTGCCAAATTTTGTATCTTATTTAGTGGACACAGCTAAAAAACTATCCAAATATGACTATTCAAGAGAAGCATAAATATAAAGAGTATATTAGCTATAAATCAAGTGACTAAAAACAATTTGTTCTGGACTAATTCAGATGAAATGGTAGTAAAGTGATCAAGCAGATGTCTCCTTTTATTTTTGTCAGTGCTAACTGGAAATGTGACAACAGCCCTTTCCTTGACCCTTAACTTCCACTCATTATTTCTTCTGCAACAGCAAATTCATTGTTCTGATGAAAAACATGGCAGCTGAAGAAATAGTGCTGGAAACCAAACCAAACAACAACAACAAAGTACTACTTAGAAAAATACAACCCCCCCAAAGCAGCATAAAATTTACTTTAACAAAC